>NC_081853.1:58667391-58967391 GCF_963259705.1 Myotis daubentonii
CCCTGAGTGTGGCTCTGCCTAAGCCTTAGGAGGACCCTAACTAAGTTATTAACAATGTACCTGCCTATATAGTTTAAAAAATGTGGCTCTCAAAGGAAATTTCAGTCGTTGTCCTGTTGATACGTGGCTCTGTGGACTGAGGAGTGTGCGACCACGGGTCGAGGGGAAGAAGCATTGGGAGCTGGGCTTTGTGCGATGAAGAGACATGAACCTGGGAAGGGGAGCAGGGTCTGAACGGGGAGGAATGCGGAGCGGCCACTGGCCCCCGGGTGGCAACCGGGGCGCTCGCTGCCTCCCGCGGGTCCTGGCTGCCCTGCTGGCCATGGGAACGCCCATCTGTGGCAGCTGGGGTGTGGCAGGTTTGGCTTCATATCTGGTGATGCCCAGCAGGTCGGGCTGGCGAGGTCCCCCGCATCTGCTGGGGCCCAGGCAGGCCTGGGGCAGAGCCAACTCCTCTGCCCTAAGGCCCATCGGCCGGTGTAATAATCACAGACACGAAACAGATCAGCATGAGAAAATAACCAAATTAACCGGTGCCCCTGCACGGCCCGGGCAGCGCCAGGCGGAGGACACAGCTGTCCCTCAGCACCGAGGCCCTTGGGAGTCGGGGTGCCGAGGCACCTCTGTCCCAGGCGGGCCCTGCGGACAACAGATGGCCAGAGGGGCCCCAAGTTCCAGGCCAGTATGACCAACAGGGAGCGCCAGGGGAGGGCAGGAGGGCATCCCGGACAGTGAGCAAGATGAGGAAGCTTGCAGAAGAGCCCCCACAGCTGGCCCGGTGCGGGGACCTGCGGGCCCTTCTCAGCCGCGTGGCTGCAGCTGCCTTCACCTGACCCTGCAGGGCCCCGCAGGCTGCAGCCGTGGCCCAGGGCCAGCCCTGCTGGGGGGCAGGGGCAGGGAGGCCTGGTCCTGTCGTTTGTGTTTTTATTAAATGGATTTTCATTGATTTCCGAGAAGAATTTGGCACACGCGTACGGGAGCCCGGGAGGGGTTGAGGGAATGAGACGCCCTAGCCGGGCTCGGTCCGGCGCCTCGGAGCTTCAGAGGCGGGTGCGGGAGAAGAGCCCCCCTTGGTCAGCAGGGTGTGCCCACCCCGTGAAGGTCAAAGAGGTGCCCTCTGGTAGCAGCCGTGGGCATGGCCTGGAAGTCAGTTTCTTCTCCGTAGCTCCGGGCTGGGCAGAAGGTTCTTGAGTCTGTGGCCAAAGTTGCCTTTTGCTCAAGACAACCCGCATGGCACAGAGGCCCGTGTGGGGTGATGGTGCAGGACCCCCGGGGGGCAGGCATGCTGGCGGAGGCGTGAGACCGGCCTGGGCTGCTCAGGGACCGTAGGGGGTGATGCCACCCCGTGCCCCGAGGCCGAGGGCCCGTCTGACCTGCGCCCTCGCCTTCCAGTGTGCATGACCAACTGCCCCACGCTCATCGTCATGGTGGGCCTGCCCGCCCGGGGCAAGACCTACATCTCCAAGAAGCTGACGCGCTACCTGAACTGGATCGGCGTGCCCACGCGGGGTGAGGCTCGGCCGGCTCTCCAGGGGCTGGGGGCCGAGTGGGGGGAGGGAGGAGAGGGGACTGGGCTGGGTGGGGCCGGGCCGGGGGGGGGGGGGGGGGAGGGGGGTGGCGAGGTCGGAGTGGGCGGGCTGCTTTGTGGGAGAGCCGAGCCTGCCTTCTCTCCTCCAGAGTTCAACGTGGGCCAGTATCGCCGGGACATGGTCCAGACGTACAGGTCTTTTGAGTTTTTCCTCCCAGACAACGAAGAGGGCCTGAGGATCCGAAAGTGAGTGAGCGTGCGCATGTGCGTGTGCGCGCGTGCATGTGCGTGTGTGTGCGCATGTGCATGTGTGCGCGCGTGTGCGTGTGTGTTTGTGTGTTGTGTGCGTTTGTGTGTTTATGTGCGTTTGTGCACACACATGCATGTGCGCGTGTGCACACGTGTACAAAGGGCCAGGAGCCTGTGGAGCCCGGTGGCTGGTCAGGACAGAGCTGCTCCTGAGCCCTGGCCTCGCCTGCCCATGGGCTGAGCCCGGGCTGGTCCGTCGGCCTCAGGGCTGGGGGTTGGGTGTGAGGGGGGCAGGGGGAGGGTGTGGTGTCTTGGTGCTGGCCTGGGGGTGATGAGGACATCCTGGTGGGGGGGCGGGGGGGAGGACGGGGCCTCAGGGAGGCGGCCGAGGCTTAGCCAGGGCAGGTCAAGGCGCCCTCCTTGGGGACAGCCTCTGGGAGGGAGGAAGCCGAGTGGGTGCAGGTACAGCCTGGGGGGGGGGGGCAGCTCACAGAGCCGGAAGGACCAGGACCGGGCCCAGAGCTGGCCCCAGGATAAGCCCTCGGGACCTCTGGAGGGGGTCAGCTGGTGCCTGGCGGGTGCCCGAGACCCTGGCTCAGCTGTGAAGGGCTGGGTGACGTTCACCCTCCCGCTGTTGTTCTTGCGATGGGCATTTGCACCCCCCCCCCCCCCCGCACCCTCCGACCTGAGTCCTTCCTCCGGAGACTCGCGCTCGGGGCACCGACACCGGCTGGGGCTGGCGGTGTGAGGAGCTGCTGCTCCCGGGCCAGCTGAGTTGCGAGCAGCTTCCTCGCCCTGGGTCTGGCCCAGCATTGGAGCAGGGCGCTGAGCAGAGGGTGGCCGAGCCCCACTGACCTCCCCAAGCCCAGCACAGCCCGGTCACCGGGCCAGACGCCAGCTGGGTGTGGACACTGGGCGGCCAGGGCGCCCCACCGTGGCCTCTGCTCTTGGGGAAGTGGGTGGGGCCAGGCTGCTGCACCAGGAAGGGCCGACATTCAGGCCTTTGTGGCCGAATTGTGGGTGACGCTCAGTTTGGGCCCTGGTGCTATCGACCCAGACAGAAGGGAGGGGCTGAGATTTGAGCTCCTACTGTGCGCTGGGCGTGAGGCCCAGTGTCACCCTCCCCCCCCTGTACAGGGGGAACAGGCTCAGACGTCTCACACAAGATGCCGAGTTATCGACACACGCCATGGGCACACATGGGTCCACACACACACACACACGTGTCCATGTGTGCACAGTCGCACTGCCCACGTGAGTAAGCACACATGTGGACACCTCACTCATACGTGTGCTGCCAACCACAGCACACAGGACACGCACGCACATACCTGCGTACCTCACCACACACACAGGCGTTCGGGGTCACCGTGGAGACGTTCTCACACTCAGGCAGACGGTATGGGGTCCCCAGGGCCCCCCAGGTTCAGGGTCAGTGATTTGCTGGGACCTCAGCCTGCGGCCCTCCTGGCTGAGGTTTCTCACAGCAAATGGTGCAGAGCAGCCCCGGCTAAGGGTTCAAGTCCAGAGGAAACCAGGCTTCCGGGCGTCCTCTGCCCCCGGCTCCGGCCCGAGACACAGACTCCTGCAGCAGGAGCTCGTCACGGACGCGGGCCAGGGTTTACCGGGGGCTGGTCACCCGGTGCCTGTGTACGCAGACGGCATTTGCACACCCATGTCCTGTATCACACACACATACTGAAGCCTACACTTGCGTGTGTGGGTGCGTGCACACGTACCCCGTGTACACGTGTGCGCACCCAGTCACCACACACGAGGGCTTGGGGACACGGTGTTTGCTCAGACGCCATGATGTCCCACAGTTCAGTTCACTCGGGTCAGCTCCCAAGGCTGAGGGCTCAGTCCCCAGCCCCCTCTGCAACCAGCAGCCAGAGCCGCGGGCGCCCCTGCTCCTCCGGGCCCTGTGCCGGGCTCCTCAGCCTCTCCAGGCCCAGGGACTGGCTGGACGCGCCCCCGCGCTCAGGACCACACGCACTTGCGTTTACGGGTTCGCGGTAAAGGGTACAGCAGCCAGCCCTGGCCGGTTGGGTGCCTGTGGACTGAAGGGCCCCGGGTTCCATTCCAGTCAAGGGCACAGGCCGGGTTGTGCGATCAATCCCCAGCAGGGGGCGTGCAGGAGGCAGCTGATCCATGATTCTCTCTCATCCTTGATGTTTCTCTCTCTTCGTCTTCCTTCCTCTCTGAAATCAATAAAAAATATTTTAAAAAAGAAAGGGAGGGAGGGAGACAACAGCCAAAGGGAAGAGGTGCCCCGCAGGACAGGGCAGGGCAGGGCGGAGCTCCCAGCCCTCGGGGCGGCACCCCCACGCCCTCACCAACCTGGAGGCTCCCCAGCTCTGTGCTTCAGGGGCTTTCCTAGCGCTCAGGTCGGTCTCCAGCCCGCCCCCCACTGCGTGGGACGGTCCCTGACCCTCCTGCGGCCACGGGGGCGCTGGCTGACCCCGTGTCTCCTCCCGGAAGGCAGTGCGCCCTGGCCGCTCTCCGTGACGTCCGGCGGTTCCTTAGTGAGGAGGGGGGCCACGTGGCGGTGAGTGTGACACCCGGGGACATCTGGGGGGCATGTGGGAGCCCACACGCATCCGTCCCTGTTGCTCATGGGCCTCTAGAGGGAAGGCGGGTGTGTGACCACGGCCAGGGGCAGCCCCCGGAGAACGTGCAGCCGCTGGGCGGGGGGGCGCCAGGGGCTGGGAGGGGCTGGGCTGTGGCTGCCTTTGCCTCTGAGTGCTTGTCCAAGGCCCTAGCCCCCCCCCCCCCCCCACACACACACACGGGCCGGAGGGATCAGGTCCCCTCCCCTGCCCTCCCCTCTCCTTTCTACTGGGGTCTCAGGGTAGGTTAGAGGTCAACATGGGTTCATGGGTTCAGTTCTCCAGGTTTAACTAGTTTCACGGGACATCCTGTGGGTCAGCGTGAGCAGAGCAGCTGCTGAGAGCGTCCCCCGGGGAGGGTTGGCGGCCCTGCCCTGCGGGAGCAGAGCACCCCCTCCTGCCAGCTCCCGGGCGCGGGTGCGAGGAGACTGGCCGGGGCGGCGGCGGCCGGTGGGATGCCCAGTAGCCTCCACCGTCTCCGTCTCCGGGGCCAGAGGCGCGTTAACCCAGTTTGGTCCTAGGTTTTCGATGCAACAAACACCACCCGCGAGCGGAGGGCGACCATCTTTAATTTTGGGGAGCAGAACGGCTACAAGGTGAGACCTGGGGGCCTCCGGGCCCCTTTCCCGGCCTCCTGATGGGCGGGGCTCCGGACAGGGCGGCCCCAGAAGGAGGGCCTGGGCCTCTGCTGCTTGTGGGGCCCTGGGCCGGGCGGGCGCTCGGTGGGGCCAGCCCGCCCTGACGACCCGGGTCCCCCCTGCCCTCGCCCTGGTCCCGCCTGCAGACCTTCTTTGTTGAGTCCATCTGCGTGGATCCCGAGGTCATCGCGGCCAACATCGTGGTGAGAGCCTGACCTCCGCGGGGCAGTCCCCCCCCCCCCCGCCCCCCCCGCGCGGGCTGGCGCCGGGGCCTCATCCGCTCTGCCCGACCTCGGGGCGGGGACAGTAGGGTGCTGGTCAGGGGAGCCTGGGCCCCCCCCCCCCCCGCCCAGGGCCACTCATGTTGGGGGCTTTGTGGCACGTGGGCGTTCATTCTGCCCCCCTCTGCCTTCCCCTCATGGTCCCCGGACGTGGAGGGAGGCATCAGCCCCTGGGTGGGGGGGTGACATTTAAAAATATATATATTTTTAGTGATTTCAGAGAGGAAGGGAGAGGGAGAGGGAGAGAGACATCATGAGGGGAGAGAACCGTTGACCTGCTGCCTCCTGCACGCCCCCCACTGGGGATGGAGCCCGCACCCCGGGCCTGTGCCCTGACCGGAACCACAACCTCATGGTTCATAGGGCGAGGCTCAACCACTGAGCCACACTGGCCGGGCTGGGGCGATATTTACATTTTGAGAAAGAAAGAGACTTGGCTCCTCTTCCCTGTCCCTCCCTCCACAAGGAAGGAGCACCTGGGTGTGAGGAGATGGTTCAGGTGGGGAGGGGCCTCTGGCCTCCCCTCCCCCTCCCCCCAGCTTCCCCTCTCCCTCCCCTTCCCCCCTGGCCTCCCCTCCCCCTCCCCCCCAGCTTCCCCTCCCCCTCCCCCTCCCCCATTGGCCTCCCCTCCCCCCGGCTTCCCCTCCCCCTCCCCCCTTGGCCTCCCCTCCCCCTCCCCTTCCCCCCTGGCCTCCTCTCCCCCTCCCCCCGCTTCCCCTCCCCCTCCCCCCTTGGCCTCCCCTCCCCCTCCCCTTCCCCCCCTGGCCTCCCCTCCCCCTCCCCTGTCCCACAGAGATGAGGGCTCCGACCTCAGGTGCCCAGTCACACTTTCTCAGCACTAGCGTGGGAACTCGGACCAGGAGCCACTGCGCCTTCCTGATGGGACCAGCCCCCTGGGGTGGCCCCCAGCCCCCAGCCCCCACTCCCCCCAGCCCTCTCCTTGGCCTCAGGCCCTGTGTGGCCCCGGCCTGATGGCCTTGCTCTGTGCCCGGCGGCAGCAAGTGAAGCTGGGCAGCCCTGACTACGTCAACCGCGACGGGGAGGAGGCGGCGGAGGACTTCCTCAGGCGCATCGAGTGCTACGAGAGCTCCTACGAGTCCCTGGACGAGGACCTGGACAGGTGGGCCCCGGCCGACAGCGAGCACGAGGGCTCCTGGGACCCTGGCGACGCCCGAGACCCGCCTCCTCCTGCCGCCTCGCCTGCCTGCTGCCTGGGGGTCCCGGGGAGTTCAGGGGAGGAGAGGCCAGGTCCGTGGTGGCCGGGCAGGCAGATGGCGGGAGGAACGTTTGCCAGCGGCTCCCTGGTCCGTCCCAGAAAAGACTGTCCTGTTCGCCTACGGGCAGGGCGTTGCGCGCAGGGGCACAGCGTGGTGGCCGTCACGGGGTGGCCTCACCCCCTCGCTTTGGACGTCGCCTTTAGGGAGCATGAGCCTTGCTTACCTCCCTCAGGGTCTGTCTGTGTGTCATGCGTGTCTTTTTTTTATTGTTATTATGGATTTCAGAGAGGAAGGGAGAGGCAGAGAGAGAGAGACATCCATGAGAGAATCACTGATCGGCTGCCTCCTGCACGCCCCCCACTGGGATCAGCCTGCAACCTGGCCTGTGCCCTCTGATTGGAATTGAACTGTGACTTCCCGGTTCATAGGTCAACGCTCAGCCACTGAGCCACGCCGGCCGGGCAGGTCACACATGTCTTGTGGCCCCCTCAGCCCCACCCTCTCACCGCTGACACTGGTGGTGATGTCGGGCCTGGCGGTCAGAGATGCGAGGGGCCCGGCTGCGACCGCGGCAGGATGTGCCCTCGGGGCCCGGCCGCACCCCAGCCCTCTGCCTCCGCTCTGCACAGGGACCTGTCCTACATCAAGATCATGGACGTGGGGCAGAGCTACGTGGTGAACCGCGTGGCCGACCACATCCAGAGCCGCATCGTGTATTACCTCATGAACATCCACGTGGCCCCGCGCTCCATCTACCTCTGCCGGCACGGCGAGAGCGAGTTCAACCTCAAGGGCCGCATCGGCGGGGACCCCGGACTGTCCCCGCGGGGCAGGGAGGTCAGTGTGTGTGCGCGCGTGTGTGCATGCGCGCGTGTGTGTGTGCTGGGCTGCAGCTCTCATAGCCAACATGTAATCATCGAGATGCATGACCTCCAGTCAGTCTAGAAGGTTCCCACCGTGTAGGGAAGGTCACCAAGCACCGAGCAGATGCCTGGGAATCTGGCTTCCACCGAGCTGTCACCTGGGGGAGGCGTGGCGTTCGGGGAGTGGCCTGAGCCCCCAGTCAGCTGTGCCGGCCGTGGTCTAGGGGAGAGACTGAGGCCTTAGCGGGCGTCCTGCGGCCTCGGCTGGTCGGGCTGGGGCAGCGGCGGGCGGGGACCTTCTGACCGACAGCAGGATCTGGGAAGGACGCACAGGAAGCCCTGAGGGTGTGGGTGCTGCCGCCCGGCTCTTCGCGTGTCCTCCAGGCGCGTGGCCGGGGACTTGGGGCTGTGGGGCCTGAGTCCGCCGGTGCCGTTGCAGTTTGCCAGGCGTCTGGCCCAGTTCATCAGCGACCAGAACATCAAGGACCTGAAGGTGTGGACCAGCCAGATGAAGCGGACCATCCAGACGGCCGAGGCGCTGGGCGTGCCCTACGAGCAGTGGAAGGTCCTCAACGAGATCGACGCGGTAGGCGCCCCTGGCCCCGCTCTCCTTGGTCGGTGAGGGTTTTGGGTTTGTTTGGTGAAAATGTATTTTTATTGATTTCAGAGAGGAAGGGAGAGGGAAGGAGAGAGCGAAACATCACTGATGAGAGAGAATCATGGATCAGGTGCCTCCTGCACGCCCCCCTCTGAGGATCGAGTCTGTAGACGGGCACGTGCCCTTGACCGGAGTCGAACCTGGGACCCTGCAGTCCCCGGCCGACGCTCTATCCACTGAGCCGCACTAGCTGGGGGGATACAGTCGTTTTAAAGCTGCATTTGGATCGTTGTGGAGGGTCTCCAGGTCCTCCTCGAGCTTCCTGTTGGGACAGCGTTTGGCCCCAACTTCTGTTTTTGTCCCCGGAGCCGCTCCTCCGGCATCCCAGCTCCTCCCGCTTCTCATCCTCCTTCTCCCCGAGGCCTTGAACTGTGACTGACGTGCAGCATTGTATCAGCTTAAGTGTCCGCCCTGACGCTCTGACACACGTGTACATGCCCAGCGGCCGCCACAAAGTGCACGTCCACCGCCTCACGTGGGGACCGTTCCCGGGTCATGAGCCCTTGTGCGGTCTCCTCTCCGCAACTCTCAGGCCACAGTGGTGGCTGTAGCCACTGCCCTGAGCCCCGCGTTCCTCGAAGTGTGTGCCTTCTGACCCCGCCCTGGCTTCGCATCCTTTTTCTTTTTAGATTTCTTTTACTGTTGAGAATCTTACAGACGCCCCCGTTTTACCCCGTGGCCCGCCCCACCCGTCTCCCCCCGACCCCGGCCTTCACCTGTCTACTGTCTGTGTCCGTGGGCTCATCCTCTTATGATTATTTATTTTTGTTGATCCTCATCCAAGAACGTTTTTCCATTGATTTTTTTATTTTTAGGAGAGAGTGGAAGGGAAGGGGAGAGCCAGAGAGAGACGTCGATGTGAGAGAGACACGGCGACTGGTTGCCCCTGCCACCTGGTTGACCGGAATCGAACCCGGGACCCTTCTGTCCATGGGCTGATGCTCCACCCACTGAGCCAAACCGGCCAGGGCCGTGGCTCATCCTTTTCAGGGCCTGCTTTCGCATCAGCACAGCCGCACGGGGAACGGCGTGCTCTGCCAGGCTCACCTGCCGTCTGGCCACCAGGTGTCGCTCTGGTGAAGGGCAGACCTGGTGATGACTGACTGGGCACAGGGAGGTTCTGGGTGGGCAGCCAGTGAGGGGCCGGGAGCAGGCAGATGGGGTCATGAAAGGGAGGCAGGGAGGGGGCGGTGGTCGTGGGTGAGACTCCGGGGGGCCAGGCTCCAGACTGACCGTCGGACGGAATAACCAATCCCTGGGGGTGGGCAGGAGCCTGGTGCCGCGGGAGTGGGTGGGAGGTGGGCGGAGGCGAGTCCCGGGAGAGGCGGCTGCGTGAGCTGGAGGCCGGCAGGCGGGAGGGCGAGCGTGAGCCAGGGGCCAGCGGAGAGGCAGAGGCCGGGGCCGGGCGGGCGGGGCCAGCGGCCACCCGGTGCTGAGTCCGGTGTTTTCTCAGGACCCCGTGCAGGCTCCTTCCCGAGGGGCTCTCCCTCGGTTTCTCTGTGATTATCCGCTCCGCGCGGGGCCAGAGGAGGCAGTTCGTTGTGTAGGCTCCCGGCCGTGGCTGGGGGGAGGGGGGGGGAGTCCTCTCCGCCCCAGAGGCAGCCGGGGGCTGCGTGTCCTCCGGGACGGACCGGCCCTGGCGGCGGCGGCTCCGTGTTTTCCCTGTGAAGTGGCTGATGGTGTCCTAGATGCGGTGGGTCCCCTTCTTGTCTCCCGCGTCTGGAACCGATCCTGGAACCTGCCACCCCTTCGTCCTCTTCCCGTTTGGGGTTTGTTCTCGGCCGTGTTCCGGGAGCAGCCCCGGCGGCTCTTCCTTGGCCCGTCCCCAGCCGACGGCCTGCTCGCCTCTCCTCTCAGTAACAGCTCTGCCGAGACGTGCACCTCCCACCTGTCGTGGTTTAGTCTTTCCGCAGGTTGCGCAGCCGTCAGCACAGGCAGCTGTAGGGCGTTTCACTTCTCCACAAGCAGCCCGTGCCCCCCCCCCCGCACCCCCCCTCCGCCAGGGCAGCCAGCCGTCTGTTTTGTGTCTCTAGCTTGGCCTCTTCTGGAAACTCCGTAGAAATGGAGTCATGCCGTGCGTGGTCTTTTGCGACTGGCTTCTTTCACTTAGCATGTTTCAAGGCGCACACGTGTGGTCGCGTGTACTAGCACTTCCTGCTGCCGGGTAACAGCTCACGGATCTGCTACGATTCGCCCGTCCCTCAGCCGCCGCGCTGGGTGGCTCCCACATTGGGCTGCGTGTTCAGAGCTGCCCCGCGTTCCTGTGCCCTGTTTGCCTGGAGGTCCTCACTTCCCTTGGGGTACACGGAGGCGTGGAATTGCGGGGTCACGCAGACACTAACCGTGAGGCGTGTCCTGAGGGGCCGCACCCTTTCACGCTGGGTGAGGGCTGGCTTCTCTGCACGTCCTCCTGGCTCCAGCCCGGAGTGGGCTGGGCGCTGGGGAAGGCTGGACAGTGCCCTCGGGCCTCTCCGGGCGTATAGACGCCTAAGTGTTCTCGCTGGTGCTCCTCTGCTGTTCTGTCATTTAAATGGATTTGCTCATAGAAAGCCTGTGTGGTGTGCGAGGGAGTGTGACCTGAGTGACGCCGGGGGTTGGCACAGCCGCCCGCACGGAGCGGGGAGTCCCGGCTCAGGAGGTGCACAGCCCCGTCCTCCCCGATGCACGGGCTGTGCTGGGATCTGTGCACAGGGCCTGCTCTCCCCAGGCGGGTCCGGCTTCGGACGGGGCGGGCCTCTGTGGCCCCGGAGCCGGCCCTCTGCCTGCCACTGTCCCCCCCTGACCCCCCACAGAGCTGACCCCGGGCCTGGCACGGAGGTGTGACCACCGCGGTGTCTCCCCAGGGCGTCTGTGAGGAAATGACCTACGAGGAAATCCAGGATCACTACCCTCTGGAGTTCGCCCTGCGGGACCAGGACAAGTACCGGTACCGCTACCCCAAGGGGGAGGTAGGTGGGACTCCGGGCCTGTCCCCCTGGGCTGGGGGAGGTCCCAGACGGCCCATCCTCACCGGCCCCCAGCGTCCCTCACGGTGACATGTCCCTGTCAGCCTGGGGTGGGCAGGCCCAGCACCGAGGGGCCGCCGGGGCCGGGGGAGGGGGGCCCACTCCCCGTGGCTCCTCCCACCGAGGCCTCCCGCCCCGCAGTCCTACGAGGACCTGGTGCAGCGCCTGGAGCCGGTCATCATGGAGCTGGAGCGGCAGGAGAACGTGCTGGTCATCGGCCACCAGGCGGTGATGCGCTGCCTGCTGGCCTACTTCCTGGACAAGGCGGCAGGTGCGGGCTGCCCCGGGGGGGGGGGGGGGCGGGGTGAGAGAGAGCGGGCTGCGACCCCGTCTGTGCCCACAGAGCAGCTGCCCTACCTCAAGTGCCCACTGCACACGGTGCTGAAGCTGACGCCCGTGGCCTACGGTAAGGCGCTCCCCGCGCCCGGGCCTGGCTGTGTGCCGCCCGGGACTGCGCCCCCCTTCCCGAGCGGCTTTCAGATGGTTCTGTCCCATTTCCGTGGCCGCAGGAAGCCTCCGGGGCCTCCGTCCCCATCGCCTCCCACATGAAGGGCGCAAAGCCCCACAAAGCCCGCGCCCAGGACCAGCCTCTTACATGTCCTGGGCGCGGGTTCGACCACCTCTGCCCGGGGCTGGGACCTGGCAGCTCCTGGAGCCCTGGGTGTGGGCGCGTCCCCGGGCAGCCCGCCTCAGCGGCGCCCGAGGGTGAGGACGGCGGGGGCACCGCTCCGTGTGGGAGACTGGGGGTGGTTTGGGCCTGAGGACTGAGCCGGGACGCCCTGCGGGGCTAGGCCTGTGCTCCCCGCACCCCTCGGGCCCCGAGGCTGCGCTGGGCGTGGCTTCGATGAGCAGGGGCCTGGCAGGGCGAGGGCGGGCGAGGGCCCATCAGGACGCACGTGCTCTCCCTCTGGCAGGTTGTAGAGTGGAGTCCATCTTCCTGAACGTGGGGGCCGTGAACACGCACCGGGAGAGGCCGCAGGTACCACAGGGCCGCGGGTGGGGGGGGCAGGGGGGGGCCGCGGGGGGGGGCGGGGGGGGGCCGCGGGGGGGGAGAGGCCGCAGGTGCCACAGGGCCGCTGGGGGAGGGGGGGGGCAGCCGTCCCGGGGCCAGGCCCAGCTGCTCTCCTGCCGCAGGGGAGGCCGTGGTCCGTGTGCGCTGCCTGGGGCGGGGGGGGGGGGGGTCCTGGAGCCCCACAGTAGACGCTGAGCCAGGGAGGGGTCCCCGCGGGGAAGGGGCGCCTTCAGACATGGCCTGTGTCTGTGGGGGGAGGGCCTGGGCGGGTTCCTGCAGGAGAGCAGTCGCCAGCTGTGCTCCCCACGTCGGTTTAAGGCAGGAGCTCCGCGAATGTCCCAGAACCGCTTTCTGTCCCGGGGTACCTCCCCCACCGAGCCCGGCACCCCCCCCACACCTGTTCCCCAGTCCCTGCAGCCAGGCGGCTGGGGCTGCACAGCGAGGGGCCGGGCCTGGGCAACCCCTTGGCCCCGAGCCCCTCAGGCCGAGATGTGTGCAGGCCTGCCCGGCCTCTGCCCCGTCCGCCCTGAGGGTCCGGCCCAGCCCGTGGGCCCCGCAGGCCACAGGGAGTCTAACAGGGGCCTGTGTGCGGAGGCCTGACCGCTCCCCCTGGGGCGCCCTCCCCCCCCCGCCCGTTCCTGTGTGTCCAGCAGCCACGCACCCAGGGGCGCAGAGCCCTGGCTCGGGTAGGGGGGCGGGGGCTGCGTCGGCAGCCGGGCTCCGGGAGGGAGAGGGAGCCCAGCGCCCACGCACTGCGGACGACAGCGGGTGAAGGTCTGTTTGTTTCCGTGCAGAACGTAGACATCGCGAGGCCCCCAGAGGAGGCCCTGGTCACGGTCCCCGCTCACCAGTGACCCTGCTCCTCCCCGGCGGCCATCTCTGCAGACAAGGTCGTTCCAGGCCCTGGGCCGCCCGCAGGCACCAGGCAGGGGCCCCGTCCACGCCACCCGCTTCCTGCTGACGGCCGTGGGGCTATCGCACCTGCTCTGCTGCCTGACCTGCAGCTGGAGACCCTCCAGCCACGCGGCCGGCTCTGCGGGCGGAATTTGCCGGCACTGGGCCTGCTGCGGCCCGTCGGCCTCCTGAAGCGGGCAGCCCCGTGTGGCCCAGCTGCTGGCCTGGGCCCGGAGGCCCTGCAGGCGCCCCGCTGGCCCGGGTGCGAGGAGAGCCCTGCCCACCGCCCTGCCAGGGACGGAGGGCTCCCACCATGGACAGCTGGCCAGGCCGTGTCTGAGCCGCTGGGGAGAGTGGGGGCTCGTGTCAGCCCGGCCACGCGCAGGGAGCCGGCTTCCGCCCCGCCCGGGCGCACACACGGATCCCCGAGGAGGAGCCCCGAGGAGCTGCTGGCCAAGACCACCCCTACGGCGGCTTCTCTCCTGCGTCACCCCGCCCGGCGCGCCTGCCCCGGACTCGGGGGGCTGCCCCGGACTCGGGGGGTGGCCCGCACCGGGTGGATGGCCACGAGGGTCTGGATCTGTGCTGCGCGCCTGCCGCCCACGGTGCACCTCGCTGGTGCCAGGCCAGGGCCCCAAGCCCGCTTTGCACCTGCAGCCTTTCCTGGGGTGTCCCTGCAGGACACCCCGCCTTTCCCAGCCCCTCCCGCCTCTGCCCGGGACCGGTCTCCACACGGCCGCCGCCTGGCTGCTCGGCGTGGCCAGCGCAGTCGTGTGGGTCGCAGGTGTTTTCCTCTCGCCCCGGAACGGGTGGGATGGGGTCTCGGCCGCACAGCACTCTGTGTCCAGGGCTCTTTGCAATAAATAGTTCCTAAAACCACAAGGATCCTCAGGCGAGGCTGCCTTGTGTGGCAGCTCTGCGGACCCGTGCCGCGGTCTCACAGTCTGTAGTGAGGTCCCAGTCCCGCCCACCCCAGCCTGCTCTCGGGAAGGAAAACTGCGGTCCCCAGTGAGCCCGGCCCTCACCCCTGAGCCAGAGGCGGATGTGCGGGAGGGGCGGGCCTGGGGTGGGACATTAAGCGCAGGGTCCCTGGAAAGTGGGTCCCAAATGCTGGCCTCCTTAGGGAGGGGAGCCAGGCTTTGTGTCAGGACGGCCCGGCCCGCGGGGCTCAGGGGTTGAGCTTCAACCTAGGAACCAGGAGGTCACGGTTCCATTCCCAGTCAGGGCACAGGCCCGGGTTGTGGGCTTGAATCCCAGTGGGGGGCGTGCGGGAGGCAGCCAGTCCACGATTCTCTCTCCTCATTGATGGTTCTCCCTTTCCCTTCCTCTCTGAAATCAATAAAAATACATGTTTTTAAAAAAGAAGAAAGAAAAGGAGCCATTAGCCTTGCTGGTTGGAGCGTCGTCCGCTGCACGGAAAGGTGGAGGGTTCAAGTCCAGGTCAGGGCACGCTTAAGTGGCAACCGATCGATGTTTCTCTCCCTCTCCCCTTCCATTTTCTAAAGTAATAAATAATTTTAAAAAGAGTGTGTGTGTGTTGTCATGGGGGAGGGTCTGAGCATTCTGTGCTGCCGGGAACCCATGGCATTAGGCAGAATCAGAGGAGCTGAGTGATGAAATGCGCGGAGATTGGTCTCGGCAACATGTGAGTTGCATTACAGCAATCACGTCATGTTACTGAGCAAAGTGAGCTGTCGGCTGCGAGGGAGCCGCCAGCGCCCAGGCCGCGCCCAGGCGTGCCGGCCCCGTTTCCTCACGGGGAAGCTTCCGGGTGGCAGGCCCAGGCCGGCGTCTGCCACACCCGTGAGTGGCCGCAGGCCTGGGGGTGGGGGCAGTGTGAACCTGTGCTATTGCCACTGGGCCCCCTGCGAGGATGCCACCCCGCTCCCCGCAGGGCCTGGGCTGCTGACCCGATGTCTGGGGGGCGGGGGTGGGTGGGGGCATCCTCTCCTGCAGCCAGGTCTCCGTGGGCAGCCCTCTGGGTACCTTGTTCTACACCCCGGGGGGTCCCCCTGCGTCTCTCCACGCGTCTCCTCAGGCAGCTCAGCACTGCTCCTGGCCCTGCCACCCAGGCCCTGGTCTCTGCACTGAAATCAGGAACCATTTCTGCCCTGGCCAGTTTGCTCAGTGGATAGAGCATCGGCCTGTGGACTAAAAGGTCCCAGGTTTGATTCCGGTCAAGGGCACAGGCCCAGGTTGTGGGCTCGATCCCCAGTGAGGGGCGTGCAGGAGTCAGCCGATCAATGATTCTCTCTCATCATTGATGTTTCTATCTCTCCCTCCCTCCCTCTCTCTGAAGTCAATAAAAATATATTAAAGAAGAAATCAGAAGCCATTTCAACTAGAATGTCTCCAGTCAGAAGCCCTGTCCCACGGAAAACAGTGACTACAGTGACTATGGCGTGTGCCGGGGCTTGAACTGTGTCCCCCAACCACCACGTTCACCCACTGAAGACTGCACCCCAGCACCTGGGTCCTCAGGTGGAGTAGGTCCTACCGGGGCGGGTGGGCCCTCAGTCCAAGCTCCCTGTCGCCTCCAGAGGGCAAGGGCGTGGCTGCAGACACCTGGGCTTCCAACGTCCAGCGGGACTGTGAGGCTAACCTGCAGCTGGAGCCGCTCAGGTGCGGTGCCGGCCCGCAAACGCAGGCTCCCCAGAGCCGCTCCCCACGCAGGAACTCGCCGCCTGAGGCCTTGTTCAGGGAGCCTCTCGGTCCCCCAGGGCCTCGGGGAGCTGAGCTGTCTAACCAACTCACCCCACATTTGTTCTATTATTTCTTCTTATTTTTGTTAATCTTCACCTGAGGATGCTTTTCATTGGTTTTTAGAGAGAGGGAGAGACGGAGAGAAATGCCAATGTGAGAGACACATCGATGGGCTGCCTCCTGCACGAGCCCCGACCAGGGCCCAGGCCGGGGAGGAGCCTGCCACCGAGGTACGTGCCCTTGACCAGAATCGAACCCAGGCCCCACTGGTCCGAAGGCCAGGGCTCTACCTGCTGAGCCACACCGGCTGGGCCCTCCCACATGTATTTTGAACGCACCAGTGGGTAGAGCATCGGCCTGCGGACTGTGGGGGCCCGGGTTCGATTGCGGTCAGGGCACATGCCCGGGTTGTGGGCTCGTTCCCCGGGGGGTGGGGGGGGTGGGTGCAGGAGGCAGCAGATCAATAATTCCCTCTCTCCCTCTCCCTTCTTCTCTTAAATCAATAAAAATATAAAAAAGAGAAAAAGTTGATTAAAAATTAACATTACAAAAAACAAAACCAAAGAAACCCGTGACACTCCGGTGCCCTGGACGATGCTCCCACAGCTGAGCCCACTGGCCAGGGCTCCACCCGCTGATGGGCCAGGCTCTGGCCGGGGAGTGAGCCTGTGGCCACTGTGCTCCCTGAGCTGAGGAGAGGGGCTGGGTGCGGGATGCGCGGGGAGGGCAGGGCCCGACAGGCTCCATGTCCCGCGGGCCGCGCCTGGCCGAGGCCAGCCCGGGGCGGGGGCTGCACCCACGCTCTGCTGCCCACGCTCTGCCTGGCGCTGGCTCTTGGGCGTCACTGGGTATGGCTCCCCTGGGCAGCCCCAGGCGCGGCGTCCAGGCTGTACGCACAGGTTCCAGCCCTGCCGGCCGGTGTGGCTCAGGGGTGAGCGTCCACCCTGAACCAGGAGGTCAGGGTGCGCTTCCCGGTCAGGGCACATGTTGGAAAAAAAGGCTCCAGACCCAAACTGGTTCTCCTCGGCTGGGGGGTTGGCTCAGCAGCTGGCACTGGAGGTGGGGCCTGGGGGAGGGAAGAGGGGTCGGTGCCAGCATAGCAGCCGCCGCGAGGTCCCCTCTCCCCCACCCCCCGCCGGGGGAGGGGCACAGACAGAGGCCATCCGCGAGCCAGAAAGCTCACTCTCATCAGAGAATCTGCTGGCGCCTTTTAAAAATACAGATTTTTTATTGATTTCAGAGAGGAAGGGAGAGGGAGAGACATTACTGATGAGAGAATCACGCATCGCCTGCCTCCTGCCGGCCCCCGGCTGGGGATCGAGCCCCAAACCCCGGCTCCTGCCCTTGACTGGACTCGAGCCCTGACCTCCTGGCTCTTAGGTCGCCCGGCGGGGCTGGCACCTTTTTTTTTAAATTAAATCTTTATTGGCTTTAAAAAATTTTAATGTTTTTATTGATTTTGGAGAGAGGAAGGTAGAGAGAGGGGAACAGCAATTGACTGCCTCCCAGAGGCGCCCGGGCGATGGAACCCGCTCCCCGCGGGCCTCCGGGGCTGCGGGCGTCTGGAGCCGCCGGTGGTGCTGGGCGCCACGGCCCCGCGCGGAGGGCAGGTGAGGGCAGCCGGCGCCTGTGCCCGGGGCTGCCGATCCGATCCGTCCCCCAGGCCAGGCCCCCGCCAGGGCTGAGCCGCCGCGACCGGGGCTGGAGGCCCTAGAAATAGGGGCGCCCCCAGGGGCTGAACCGCGTCGCGTCCTCTGGGCCGGGGACCCGTCAGGCTCGGGACTAGACCCCAAAGGGGCCTGGGTTGGTTGTGTGCCTACTGTGTGCCACCTGCTGGGCGCCGAGGTCCGCCTGGGCCACCGCACCTGCCAGGCGCCTGGGGCGGAGGGTCCGCCGGGCACGTGGGCCGCGGGCAGGGGCGCCCTGGGCATCGCGGCATCGCGCGGGGGCGGGGCCCCCTCCCTCCCTCCTCCCCCTCCCTCCTCCCCCTCCCTCCTCTCCCTCCCCCTCCCTCCCCCTCCCTCCGGGGCGGGGCGGGGCCGGCGTTCCCGCGGGTCGCCGAGACGGGCTGCACTCAGCCCGGCGCTTCCGGCGGGCGGCCCAGCTGCGCGTCCGTCCGTCCAGCGCTCACCATGGCCGCGCCGGCGCCGCGGGTGCTGCTGCTGCTGCTGCTGCTGCTGCCTCCGGGGGGTGAGCCTGGGGGTCCCGGCCGGGGGGGGGGGCGGCAGCTACGGCCTCGCCGACGGCCCGAGCCCAGCAGCGCCCCCAGAGCTCCCCAGCCGGACCCCGAACCCGAGTGTTAGCCAACCTCCGGCCTGACCCCCCGCCCCTGACCCCGGACCCCAGGCTGCCGCCGTCATCGTCTCCGGGAGCTGGGGTGGCGGCTGGTCCCGGATGTCCGGGGTGGCCCCCCGGGGCTGGGGGCGACGCCCTGCCCTCCCTCGGCCTCTGTTTGGGCTGGAGCCCCGCCCCGCCCCCCCATCCCCCCAGGCCTGTGATCCGGAGACAGAACTGCCCCGTGTGTTGGTTGGTTGACTGTAAATTCTTTTAAAACGATTGATTCTGGGGAGAGGAGGGGGGACGGAGAAACAGGGATTTGCTGACCTCTCGGTGCCTTCGCGGGCTGGACCTCCTAAGGCCTGAGGGCTGCACCCCAGCCTGGGCCTGGGCTGACTGTGGCCTGAAGATCTGCAGGGGGGGCCGGGCTGGGCCCTTTGGGTGACGGATTGGCACCCCCAGCCCCAGCCCAGGAAGCCGGCAGGGAGGGCACTTCCTCAGGGAAAGGGCCTTATTTCCGGGGGGGGCTGGGTGGGAACTGAGCGGGCAGAGCCTGGCCCGGGGAGCCTCGAACGAGTGTGCGAGGGTCAGCGGACACAGTCGCGGGCTCTGGGCCGAGGGGCACAGGTGTGTCTGGCCCCAGCGTCGAGCTCTGGGCCATGCTGAGTGCCCGCCAGCCTGGGGCTGGCTGGCCTGTCCCACCCGCTGCCCTCAGCTGTGCCCCGAGCAGGACTCTGTCTGGAGCTGCCAGGGACGGAGGGCCTCCCACTGCCTCTGTCCATAGCTCTTCCCACGGCCACTCCGCGGGCGGCCGCTGGCTCTCCGACGGCCCCCGGTACCAGGTGCCCTGACCAGGCCGGGCTCTGGCGTCTCCAGGCGACAGCGCCACCCTTCGGGGCTATCCTCGGGCCTCTCCCCAGCCTGCCAGTCATTGGCGTCTCGGGGGACCGGCTGGCTCCATTGGGGACCTGTCCAGGCGGAACCCTGGACTGCCCGTCCTGCTGGCGGGCACCGGCCCTGTGCTGCAGTGGCCTCAGGATGCGTGGGAACACGGCTGTAGCATCTCGCTGGGAGGTTGCAGACCTCCTGTCCCCGAGGTCCTGGGCCATTGTCCACACTGTGTCCGGCGGCTCTGTCTTCACCCCGGCCTGTGGGAGGCCCTCATCCCACCTGTGTGGCCGAGGGCCTGGGGACGGCTCTGGGCCTCGGAGCCCTGGCCCCCGAGGGCACGCGCATCGCCCAGGCGCCGCTGCAGCCCGCGCAGGGCTGGGCCCGGAACACCTGTGGGTGTGACTGTAGCCGCTGGTGAGTCATCAGGAGACAGCGCCCTGAGCGTGCCGTCGGGGCTGGGCCCCTGAATGTGGAGTCCAGCAGGGGCCGAGCTGCTGTGGCCGCGGGCGGGGAGAGGGGATGAGGATCAAGGACTGGCCGGGCCCTGCCAGGTGGCTCAGCTGGTGGAGCAGCCTCACGCACACCACCAGGTTGCGGGTTCGATTCCCATCAGGGCACACACCTCAGCTGCAGGTTGGATCCGCAGTTGGGCCAGGGACCCAGTTGGGATGTTTCTCTCTCACATGGATGTTTCTCTATAAAACTGGCCGGCCCGGTGCCTGGTCCCCAGCAGCTAGTCCAGCCGTGTGACGGGCCTGGGCAGCCCGGAGGAGGCCGTGAAGGGCGAGGTGTGAGGCGAGGATGGGAACAGGAGGGGCCGAGTGTGGATGGGCTGGGAAGTGGGTTGTCCTTCCAGACCCTCTGCCTCTGGGCCCGCTCTGTGGGTCGTGGACTTGGTCCTCGCGCCGTGCGCACCGGGAGGGCTGAGGGCACGACTGGCCCAGTCAGACTCACCTAGAAAGTTCACTCCTCATCAGAAGGCAAGGGGCGGGGCGGGGGGCTGGGGGTTCGGGGGGCGCTGTGCCTGGGACGTGGCCGGGGCCTGGCGTGAGGCTTCCCCTTTGGCCACCGGTGAGCAGGCGTCTCCGCTCCAGCCCACAGCGAGGTGTGCATGCTGGCCGGCGGAGACAGCTTCTCCCCCAAGACCTGCCCCGTGTTCTGCTGTGGCACCTGCTCCAGCCAGTACTGCTGCTCCGACATCCTGAAGTCCGTCTGGAACAAGGAAGGCTGTGCCGACAGTCAGGACAGGTGGGTGCCCAGGGGTCACGGTGGGTGCACCAGGGGTCACGGTGGGATTGCCAGGGGTCACGGTGGGGGCGCCAGGGGTCACCAGGGGTCACGGTGGGAGTGCCAGGGGTCACGGTGGGATCGCCAGGGGTCACGGTGGGAGCGCCAGGGGTCACGGTGGGAGGGCCAGGGGTCACGGTGGGGGCGCCAGCAGGGCTGAGCAGGGAAGGGAATGGCCTTGCCCCTCTGGCTTCTCAGCCCTTTCAAGATGGTGGAGGACACCCGGCCCGTGTGGCTCAGTGGAATGTGAGTGTCCACCTAGGAACCGGGAGGTCATGGTTCAATTCCCGGTCAGGGCACGGCCCGGGTTGCAGGCTCGATCCCTAGTGGGGGGCATGCAGGAGGCAGCCAATCAGTGATTCTCTCTCATCATTGATGTTTCTAACTCTCTCTTCTTCTCTGAAATCAGTAAAACTATATTAAAAAGAAAAGAAAAACAATTAAAAAATAAGTAAATAAATAAACCACATTTCTTCTGGATAAACATCTAGGAGTGGAATTGCTGAGTCATTGAGTGAAGGTGTTCTGTTTTGGCAGATACTTCCAGTTTTGTTTTTTTAAATACATACACAGACACACACACACACACACACACACACACACACGTATGTATAATTGATTTCAGAGAGAGAGAGAGAAACATCAATGATGAGAGAGAATCATGGATCGGCTGCCTCCTGCACGTCCCTGACTAGAGTTTGAGCCCACAACCCAGGCACGTGCCCTTGGCCGGAATCGAACCCGGGACCCTTCAGTCCGCAGGCCGACGCCCTATCCATGGAGCCAGCCGGCCAGGGCGAGAGAGGACGTTTACGAAGCTGGGACAGTGGAACCGGAAGGGCTGGGACAGAAAAGCAACAGGAAGGGGCCCAGGGCGGGCTGCCCTTGGCTCACGGGGAAGTCAGAGAAAAGGGGGCCTGGGAGACAGGGTCAGGGGTCGGCCCCAGACGAGCTGCTGCTGCCCGTTGCTCCCCTGGTTGCAGGCCTCGTGGGGACCCTTAGAACTCAGGGAGGAAAGAAACCCGCTGAGAAAGAGGGGGGACGGCCTGGGGGCTCCAGAGGGAGCCGCTGGCTGCTTCCCCTGCTTCCCACGGCTGCAAGCTTCACCGAGGTCCCGTTTTTCTCCCTTTAGTGGCAGGTCTGCCGGTGTCAGGTTTTCCTGGGCTTTGTTTGTCTGAAAATGCCTTTATTTCCCCTTCCTTCTTAGAGGATATTTTCTTACGGTTACAGATTTCTGGGTGGGCAGTGATCAACGGCTTTCAGTACTTTAAAGCGTTTATTCCATTGTCCCCTGGTGTCTGTGGTTCCGGTGGGGAAAGCAGCCGACAGTGGTGTTACTGCTCCTTTGCGAGTGGACGTGCCTTTTCTCTGACTGCGTTTAAGACGTGTTCCCGGGAGGTGCCGAGGTGTGGTTTTCTTTGAGTTTCTGCTGCTTGAGGTCTGCAGCGCTCAGGAGCCATGGCTTGTTGGTCACCAGCTTTGGGAAACGGGCAGCCAGGTCCCTGAAAGGGTCGCGTCTGCCCTGCTCCCTCCTTCCTCTCCGTTTAGGTCTCCGCCTACAGCGCTGTCAGGCCTCCTGCAAACTGTCCTCCGCGTTTCACCGACTGGGTTCTGTGTTGGCATCGACCGTCTCTTTGTGTCTTTGGCCTCCGTGTACCTACGCTGGTTTTGACCCGCCCTCCCGTTCACGGGTTATCCCCTTAGCTGTGTCCGATCCGTCCTTTTTTCTTTTTAAATGTTTTGTTAATCCTCACCCGAGGATGTTTTTCCATTGGTTTTCAGGGAGAGTGGGAGAGAGGGAAAGACGGAGAGAAACATGGATGTGAGAGAAACACATCGATGGGTTGCCTCTTGCACTCGCCCTGACCGGGGCCCGGGCCGGGGAGGAGCCTGCAACCGAGGTACCTGCCCTTGACCGGAATGGAACCCGGGACCCTTCGGTCTGCAGGCCGAGGCTCTATCCACTGAGCCACACCAGGAGGCTCTCATTGTTAATCGGCTGTATTATTTTTTAGTCTTAGAATTGTATTATTATTATTTTAAATATTTCACTTTCTCTTGAGTTGTTCCAGCTTTTCTTTCCTCTCCTTGCACAGTGTGTAGTGTTGTTTAATGTCAGCGTCTGATACCCCAGGTTGGAGGCCCCCGCATTTCTGTTGTCCGTAGCGTCTGTTGTTTTCTGTTCAGGCTGTCGGGTCGGGCGATCCTGGACGTTTTGGGCTGTGTGTCTGACATGGCGTCTGCCAAGTTGACTGAGAAACGTGGAGCTTGGGGTGTCCCCCCGGGGGCACTGCAGGGGCCTGCGTCAGGGCCCCGGGCGCTCAGAGCAGCCGCCTGATGGCGGAGACCAGAGGGAGGGGGAGAAGCCGGCTGTCTCCTCAGGGTCCCCCTTCCTCATGGGGGGCAGCTTTCCAGGCTGAATCTAAGTGGTGGCTCCGTCGGGGCCTCCCCCCGGGGGGCTCTGGGTTTCGTCCTCCCGCTTGAGGCTCTGGGAGGCTCTGCCCAGCCTCGCGGCTGCCACCTGACATTGGCGATGCCCCCGGGAGAGAGTCTCAGGTACCAGACTCACCCCATGGATTTTCCCTCCCAGCCTTCCCGCCACTGGGTCCCAGCTGGGTACTCCCCACTGTGCCATTGTTTGCCAAAGCTTGCACACTGATTTTTTAAAATATATATATTTTATTGATGTTTTACAGAGAGGAAGGGAGAGGGACAGAGAGTTAGAAACATCGATGAGAGAGAAACATCGATCAGCTGCCTCCTGCACACCCCCCACTGGGGATGTGCCCGCAACCAAGGTACATGCCCTTGACCGGAATCGAACCTGGGACCCTTCAGTCTGCAGGCCGATGCTCTATCCACTGAGCCAAACTGGTTAGGGCCACACTGATTTTTTAAAAAATATATTTTTATTGATTTTAAGTATATTTTAGAGAGAGAGGAAGGGAGAGAGAGAAACATGGATCAGCTGCCTCCCCCACACACTCTGACCCAGGATTGAACCCAAAACCTGAGTATATGTCCTTGACCAGAATGGAACCCGGGACCCTTCAGTCCGCGGGCTGACACTCAACCCGCTGAGCCAACCCGGCCAGGGTGAGGTTGTTATTATTTTTAAAATCTCTGTTGTACCTACAGCCACTTCCCCTTCTTTCATTCTGCACATTTTTCCTTTGGTATCATTTCCCCTTTTCATGGTTGTTAGTCTTGCCAGATGTCTTCCAGCTTCGGTTCTGTTCCTCTTCTCTGACTTTCTGTGGCTGCTCTCTTTAACTTTGCACCTGCCTTTCTTAAGTCCTTCCTTCTGTGGGAGTTCGCACTATTTTTTCCCACCTTCTTGAGTGTAATACCATCTCACTATTAAAGTTCTGTTCCTTCAGGATTTATTTAACCCACTGGGTGTTTTGTTTTTTTAATTTAAATATTTTTGTACCAGATTAATTCATTTCCAAGGTCTGAGTTATTTTTGGCATTTTTTTTTAACACTGTGGCATTGTAATCTTCTATTACTGACTTTAAAAATATATATTTTATTGATTTTTTTACAGAGAAGAAGGGAGAGGGATAGAGAGTTAGAAACCTCGATGAGAGAGAAACATCGATCAGCTGCCTCCTGCACATCTCCTACTGGGGATGTGCCCGCAACCAAGGTCCATGCCCTTGACCGGAATCGAACCTGGGACCTTTCAGTCCGCAGGCCGGCGCTCTTCCCACCAAGCCACACCAGTCAGGGCCTGTTACTGATTTTTAACTCCATCCCATTGTGGTCAGAGAAGATACTTTGTATGACAGCTGTCTTTTCAAATCTGTTGCGACTTGTGTTGTGGCCTCACGTGTGGTCTGTCCTGGGGAAGGTCCCGTGTGCACTTGAGAAGAATGCATGGCATTGTTGCCCGAGACCCTGGGAGTGTGCGGGCCATCCGCCCTCAGGACCCCCGGCCCCTTCCCGGGTTGGCTCCTGTGCGAGCTCCGTGCGCTAGCGTGTGTGTGTGTGTGTGTGTGTGTGTGTGTGTGTGTGTGTGGCGTGCTGGCGGGGTGGGTTGTGTTAATCATGGGCTTTTCTCTTTGCAGCTTGGCCAGTGTCAGGAATAACATGGTGGAGACGTCGCTGAAGTACACCGACATAGACACCAACCCCCTGCCAGGGTAAGTACAGCCGGCGGGTTGGGGTGTCTTTCTGGCGGAGGTGTCAAGGGGGCTCAGGGGGAGTGGGGACGGGGGCTGTGGGGACTGGGAGGAGACAGAGTCACGGGGTGGAGCCCCCCAAAAGCGTCCCCTGGGAGCCCTCACCATGTCTTGATCCTTATGCTGGGAAGGTGTATCCTTATCATTGTGTTGGGGCTGGGAGTGACCCTGGTTGGGGGTTGGGATTTGAAAGGCCAAGGGTGGGTGTTCACATTGACTCAGTGACGGGTGGGCACACCGAGCAGAGGGGACACAGTGACGGGTGATGGTGGTGCGTGTACGGGGTGGGCGCACCGAGCAGAGGGGACACAGTGACGGGTGATGGTGGTGTGTGTACGGGGCGGGCGATGGGGCTGGCTCCCGGCACATCCCGGAAGGCCAGGCAAACCAGCTTCCCCTTCACCTTTTGTACTCTTTTTGCCGTAAAATCCAGGTAATCCTTATCTTCTTTGGGCCCCATTTCACCCTTTAATCTTGGCATTCCTGAAGCCCAGGAAAATCAGGAGGGAAGTCACATACATCTGTATCTCCCTCCCTATAACCCACACATCTGTATCTATCTACCTATAAACCCATATATCTGTATCTATCTATCTATTTTAAATGTTTTTAGTGATTTTATTGAAGAGAGTGGGACAGAGAGATTGAAACATTGATGAGAGGGAAACATCGATCGGCTGCCTCCTGCACAGCCCCCACTGGGGATCCAGCCTGCAACCTGGGCCTGTGCCCACACCCACATTTTAATTATCTCCGTATTATGCTTGGGCCCTTTGAGCCCTAAGTCTCTGGTATAAAGGATATGCAGCCCTGGCTGGTTTGGCTCAGTGGACAGAGTGTCGGCCGCAGACCGAAGGGTCCCAGGTTGGATTCCGGTCAAGGGCACCTATCCTGGCCCTGGTTAGGGCACGTGCAGGTGGCAACCAATGAATGTGTCTCTCTCCCTCCCTCCCTCCCACTTTCTCAAAAAAAAAAAAAAAAATCAATGGAAACAGAGGTTGCGAGAGGATTAACGAAACAAAGCAAACAAATAAGAAGCCCGGCGAAGAGCCGGCTGGAGGAGGGGGTGGGTCTGTGGACAGCGCCCCGGCCTCTGGTCATGAATCCCGAGTGGGCAGGTCCCCTCTCTGCGAAGAGGCCTCTCTTTCTGTTTTGTTTTACGTTTCGGGGAGGAGGGGGGAGGAGGAGGGGGGAGGGGGAGGAGGAGGGGAGAAGCGAGGAGGGGCCCCCAGAGGCTCCCCGCGCGCTCAGCAGCCCCCCCCCCCCCCCCGCCCCGTGCAGGTCCCCCCAGGTCGCACCGGCTGTGGCTTTAAGAGGCCCCAGCTTCCTGCTCTGACGTCAGGGGAGGCCGGGCCAGGGGTTCACTTTCCTTTTCCCCGAAAGAGGTGTCGAAAGAGGCGGCGAGAGGAAAGGGGAGGAGATGACACGGAGTGACAGGATGGGAGCGGGGAGTCGGCGGAGGACCTGAGTGAGGGAGGCTGACATGGGGTGAGCGTGGGCACCGCGTGTGTGACACGGACGGACGGACGGACGGACGGGGGAGCCGAGAGCGCCGCCTGCCCTCCCGGGCACAGCCTGGGGGAGTGTGTCCCCCTCCTGGCGATGCGGGGCCTCGGCGGCGGGAAGGCGCCTGCTGGCCGGCCGGACGCCCCGCGAGTGCGGGCACTGGGGGTGCAGCTTAAGGGTCTGTCCATCTGCCCCCCCCCCCCAGGCGCCGTCTGGGCTGAGGAACCCCCGGGGCAGGGGGCCCTGTCGGCCCTGAAAGCCCGAGCGGTGACCCTCGGCCCAGCCTGCTTCCTGGGAGAGCCTGGCTCTCGGCGGGGCCGGCGGGGGGCCCTTCGTTTTCCCACCGGGAGGCCCGGGGGTGCGGGGTGCACGTGAGCACCTGGCGCGGGCACCCCGGGACGGCCCTGCCCGGATGGGAGCCCGCAGCGCCGAGGCCGGCCCCGCCCCTCCCGCTGCCCCGGCCCGCGTCCTGGCCGGTGGGCTCCGGGCAGGACTTGGTGCCTTTGGCGTAAAGCACAGCGCCGGCTGCGGTTTGCGGTCGCTGACCAGGCGCTGGGGGCTGGCGGTGGACGAGACGGGGCGCTGGGCGGGGGGCGAGGGGGGGCAGACTCAGCGGGTCCGCCCGGAGGAAACCGAGGTTGGGGTTCCAGCCACACGCCCCGGAAGCGCCCCGCCCGCGCAGCCCAGCGTTTCCTCCTTCGGGGGGGGGCGCCCGGGGGGGCGGGGTCCTGGCTGGGCCGAGAGGCCCCGGGTCACGCCGGCTCTTTGGCAGGTCCGGGGCCACCATAGCCATCGGCCTGACCATCTTTGTGCTCTTCATTGTCACCATCATCGCGTGCTTCACCTGCTCCTGCTGCTGTTTGTACAAGATGTGCTGCCCCCCCCGCCGTAAGCACGTCCCGAGGGAGCGCCCGGGCCCTGATTGGGTTACGCTGGAGGGAGGGCGGGGCCACGGGCGCCCAGGGTCCTGATTGGGTTACGCTGGAGGGAGGGCGGGGTCAGGAGCGCCCAGGCCCTGATTGGGTTACGCTGGAGGGAGGGCGGGGTCAGGAGCGCCCAGGCCCTGATTGGGTTACGCTGGAGGGAGGGCGGGGCCAGGAGCGCCCAGGCCCTGATTGGGTTACGCTGGGGGGAGGGCGGGGCCATGGGCGCCCAGGGCCCTGATTGGGTTACGTTGGAGGGAGGGCGGGGCAAGCCGAGGGTCCTGACAGATTCTCTTCACAGCGGTTGTGAACACCACCACGTCCACCACGGTGGTGCACGCCCCCTACCCTCAGCCTGCGAGCGTGCCACCCAGCTACCCCGGGCCGTCGTACCAGGGCTACCACCCCATCGCCCCCCAGCCAGGGATGGTGGCGGCACCCTACCCGACACAGTACCCACCCCCGTACCCCGCCCAGCCCGTGGGCCCGCCTGCCTACCACGAGACCTTGGCTGGTGAGTCCAGTGCCGCTCTGACCCTGCCCGGCTCCGGCTCCCGCTCCCGTGGCGCCCACAGCCACTCTGCCCTCTCTGTTTCCAGGGGATGCAGCCATGGCCTATCCTGCCAGCCAGCCTCCTTACAACCCAGCCTACATGGACCCCCCGAAGGCCACCCGCTGAGCGCACTGCATCTCTGGCTGCCACTTGATGCGTCGTGCGCGCGCGCGCGCGTGCGTGTGCGTGCGTGCGTGCGTGTGTGTGTGTGTGTGTGTGTCCACGTGTGTGCGTGCTTGTGCGGCTATGCGGGCACAGCCTTTCAACCCGTGCGGTGTGTGTCCTGTTTGTACACGTGATGACGACAAGGTGGGGACGAGCCTCACCAGAGTTGCTGGAACCATCCTTTGTTCTCGTCCTCACTTCAAATTATGCTTCCTTGAAATCCCAAGCAAAACTCAAAGAATGGGGTGAGTTCCTGGCCAGACCGCCCGGGAGACGGGGGTCGTCACTAGGACAGCCCCGCTTTTTGTGGGCAGCGAGCGCACATGCTCGGGCTCTGCAGTGGCCAGCCCGCTTGAGGCCATGCCTGCCCCCAGGTGTGGCCTCCCTCACAGAACAGAGCTCCTGCAGGGCGGTGGGTGGGGCCGGGCTAAGCTGGGTTTTGATCCCATCGTTCCCTGGAGCCAGGCCCTGGGACCACCTGGAGGCCGCATCGGCCTCGGTGCTGGCTGCCCTGGCCCCCGAAACAGGTGGACAGGGTGGCCGCTGTCCACCTACACACTCAGGTGTCCTCCCTGCAGTGTCTTTGTTGTACTTTTATCCAAACTGTTTTTGTTTTAAAATGTGACAGTTGCTGAGGCTGAAACCCCTGGGCCCCAGAGGGCATTGGCCCGGAGGCGAGGGACCATCTGACGTGACAGTTCCTGTCTCCCTCACACCAGCTCCTGGACCCTCGTCCCATTATCCTGGCAGCAGGGACACTGGGCCACCAGCCTCTGAACCAACGTGGGGGGCCCCGGGTGGCCGCTGGCCCAGATACGAATACCTCAGTGTCCCCGTCCCTCTGTGACTGTCTCGCCAGTTCTGTCTCAACTTTGTACTGTTGATGCGTTTCTGAGTCTGGGAGCTGTACCTTGGTTTATAATAAATGCAGACATTTTGAGCTACTGGCCCTTCCTTCTTTAAAAATGGACTTTTTAGAAGATGGGAAAGGAACATCAACGCAAGAAGAAATCATTTGGCTGCCTCCTGCATGCTTCCTACTGGGGATCAAGCTGGCAACCCGGGCATGTGCCCTCACCAGGAGTCGAACCAGCAGCCTTTTGGTGCCCAGGAGGTCGCTCAACCAACTCAGCTGCGCCGGCCAGGGCTGCCCGGGGCACCGGGCCTGGTACCGTTTCCATCCAGCACTTGGGCTCAGACGTCTGACTGTCCTGTGAGCGAGGATGAGGGACGAAGGGACAAGGTTGTGCCGCCCTCTGTGCCGTCCCCGGGGGCTGGGCGGGGCAGAGGTGCAGGCGCTGCGGCTGCCGAGGAAATGGAGGACATTTCCGAGGAAATGGAGGACGCGGGCACTCAGTGCGGGGTCTTTATTGTCAGGCTTTCCTCTCAGCTACTGCTCAGGTGAGCCCAGGGACAGCCCGTACAGTGTGGCCAGCGCCACGGTCAGCAAGGCCAGCAGGCTCAGTGGGGCCAGGAGTCCCTCCCTGGGTGAGGACGCAGGGCCCTGCCCTGGGGGAAGGACGCTGGCCCCAAGGCTGCGACGGGCATGCCTGGCTCTGCCCAGAAGCGCCGAGGCCGTGGCAGCAGGCGGCCTGGAGTTGGCGCCAGTGGCGGCCGTGGCCCCGTACATGGGCTCGACGGCGCTGAAGGGCCTGGCGTGGGCGTCCACCCACTGCAGCAGGGCCCGGGGCCGCCACTGGCAGATGCTGAGCAGGGCGAGGACGTCCCCCTCGGCCGTGTGCGAGTCCGGCGGCGCCTGCCCATACAGGCGCGTGTAGATGCTGCCCAGGCTGTAGCTCTTCCGCGGGCCCTGCTCGGGGGGCCGGCCGGCCTGCTCCAGAGCCTTCAGCGCGGCGATGCTATCCGCACAGAAGCCACCGTCCAGCGCGCTGGCGAGGCCCAGCACGGCCAGCTCTGCCTGGAGCAGGGGGAAGTCGTAGCGGTCCCCGTTGTGCGCCACAAGGCACCAGGGCTGCGGCTGGCGCTGCAGGAAGGCTCGGAGCAGGTGGACCAGGTCGGCGTCGAAGCACTGGCGCCCGTGCGCTACCAGCGTGGCGGTGCTCAGGCCGGTGATCTCGCTGGCCGCAGGGCTGCAGGCCTTCCCTGGCGCCACACACAGGGAGAGCTTGTCCACCACGCGGGGTGGGGGGGGCGCCGTCAGAGGCCGCTGCGGGGCGGGCGGACTCTCCAGGGCGCATCTGTGGACGGCCAGCAGGCACAGCTCTGTGATCTTGGGCTGGGAGAAGGGCAGGCCGGTGGCCTCCAGGTCCAAGAAGATCAGGGTCTGCATGGGGCCTGGGGGCGGGGCCTGCGAGCGCATGGTGGATGCCTGCCTGAGCCTGGGAGGACAGAGTGGTGTGAGTGCCCCAGGGACACGGTCTGAGGTGGGGTGGGAGGGGGGCAGGCGCTGCTCTGGCCCCCTGCACAGCCGGTGAGCTCCAGAACCCACTCTCAGGGCAGGAAGCCAGAGAGTAGGTGGCGTCTGGTGTGAGCAGCTCTCAACTGGGGGAGGTTTGGTTTCTCCCCTAGTACCCACTTGGTCGGGGAGGGGGGGGGGGCGGGGGGGCAGAGCCCTTGGCCTTCCCACCCTGCCCAATCCCAGGGTCCTCACTTACCAAGCGGCAGGCAGACCGGTGGGTGGCAATGACTCCGGCACACGGCACACAGCACACGGCTCTCGCTGCTGGCCCCAGAGGCGGGAAGTGAAACTTAGCCGGAGCCGCCTACAGCTGCTGTGTGACTGGGCCCGCCCTGCCAGTCAGCCTGCCCGGTTCCTCTCTTGCCAACACCCATACCTCCCAGGCCCTCCCCGCCCCCGACTCCCTTAAGGCCTCAGATCTCTGGCTGTGCCGCTGGCCTGCACCGGGCACCCGGCCCTCCCACCTGCGAGAGCACGCCAGGACGGGCAGTGGTTCCAGGCCATGGGGAAGGCCCACAGGGACTTCAGCTTGCCAGCAGCCCCTGCCCTGGCACTGGGCGCCCAGCCTGAGCCCCCTTCCCCAGGGCTGCCTCCTTCCTGGCTGTACAATGGTTTCTTCCCATGGCCTCAGCCCAAAGCCATGACTCAGGACAATTCACAGGCAGGGCAGGGCTCCTTCCTCTGGGCAGGCTGTTGCCATGGGGACGGCTCCTGCAGCGGGACCGGAAGAAGGATCCAGCCTTCCCTGGTGTAGCTGCTCCATCCCTCCCCCTCGCCAGCACAGACCAGACTCAGGCAACACAAAAGGCAGCAGTTCTCGGCAGCACTGCTTTAATCAGCCCGGGAGGAGCCGCGGGCGCGATGCTCAGACCTCAGCCACAGTCCATGTCGGGGTCGTCTGCGTCGGGCTCCGCTGCGCAGAGGTCATCCAGGGCAGCCTCTGCGCCAAAACCAGAGGGTTCTGCTCTGGCGGAGGCCGGAAGCGCCGAAGCCCGCCTCCCCTCCCCCGCCCCCTCGCCGGAACGACCCGTCCCCGCCAGCCCAGGCCTGCTCAGCTACCGGAGCAAAGTGATACCAGGCAATCAGACAGGGATGTCTCTGGAAAACCCGTGGCTCTGTCAGGCCGACCGACAGGAGCCACAGGCAGCCCGGCGCTGGCAAAGGCTGTGGACGGAGGGCCGCAGGCCAGGAAACCCAACTTGTGCCTGCACTTCAGGGTGTCCCCCTCCCGCCACCTGCTCACCTTCGCAGTCGGTCACGTCGGGGAGACTGCGGATGAGCGCGCTGACCCCGGGCAGGGCCTGGTCGTACTGGTGCAGGACCCCCACGCAGTGCACGGCGAAGAGCTTGTCCTTCTGGGACAGGCTGTGCAGCAGCAGCGCCCCGTCCCGCAGACACCGCACCGTGCGCCTCTGCTGCGCCGTCCTCAGGGCGCCCCCTGCCCTCCGCACTGTCAGCCACTGTCTGTGCAGCACCACCGTGAGCACCCGGACCACCTGGGGTGCAGGCCGAGGTCAGGTCTTGGGGCTCCTGCACCCCAACAGCCTGCTCAGCCTGAGTGGTGGCACTAGGGTGAGAGGCAGGAAGGGGTCCTGGAACATGCTGCTCACCCACCCACAGACCCGCCTCGCGCCTGGGCTCTCACCTCCGTGTTGCACTGGCAGCTGGAGCCAGTGACTGGGGACAAGGGGCTCTGTACGCCCAGCTTGGCCAGGAGCCACAAGGCCTAGAGCAAGAGCAGACGTTCCGGACGAGGCCTGGGCTCAGCGAGGCCTCCCCGGCTTCAGAGCCAACAGCTGCCTGCATGAATGGGGCCCAGGGTGCGGTGGGTGTGGCCTTCCCAGACCAGCTCAGGACCCCCACCTGTGTCCCCCCACCAACCGCAGGCCTCCAGCCCCAGCCCAGCCAGGCAGGGCCAGCCATCGGGCACCTCCGCCCAGTCCCAGGCCCCCGGGCTCCACCTCCTCGCGTCTGTGTGGTCATCTACCCTGTTCGTGTCCACATAAACTTGCGACCAAGTTCACTTTCTCCCCCAGCGGACGGAGGGGGCGAGGCTCGCAGGGAGGGTGTGGTGTTACCTCTTGCTCCAGGTGGAGCCACTGCGTGTCCGTGGCCGCGCCGTCGGGCCTGGAGGTGATGTACATGTACAGCAGCAGCAGGAGGCACCCTTCTGGAAAGGTGTCCACCTCTCGCTCAGGGGCCCCCACGAGTGCAGGAGCCCTCGGAGCCCAGCCTGTCCCTGTGCCCCCTCTGCCCCTTACCCGAGCGGGAGCAGAGCTGAGGTGCCAGCGCCTGGTGGTCTGCCAGGAGGGCCAGGAGCTCCACCGCCAGCAGCACGCTGGGCAGGGCGACGTCTGGGCGGAGGCACCGTGGCAGCAGCGGGAACACACACTGGAACCTGAAATGCAGGCCCAGAGGTTGGCACCTCACCCGACCCCACAACTCGCCTCCACTTCCCGCCCGAGGGGACAGAAGGCCCGCGCAGGCCGTGCAGACAGGACTGGCTCAGAGGCCGGCCGACCACCTCCTGGACGCGAACGAGTGGGCACGGCCCCACTGGGCTGCTGTGGCCGAGGCAGCCTTGCCGCTCAGTGCCACTGGGAAGCGGCTGCCTCCCTGGCCCGGCCCACTGGCCCGAGCTCTTCCCGGCCTCAGCTCCCAAGTGGGGGCAGATGTGAACACAGGTGAGGAAAGCGCCCTGGCCCACACCCAGGCCTGGCCAGGCTCCAGAAGTGACGGGCGTGGACTGGGCTCTGGTTGGGTCTCGTGCCCCCTCCTGAGCAAGGACCATCCTTGCCCTTGTCGGTGAGAGGAGGTGCGCACGGGGTGAGCGGGGGCGGGGCTCTGGGCACACGGCTCCCCAGTGCCAGGCCCAAGGCACCGCTGTTACCAAGGAACCAAGTCCCGAGACAGCCATTTGCTGTGTCCACCTGCACAGCCTGGGCGGGGGGGCGTCCTCCAGTGCCCCCTTCACGCACCCGCAGCCTCTGAGCACACAGCATCGGGGGTTGGCCATTCCCAGAATGCACCAGGACACAAGGTCTCACTGTTCCCGCCAAACCCTTAGAGCAAACCCTGCCTGGTGGGCGGGGAGGCCGAATGTTCTGTTGCCAGGACCCTGGGCTCTAACCTAGCTCGTCCGCTAAAGCCCTGAAACCAGCTGCCCGGAAAGCCCGTCTCATGTACAATAGCGCGTCCCCGCCGACGGCACCCGGCCCGCTCGGCTGGAGGTGGGGCGCGCTATTCGCCCCAAGGCCCGCCGTCCTGGTGCCGGGGGGCAGCCCTGGACCGACTGCTCCCAGCGCCTGAGGGGGATGCGCCCTCAAGCCCGGTGCCCTGCATGAGGCGGCCGCCCGTAGCATCACGTACTGCGTTACAGCCATGGCGCCCTCCCTGGTGGCACCTGTCCCGGCTTTTGCGCCAAGATCACGTGGGAGCGGTGGTGGCTCCGCTGGCAGGTGAAGGAATTCGGAGAAGCTCTGGGCGGGAGGCAGTGTCAGTGACCGAGAGCAAAGGCTGGAGACGCACTGCTGGGAACCCACCCAGCACCCTGCCCCTGGGGTCTCGGACCCGCTTCCCGCCTCCACACAGGCCAGGTCACTCAGCAATACGGAGCGCCGGGGCTGGGCTGCGGGCGGCAGAGGCGCCATCCGGCTGTGGGAAGCCCTCAGGGCTGAGGTTTGCTGTCCTACAGACAAGCTGAGAGGAATGGAGGATGGAGTCTGTCAAGAGAAATGGTAAGACGTGGTCTCGTGTCGTCATCTAACAAACACGAAACCACCAGCCAGCCCCCGAGCTGGGCTGCCTGGCAGCTGGGTGAGCCCTGTGCCCACCAGCTGCCCACACGCACTGCAGTCCTGCCAGCCCTGGGCACCACCTCAGGGATGGACCAGACCAGCCAGAACACCGTCCGGTGGAAACCAGGACCTGAAGTGCTTAGACACAGGAGCTGAGCGCAGGGAGAAGCTAACGCGGCAGCAGCCACCCAGTGTGAGCGGCGTCTCGGGCAGCAGCGGGGTGTGTGTGTGTGTGTGTGTGTGTGTGTTACTGGACGGGGGCACGGGCTGGATGGTGTGCAGGTGCCCCCAGGCGTGCGGCTCGGGGACCCCACGGTAGGAACTGAGGACCAGAGGGCTCGTGAGCTGTTAACTGTGCCATCCCTGCCCACAGACCCCCGAGCAGGCAGCCTGCGGCTCAGGCACGAGGTGGGCACAGCAGTGATGGGCAGACCCCCTGCACCTGCTGCTTCCTTGGGGACCCCTTAGATGTGGTTGTGACATGTGGTCTGCCTGATCCATGTCCAGGTTCAAAGGCCTCTTGGCCCAGCCTCTGCCCGTCCGGGGGCAGGACACTCCTCCACAGCAGCTAGCGGCCTCTTGTTGCGTGTCTTTGCTGACTGCTGTACAGCGGCAGCGTTAACCCAACAAACCACCTCCTTGGTGCTCCCCATACCTAGTCCCACTCCCCGTCACTTCAGAACTCCCTGAACAAGGCCTAGAACTGAGCAGCAGACAAGTCAAGATATGAGCCAAGCCCCAGGGCCACAGGATAGCCCTAAGGCCAGGGAAGACACAGAGAACCGCTCGCAGGCGCACGGTACCTGGGCAAGAGCTCAAAGGGAGAGTTTTCAGCTAATTTCACCAGCACCTTAAGGCACTGGCTGAGGAGGCTGGCTGGAAGGTGGCCTGTGGCTGCGGAGGAGAAAGCTAAGAGGCGGAGCAGCGCCTCCAGCAGGGGGTGCTGGCCTTGGTCCCCGGCAAGGCCCCCCGCGGCTGAGGGGGTGTTCCCAGGGGGAGGCGGGCTCTGGCTTCCTTCCCCCGCTCCGGACAGCAGGCGGCGGACCACGGCCCCGCTGTGGCACACCAGGTGCTGGAGGACGCCCAGCGAGGCCACGCAGCAGCTCTCCAGGCTGCAGAGGGAGTCCTCGGCGCTGGCCTCCGCCCCGGTGCTCCCGCGGGAGGAGCGGGAGGGTGAGCCCCCCGGAGCGCCGCTCCTCCTGGCTGCTGCGGAGTCCTGCAGCGCCTGGCAGTGTGAGCCCACGAAGAACTGCACCAGGGGGAGCAGGTGCACGGCGCCAGGAAGCGGGCAGAGCGGGAAGGCCCCCGGGTCCCCCTCTGCTGAGGCCCCGGCACAGGAGTCCTCCTCCCTGGCGATCAGGTTCAGTCCCGTCAGAGCCAGGTTCTGTGCTTCTCGTAGGGCCGAGAGGGGAAACGGCCCCTCGCGAGAGCCTGTGGTCCTCAGGCCTGAAATCCCAGCCCCGGCGCTAGCGACAGACACAAAAGGAAAGGCACAGCGTGAGATGGGGATACGGTCAAGGCCCCAGACAACTTGCCCCCCAAATTCTCTAGCTGCCCTGTCCAGCCACAGGCCTCCCAGGCTGGCCAAGTCCCAGAAAGTTCTGGAAACTTCTTTCTCGACAAGCTTTGTAGGAGTCATGCTTACCTGCCAAGCCCCAGGGGCTGCGGCAGGGTGCTGGTGGGAGCCTCAGAACCACAGCTCAGCAGGTGGCACAGACCGAGGGGTGACCCCGGGATCGACGGCTGCTTCAGGAGAAGGCTGATCAAAATGGAACCTGCAGAAGACAAGGCGGCGCTCGCAGGCGCTCACACGGAGGCCTTTCTGTGTCCTCGGAGGAAACGGAGGGCTCCCTGGGTGCCACTAACCCACTGGGGCCCCTGGTGCGGAGGGCTCTGGGACACGCCTGCCGGGGCCCTGCCATTCTCCAGTCTCTGCTGAGTCACAACCACGCCTCCGGGACCCTCGGGAGGACTGCCTGGGGCGGACCCTCGGGAGGACTGCCTGGGGCGCGGAGCCATGGCCCCTCCCGGCCTGGCTGAGGACGCGCAGCCTGCAGAGCACAGTGGGAGCCAGCAGGCCTCCTGCAGGAGCCAGGGCTCTGGTACCTTGAGGGTTTGATCTCTGCATCAGGCTGCCAACAAGACTTTTTGGGGACTCTTCTTGCTTTGTGGGGTCACCTCCCAGACTGTGGGTCTTATTTTCTGGAATTAGATAAAATGTAAATCAAAACTCGAGCACAAAGGCACAGGCCTATCAGCAACGCTAAATACAGTGGCTTAGAACACAGAGTCTTCTACTTCCGGCCTCCTGCCTCTCGTCCTCTTCCTCGTGTGAAACAGGAACCATGAGAAAAGGAAAAGGAGCTGCAGCCGTTCGCCCCCTGCAGGCGAGCAGTGGCACAGCAGCAGCCACTCCTGTCCTTGGTGCTGCTGCTGTTCCCAGAGCTTTGCACGGTGGCTCACTGGCTGCCCGCAGCCCTGCCAGGTGTTGTCATCAGCTGTTCCACAGAGAGGACAACTGAGGCACGAGGGTAAGGAACTGGCTTAAATCACACCAGCCGGTCAGCAGTGGACGGGGCCTCCTGGCCAGGCTGTGGGCTCCACTGCCTGCTCGTCCCCCCACCCCACGCTGCCCCTGGACTCCAGGGGTGAGTGGCTGAGGCTCTCAGAGGTGGGCGATGGCCAGAGGCTGGAAAGGGCTGCGAGCGGCAGGGGCGGGGCAGGCACCGGAGGGTGAGCTGAGCTGGCACAGCACGGTCTCCATGGAGCCCCCCTGCTGCTGGGCTGTTGGTCTCTGGACAGCAGGGGTGCCCCTCGGTCCGGCCTGGGCGGGACAAGAGGGAGGCTGGGCAGGAGGGGAACACAGGGCCCTGCTACGAGCTGTGTTTCTGGCAGGTTCTGATGCTGCCAGGGGGTCTAAAATGCGCCTGCCAGCACTTTGGCACCGTTCCCTTCAAAGGTGCGCCCGAGCTTCCTTCCCCTTCACGTGGCCCAGACTCAGCGATGTGCTTCCAACAAACAGGACGTGCAGAAGCGCCGCTACGGCTCCCGCAGCGAGGCCACAAGTAGGACAGCCCCCGCCGGGCGCCCTCCCCCCTTGGCTCCGCCCCCTCTCTGGGTTTGCTAGGTCTAGTGAAAGCCAGTCACCAGGTGATGAGATCAGCCACAGAGCCTGTGGAGGCGCCCACAGCAGAGAGGAATTCCACTGCCAGCCCCGTGACTGAGCCCTAGACACGCCTGCTGGGGTTCTAGCCCCTGCAGAGACAAGCCATCGCCATGGGCCCTGTCAGAACTGCTGGCCCACAGAGACCAGGAGACAATAAAGACTCGTTTTAAGCCACAAGTTTGGGGGGTCGGTTACACAGCAATAGGCAGCGGAGACTGACTTACCCTCTCGGCCTGCCAGCGACTTGCACCCTGGCTCTGGGTGGCGGGGGTGGGGAAAGGACATGTTAGCGTTAAAAGACTCCTTTGTAGGGAAAGATGGTTTTCCAAATTGTGGAGAACACGCTTCTGACTTTAGAACCACAGAAGGGCTTTTCCTAGGACTAGAAACAGTTAACTATGAATGCAAAGTAATGATTCTGCTAAAAACACTTCAAATACCTGGTTATAAATTCTAACAGGCTTAGAGCTTTTCATGTGATCTGTCTGCACACGTCTGTCATCTGTGTCAGGTCAGCACATAACCGCAGAGGCATTTTCATAAAGAAAGAGGAGCCGCTGCCATTACACACAGGGATGCTAAGCGAACGAAGACAGAAAAGGACGAGAACCATGATTTCACTCACATGTGGGACAGAAAACAACAAATGAACAAACACAAAACAAACTCCTAGGCAGACATCACGGTGGTTGCCAGAGGGCGGGGTGGGGGAGGACACGGAGGGTAAAGGGGTCACACGGAAGGTGATGGAGGCCTGAGTCCGGGTGGTGAGCGCACAATGGAGCAGACAGATGTGTGTCAGGAAGCTGTACACCTGAAACTTACACACTGTGACCAACCAACGCTTCCCCAACAAATAAAAAGAAACGTAGTAAGACTTAACAGTGCAGTAATAAACACGCAAAGCAGAACAAAATTCAAGGCATTTTAATCCAAAGTGTTGAAAAAAACTTTCATTTATTTCCATATTCTTCTAATCCCCCAAAATATTGGCCATAATTCTATCAAAACATGTTTTTCATGTGGGATGACCACTTTTTAAATAGGGACTAAAGTCAAAGATTTTCAGTAGAAAGAGGGTCAATTGGAAGGTGTGTTGTCACCTGAAACGAACATAATATTGAATGTCAACTATAATTGAAAAGTAAAAAATGATTTAAAAGTCTTTAAATTAAGAAAAAATGGTGTGTTGTGTCCTGCAGCTGGAAAGGGAGCCGGCTCCTCAGGGCATGGTCTCTGTGTTCGAGGCCGTCTCACCCTCTGATGGTGTCAGCCAAGGCCCTTCTGTGTGAAGGGTGAGGACCGGTCCCCTCCGCTCTCCTCTTACCTGGACCACAAGGCAACATGCAACTGCACACCCGGCCCATGAAGGGCCAAGGCTGCAGACGCTCACCACCAGAAAAGGCGCCTGAGCCGCACTAAGCAAATGTCAAGGCTGACACCACACTGTCCCGCCTTCCTGGCAAGCAGGGAGCGGACACAGGCCACCAACAAGCTCATCACACCTGCAGCAAGAGCGGGGCTGCTGGACAAAGGCCCCGGGGCAGCGGGTGAGGGGAATGTCCACAGACGCTGGGGGCAAAATCAGTTATTTAACACAAACGACACACAAGTGAAGACGGACGCCCCCAGAAGTTTGGAGATGACCTCGCTGGCCTCTTCCAGCCCGAGGGGGTGTGTTACCAAGTCCTACACACGGAAGCAGGTCTAGAGTGTGGGTTTGATGCTGTACCGCCCCCACCCATCCCAGCCTCATCCGAACCACCTCTGAGCCTTCAGCAAAGAGGACCCGGGGCCACGTGCAGAGTCTAACCGCCCGCAGGACTAGCCTGACGCCGTCCTCAGACCTCCCCCGACACACGCACCGCCCTCACCTGCCGTGGGACACGGAGGGAACAGCTGGCTTATGTGTTCGTTCACTGCACTGAAGCTTTGTCCTTAATTCATTCATCTCCGCATCTTTAAACTGGAGTTCGGACTGCAGCGACTGGAGCTGGAAGGGAAGAAACATACTTCGTCACATGTACGTCACATGCAGATACCACCAGCTTCCAGATCCCCAGCTAAAGGGGAACAGCAGTGAGGATGAGAACAAAAATGTGCTAAAAAAAAAAAAAGGGTGAAAGCCTGCTGACTTGATGCCCTGAAGCATCAGGCTCAGCCTTCTCGCTGAAAGGCAGCACCATCTGCCAGAAACACCCGTCTTCACAGTGGGGGATCAGATGAATGCCGGCCACATGCCCAGCACAGGGCTTGACAAGGGCCCTATCTCACAGCCCATGTGACCTTTCAGTGAAGGTGGCCCACAATCCCAGGCCTTCTGGGAAGTCAGGGCAGAGCACCTGGAAGTTTCACTAAAACCCATGCATGTGCCCAGACCTGCTGCTCTAGCCTCGGGACCCGCAGCCACCATAGCCGCTGTCCCTCCCGAGCACGCTCCGTGCCAGGCTCGCTCCAGGCACCAGTGCAGAACGTCTGGTCTCACCGACCCTCCAGGTCACTTCCTGGACAGATGAGGGATGTGCGGCCCAGAGCTCAGGGCACTGCCGAGGTCACCACTGGTGTCATGAAGCTGGACTCTAACGCTGGTTGGTCTGACTGCTAAGCCCTTGCTCTTCATCATGTAGATGGAAAGACAGCCACCGCTGTTGGTGCTGTTGCTGCTGTCAAGTTTGCTAAGTTTGCTGAGTGAAGTGATAGCTCTGGAAGTGCCGAGGGGCAGGGTGGCATCCACTGGACACCTAGTCTTCTTCTTTGCAGAACAGCACCCCCCCGAGAAGCAGGCACCCCCCTCTGACCATGTGATCTGAAGGACAGCCACTGCCTCTGTGGTGACAGTGACTGGTTCAGGGACAGGCGCCTGGCTCAGGTCAGACAGCGCTTAAATGTTAAAGCTTCCCCAGAATTTTACAGCTTGAGGAGGAGCCAGGCGCTGAGCCCAGGCGCTTGCAGAGAGCGTCCTGCACCCTGAGGATGGAGCCTGGCTGCAGCAGCGGTTCAGGACGGGCCTGGCCAGGCTTGAGCCCCTCGGGCCGCACACCACTTCCCCCGGGAGCCGACCCTTTCCTTTTGAAGCAACTAGATCGGCTGAGTTCCCCTCGTGCAACCTGCTTCTGGGGTCTAAGCTAGTGGTTTCTTCCTGCCAAGACCAACCACCACAGCAGAGCAGGCATCTACGCCCTTCCCTGCCACATGCAGAGCCTGGAGAACAGGACCCGCATTCGCTGGTGACGGAAAGTACTGAACACAGAACTGCTGGCATCTTCCTGAAGTTTCACAGGAACTCTGGCCGCTGCTTCTAAAGGAACCCAGCGAGCGGCCGAGCTGGGGTCCGAAACGAAAACAGAAAAGCGCGGGTCACCTTTTTGGAGAACTCCTTCTCCCTGTCGCTCAGTGCCTGCGCTTTCTCCTGCTCCAGCAGGAAATGCGATCTTCTCTGTTCCTCCAAAACGGATTCTGTCTGATGCAGTGAGTCCCGCAAAATTTTAATTTCTCCGTTTTTAATGAGAACTTCTTCTTCCATTGCCTTCATCTGGAAATGCCAAACCGACCTTGTGAAAAGCTTGTCAGGGAAAATTACACATGCACTTACGTCCACACGCGGCTGGGAGGTGGAGAGAGCGCGCGTGAAACGGGTCCCACAGACCAGTGGGCGCTCCCAGTACCTGCCCCCCCAGACGCCACTGGGGTTGGCTCGGCCTGCTCACTGACTGGCTGATGCCCAGCAAGGCGGCTCTCACACACACACACACACACACACACACACACACACACACACACACCTCCCTCACGCATGCAGACGCTGGGAACCCACTGAGCCTCACACTTCACAGAACTAAGATTCCACATCACGTCCTGGTTCCCTAGGGACCAGGTTGGTCTCAGGAAGGATATCTGCTTTTTTGGCAAAACTGCTACTGAGAACAGCCACCACTAACATGTGTGTCCCTTAGGTGACACCTGCTGTGAACTGTCTGTGCTACAACAAGAAGCCCGCATCTCTGGGGGGGTCTGGTGTACAGTTTCCTTTCTTGCCTGGTCTGTTAGGAATCTCAGGATTGAGTCTCTTTCGGCCTCAATGATCTGGCTTTCTTTTCCCAGCCTTCCCCCATTTATGGGGTGACTTCTGAAATCATTTTAAAACTTTTATATATTTAAAAAAAAACCTTTTATATGTCACTGCACCATGCATGCACAAGTGACGGATTAGCTGCAGAAACCAAAGGTGAAGTCACTTACCTTCTCTTTAAGTTCTTTGTATTGGGCCTGAAGTAACTCTATTTCAAAATTATCTTGGACTGCAGCACTCTCTCTGTTTCTCCCTGCAGGACTTTTGGACACCCCACCTGATCTGGGGGCGCTATGAACACCTGTAAGAAACAGTTCCCAGCATTGTCCCACTTCTGCCAGGCAATGCTGGAAAGAATCACTCTTGAAAGCAAAGTAGAGAAAGATCTAGTATGAGATACAGGAATGACTCAAACTCAGAAATGATCCCTATGAACTAACAGATGCCACCACCCTCCCCCCATCACCCCCCACTGTTAAGTCTCATCTAAAGGCTGAAAGGCGCTGTGCAGATCTCGCGGGTCAGAACTCAATGATCTATGATGCAACCGTACTGAGCAGCTACAATAGTCCAGGCCTGGGTCAGTCCCTGAGGCACATGGGATGGTGAGCAAAGCGACTGTCCTGGTGCCCGTGGAGCTCACAGGACATGAGGAGAGCAATGCCCAGTTTCTGTGTCGCAAAGAAGCAGGGAGAACTCAAGGAATAAAGGAAGGTCAGTGTGGCTGAACCCGAGGAGGAAGCAGGAAAGGGACAGACCGCGCTGGGCCCGTCAGGCCACGGGAAGGGTTCTGGTCTTCCCACTGGAAACCGCGGGAGGGGTGTTCACGCGCATCAGTGTGAGACGCAGCCCGTCTGCGTGTTGAACAGATCACGCTGGCTGTGCTGTGAAGTCTGACCTGTAGGGAGTCAGATTGGAACTGGGAAGACATCCTAGGCCAGGGGTGGGCAAACTTTCTGACTCGAGGGCCACACTGGGTTCTTAACCTGGACCGGAGCCGGAACAAAAGCATGGATGGAGTGTTTGTGTGAACTAATGTAAATTCAAAGTAAACATCATGACATAAAAGGGGACGGTCTTTTTATTCAATAGTTTTATTCATTTCAAACGGGCCGGATCCGGCGCGCGGGCCGTAGTTTGCCCACGGCTGTCCTAGACTGTTGTCCAGGGGAGGGCGGTGGTACCTTAGATCAGGAAGATGGCAGAGATGATGCAAAGAGGTCGGATTCCAGAGGTGCATTAAGGAGGTGAAGGTACAGGAGTTGGGAGGGAATTTTGTGTGAGGCCACGGAAAGGGAGCGTTGCCTGTGCCAGCTGAGAGCAGCGGTGCTAGTCACCACGGTGCGGAGCATCTGGTCACCGGCCAGTGTTTTCTGAAGGTCTGTTTGCCAGGTGCCAGCTGGAGATGCTGGAGGACTGGGTCCCCAGGAAATGACTGTGGAACTGAAGATGCCTGCGAGACACCCAAGAGACGCCAGGTGCCCTCAAAACCTCTCTCTCTCGCCCTGGCCGGCTGGGCTCAGTGGATAGAGTGTCGGCCTGAGGACTGAAGGGTCCCCGGGTTCGATTCCGGTCAAGGGCACGTGCCCAGGTTTTGGGATTGATCCTCAGTAGGGGCTGTGCAGGAGGTGGCCAATCCATGATTCTCTCCCATCACTGAGGTTTCTCTCTCTCCCTCTCTGAAATCAATAAAACATATGTATTTAAAAGAAAGACGTTCTCGCCCTGACTGGTTTGGCTCGGTGGATAGAGCGTCGGCCTGTGGACTGAAGGGTCGCAGGTTCGATTCCGGTCGGGGGCGTGTGCCTGGGTTGTGGGCACATCCCCGGTGGGGAGTGTGCAGGAGGCAGCTGATCGATGTTTCTCTCCCATCGATGCTTCTAACTCTCTCTCTCCCTTCCTCTCTGAAAAGAATCAATAAAATATATTTTTTTAAAAAAAGAAAGAAAGACGTTCTCTTTCTGGGAGCCCAAGACTTCATTCGTCCCCAGCTAGATAGCAGGTAAGCTCCATGATGGAGGGGCTTTTGTCTTTTGCTCCTTGCTCAGTGACTGCAGCCCCAAGGGTGGGCTCCTAGTTCAACTACTGGTTTATACAGGAGCAAGTCTCTCGTACCTCCTGCCTCTGCCAGGCCCTTCCGCTCACGCAGCTCAAGGGGGGCCGTGGCCTCCCGCAGGAATGGGTCTTCAGGCGGAGGCGCCGGTTCTGACCGTGGAGGGAGCGTGTCCCAGGGACCTGCTAGAACCAAGAGCTTCAGAAACTAGTTCCTTGTTAACCTAGTTTCCTGCGTTTCAAATCGGTGTGTGACATTCCTGACCCATGTCTCCCCCCAGAATCAGAGGAGCTTCGGGGGCACGACTGCTGCTTACATCAAGCAGTTCCTAGATTTTATTTAAAAATTTTCTTGTTGATTTCAGGGGGGAAGGGAGGGGATAGAAACATGAATGATGAGAGAGGATCATGGATCGGCTGCCACCTGCACGCCCCTCCTGGGGATCGAGCCCGCAACTCCGCGTGTGCCCCGACCGGAACCGAACCCGGGACCCGCCTGCGGGCCGACGCTCCGTCCACGGAGCCCCACCAGCCGGGGCGAGCAACTCCCAGCCTTGGAAGAAGCGAAGGGCGGCGTGGGTGCCGGGCCCAGGGCCGCGTCGCCCCGGGGGGGGGGGGGGGAGGGGACCCGGCGCACTCACCGGACGCGCCCCGAGCCGCGGGCGGGCACTGGCTCAGGGCCTGCGACGCCAGGATGTCCAGCTCCTCCAGGTCGTCCGCCGTGAAGTCCCCGTGAAGGCCGAACGGGTCCTCGGGGTCCGGGGCTGCCGCCGACGGGAAGCTCCGCGCCCGCTTGCTCGGGGGCTGCCTGCTGCTGGGCGCCGGGCCGAGGCCGGGCGCCAGGGGCCCGCCCCGCCGCCTGCTGCCCGGCGCGGGGGCTCCCGCCATCCCGCCCGCCGCCCGCCGCCTGAGGCGCAGAGCCGCCGGGTCGCCGCGAGGCCGCAGGTGGACCAACCGCCGCGCGCCGCCTGCCGCCTCCGCCGCCGAGGCCACGCCCCCTCCCGCGGGCCAATCGGCTGCCGGCGGGCGGGCGCGGAGAAATGACGCACGTCGAGCGCGCCCCGCCCCGCCCACTGCCCGCCCCCCGCCCCCGCGGCTGCTGCTCTGCGGGCCTGAGACCCGGCCCTGCGCCGAGGTCCGGCGGCCCGGGTGCGTCCTGGGCTCCGAGCCCCCGCGCGGGTGCTGCCTGCCGCGCACGGTCAGGCTCTGGGGCTCGCGGGACGCTCACGTGCGCACGTCAATCGAGGCCGCCTCCGGCGCGGTTCGTCCCGCCACCTCGCTTCACCCGCCCGACCCACCGGGACCACCGGGACCACCTCTCGCAGACGCGGAGGTCCCCTCGGGGTGGGGTCCGGCGGGGAAGCGAATAGACGGAGCCGTGGTGAGAAGTTATGTTCGAGTCCTGCATGTGTTGCAGGTGCCTGTGTTGGGGGTGGGAGCCAAGTCCGCGGCAGGTACCGGCACCCATTCTGTCCGCGGAGCGCCTGGGTGTCTTCACCCACGAGCCGGCCGGTACAGACGCGAGAGGCTCGGGGAGTCGCGGCGGCCCTGGCCCCCAGGCGCTGGCCGTACAGAGCACTGGCCGGCAGGCTTTCTCGGCAGCAGCATGTGCAGGACGGCCCGCAGGAGCTGGGTGTCGGAGAGGAGCGGGCAGTGCCCTCAGCCTTGCACGCTCGGTGCCGGGCGTCGCCTGGGAATGCCCGTGAAGGCGGCAAGTGAAAGGCCTAGCGGGTCTCGAATACCAGCGCTTGGTGTTTGAGGTCACTGGTCCTTTCCCTCAGCTGCCCGGACGCTGGAGGCTGAAGTCGTAACTGCTGTCGATGTGCAGAGGCAGGAGCGCACTGGGTTCCGGAGGGATTCGGCTCCGCCTGGGCCACTGCGGCGCTGGCTCTGGGGAGGGCGGGGTGCCAGCTGGCCAGGCCCCACAGGGAGAGCCCCGGCCCCGAGCCCCAAGACGGTGCCGGTGGCCCGCGGCTTCCCAGGAGGACCCAGCAGGCTCTCCCCCTTTTCTGTTAGCACCAAGCACTTTCGTCATAAAACAGGGTTCAGTTTATCAAAACCTTTTCCAGTTTTGCCCTAGCAAAATCTGACCATTTCTAGACCTTTTGGGGTTTGTTTTTTTAACCTCACCTGAGGACACTTCCCCCCATTTTTTTAGGGAGAGAGTGGGAGGGAGAGAGAAACATCTGTGTGCGAGAGACAACATGGATGGGTGGCCTCCCCCTCCCGTGGGGACCGAGGTGTGTACCCTCGACCAGGAATCAAACCCGGGACCCTGTCTGCAGGCCGACGCTCTAACCGCCCAGTCAAGGGCTGGGGAGACCCTGTGGACACATCTGAGAGGAGCTTAGCATTATTCCCATCGCTGTCCGGGGTTCCGGAGGGGAAATTCAGAGACTGGTGCCTCTGAACTGCCTCAGTACCTACGCACTGAGCACACATTATGGGTGGCCTGTCCTCCAGGAACCACCTCCTGGAGTGAAGCTCCTGTCAGAACAGGAGTCAACAAGTGCCCAGGGAAAATGAAACACTGGGCCTCCACTCTAGTGGCCAGGAAGAGCGGGCCATCTAAGGGCCTCCAGGATCTACAAGAGTGACAGGCCGGGAGGCGCCGGTGGCAAGGTGAGGCATATAGGCCGCTGGCTTGGAACATAGGCCACTGGGGCCCAGACGGATCAGGGTGAGGAGGAGGAGCTGTGTCCGGATCCTTAGGGCTTCACTGTCGTTGCGGAGACTCTGGCTTTTGCTCGAAGAAGCCGCTGAAGAGTTCGAGCCCAGGAGACAGCAGGTAACAGTTCAGCAAGGTCGCTCGGTCCTGACGGGAGGGAAACAGGGTCGGGGCAGGAAGGTGACTGCAATAACCCAGGTGAGGGTGTTAGGGTTGGGGATGGTTCTTGGGAGAAATATGAAGGGTCCGATGTAACTTTCCTGACGGACTGAATGTGGGGTGTTGGATAGACCCGGGGACCCGGGAGTAAGCTTGCTTCTTCAACTCCAGGACTCTCTCCGTTTGCTTCCCTTCATGGCGCAGATCATGTGCTTGTCCTGCTCCCTCCTGGAGAAGTTCCTTGACAACAGGAACTGTTTGCAGGCACAGGCCCAGCCTGCACGTAGCAGTCTCTACACGAACAGTTGAGCATCCCCGTCAAAAGGCAATGTGATGTCCTAACACAGAAGGGTGGCCTTTCTTCCCAAAATACAAACTCTCCCACTAAGGTCACGTATTCTTTCGTATGTACAACCACACAGAAACGACACCCATTTCAAGCGAGTTGGTTTAATTCCAGGTGGTACAGAACCTCTTGAAGAACACACTTCGACAGGACTCTGGGCTGGGTTTACTCTGACCACACAGCTACGGTTGAAATGGCAGAATGAGAAGAACTGAAGAGATGAGCCAATGCATGATTATCATTATCATTAACTTTTTTTTACAAAAGTTTATTCTTAAATGTACCACAGCCTCCAAGACAACACTTCATTTTAGCTATAGGTGGCAAGAGATGTGATGACAGGGAATCCTGATGTTAAAACAGGAATGGAACTAAGGATCACCATTGCCGCAGGCACAGGAACAGTTCACTTTTTGCCAGATTTCTTAATTCCACCTGTGGCTGCAAAAGGAAAGAAGCGTCAGTTAGGGGAGAACACAGTTCTGGTGGGAACCCTAGCAAGGCTCCGCTCTCACGGTGGGCGTTCTCTTTGACACAAGCATGTACGGGTCTTCCCCATGTTACCTACCCCGGGGGAAGTAGGGTGAGGATGAGGCAGGGCACAGGAGGGCTGTGACTGCCCTGGAGCTACACCCTGTCGTGTGCTTCATCGCAGACTGGCTCGCTGAGCCTCGTCTCCTAGCAACCCACTGTACAGACACTGAAGTCTTAGTGTCAGGTGTTACTCAACGTTACCAACTGGGCTGTGATGAAGCCAGGATGCCAGCCGGGCAGTCTGACTTCCAAATCTATATCCCTGTCACATCATACCACACTACCTTCTACATTATGATCCAGTATCTTATTTTTCCCTATTTACAAATGACTACAGCTGTGGCAAACAGGTAATTTAAGGAACAGTTGTAGAATTAAGTATGCCCCATATAGGAAACATATAGGAATGAAGATCCTATTGTGGCAAACTAAACTTTTAAAAAGTTACATGATGTGCCCAGCCCCGTGGCTCAGTGGTTGAGCGTCCAACTATGAACCAGGAGGTCATGGCTCCATTCCCATTCAGGGCACAGGCCCGGGTTGCAGGCTCAGTCCCCAGTGTGGGCTGAGCAGGAGGCAGCCAATCCATGATTTTCTCTCATTATTGATGTTTCTATCTCTTTCTCCCTTTCCCTTCCTCTCTGAAATCAGTAAAAATGTACATATATTAAAAAATAAAAAAGGATACCCCATCACAGCATTCAAAAAGGACTCTCAGTGCGATGTGGCTAACAGTGAAACCCACGGGAGAAGCCCTGGGGACGACACCCCCACCCTCCCAGCCTCTACTGCCCCAGGAGGCTCAGTGACCCAGCTGGGCACAGACCCCGCGGGGGAAGCATCCCTAATGGATGAACGCAGACAGCACTGCAGCGGCACAGAAAACATGGGGCTGCTGGGCCTGGCGCATCTTTGGTCTGAAAAGGGGCAGAGCGGAGGGGCCGGGCTGAAAGCACGTGGAGCAACAGCCCGCCAGCCTGTGCTTGGCATTTCCGTCCAGGCTCATCCGGACGTCGAGAGACCGGGACGCCCAGCACTTACGACCGTCGACCATGAGCAGCGAGTCCCGAGCCGAGAACACGACTCGGGGGCCAGAGGCTGCGGGCTATTCGGAAACCCAACGGCGGGCATTTCGTGCGCGATCTGCACGGCACCGCTGCGTTTCATCAGGGAAGGCCGGGCTGCCTGCTGCGGCCACGCCACGTCTGGCCCCGGCGGGGACCGAGACCCGCGACCTCGCCACTCACCGAGGGGGCAGGACGGGGCCTGCTGCGCCCGCCCTCAGGCCGGTGCTCGGGACAGGCGTCCGGCTCCGGCTCCGGCCGGCCCTCACTTACCCAGGGGGCCCTTCCCCGCCGCCTTCGCTTTCAGCTCCTCGAGCTTCTTCTGCTCCTCTTTCTGCCTCTGCTTGAACGCCTTGTCCTCCTGGGGGGGCGAGCGGTTTCGGTCCAGGCGGGTTCCGAACCGGCGGGGTCCCTCCCGGCGGGGTCCCACCCCGCGGGCCCCCACCCGTCCGCGCCCGCCCACGCCCCGCGCTCACCTCGTCCATCTCCTTGGCCTGCTTCTTGGGCTGCTTCAGGGGCTTCTTCTTGCCACCTGCGGGCGACACGCGCACGCTCACCCGGGCCCCGCGTCGCCGGGTCCCGTCCCGCCCCGCCCCGCCCCGCCAAACCCGCACACTCACCTTCGCGGCCGGACATGGTGCCTGCCGCCCCGGCCCCAGACCCTGCCACCGGAAGCGGAGCCCCCGGCCCCGCCCCTGCGCCTCCACCGGGCCCGCTGATTGGCTCCCAAACAGGAAGTCGTGTGCCCGCTGCCGGAAGCGGCCCGCTGAAGGCGGGCGCCGGCGCTCCGCTGGGTTTTCGGCTCCGGCTCTAGGCAGGCCAGGTACGCGGGGTGGCACGGGGGGTCCCGCCGGCCGGGGCGGTCCGGCGCCGGGAGGGGTGCTTCACCGGAAGGCGCCAGCCCCGGGCCGTGCGCGGGAAGGGGAGCCCTGCAGGTCGAGGAAAGGGCTTGTGCGAAGACCTCGGAGCCTGGCGCGTTTGTGGACCGAGGAAGGCGCCGCGAGGCTTGGGGAGCGAGGGAGGCGGCGGAGGGGGTAGACCGCCCGGTCCCGGAGCCTGGAGGCCCCCCCGAGGGAACTGGGGTTCATCGTATAGCCCGGGTGGCGGCTTTTTGCAAATCGTGTTTGTGCTGAGTGTGTGCTACGTGCAAAGAGTGCTCTAGGCACCGGGGACGCAGCCGCGGACGGAACAGCGCCTGCCCCGGCGGAGCCGACGTCCTGGGGTGAGACGGACGGACCGGAAGCCCAGCAAATACGAGAAATACCTGTCGCGGGTCGGGTGGCACGTCCCTGGAGAAAAGTAAAGCAGAGGCAGTGGGTAGGAATGCCGGGGGGTGGGGGTGGCAGTGAGGTTGAGCAGGTCTTGGGAAGGGCGGGGAGCTCCCGGCACAGATACTGAAAGCCGGTGCGGAGGCCCCAGGGGGAGACAGGGGGAGAGGCCCCCCAGGGGGAGAGGCCCCCCAGGGGGAGAGGCCGGTGCGCTCCAGCCGCACCAAGAAAGCCACGCACCGCAATGGTGTGCGTTGAAGGACGCTTAGGGAACCTTATTGTGGCAAACATTTAGCAGTTTGTGTGTGTATCACATCATGGCATTGCACACCTGCCACTTACACAGCGGCACATGGCAGCTATCTCTCTGTATAAAAACCAAGTGACTGGAATGACCAGTTGCTATGATGTGCACTGCCAAAGCCAACTGGCTCGATCTCCATTGGCCCGCCCCCCCCAACCTCCCGGCCTCTCACCCCCCCCTCCCTGGCAGGCCCAGCCCCTGATTGGCCCCGCCCACTCCAATTGGGGGCAGGGTCAGCTGGCCAACCTCCTGTGCCCCCCCCCTCCACTGGCCCGGGCGGCCCCCATTGACCCCCATCAGGGCAGGCCGACTGGACCCCACCTGTGCACGAATTCATGCACCAAGCCTCTAGTGTCTCAATAAAGCTGTGGGGGGAGGGGGCGGTCCTTGTGATTGCAGCAGAGTGAGGAGAGACTAGAGGGAGATGAGGCCAGGAAGCAGGAGAGCAGGAGGTGTGCCCTGAGGCCATGGGGAGGGTTGGTTCTGGCCTGAGAGAAATGGGGAGCCGTCGCAGGGTTTGAGCAGAGACATGTTCTGAAAGGACCACAGCTCTGTCGGCAGGAGACTGTAGGGGCCAGAGCAGAAGCAGGGAGGCCTGTCCAGAGGCCCCCGGGATGCCCGGGCCATTGGGACGAGTGGGGGCAGGGCAGGGGCAAGAGGAAGAGGGACGCTGGATTTGGAAAGGAAGCGGCGAGGGCTGGACGTGAGGTGGGAGAGGAAGCCGGTCGGGAGGACGAGAGGTTGTTGGCCTAATTTGGACGTAGGGGTTTCCATCGATGGAGACGGCGAAGGCTGTGGGAAAGGCAAGCCTGGAGGGAAGAGCAGTCCGATGTCACCGAGCTCCTCTCGAGGGAGGGCTTAGGTAGCACTTAAAAGGCCACGTGTGTCTGACGGAGAGAAATAAAGCGGGCAAGGTGGGCAGAGGGAGGTTCCAGGAAGGCCTTGCCAACAGGTGATACCTGAGCAAAGACACGGAAATCAGGGTGAGCCGACGGGACGGGCGGAGGAATGCAGGGCGCAGGCGGCCGTGCTTAGCTGGTGGGCTGGCCGAGTGGAGGGCGGGACGGAGAGGAGGAAGAGGACGAGGGCTTGCTGGCCACCGCAGGGCTGGGGCTGATGCCGGGGAGTCGGGAACTGAGGGATGGACCTGGCGGAGGAGTAGCCTCTGGCCGCCCTGTGCAGAGCAGCTGTGCGGCCAGGGCAGGAAGCCAGGCTGCGGAGGAGGCTGTAGCTACCATCGCTGCCAGGGACGGGTGCCCTCCTGGGGCCGGGCCCGGGCTGCTTCCTGCTGGTGGAGGAAGAGCCGGGAGAGAAGGCGAGGGAGGCTGGAGGGAGCGGAGAGGGGGCGTGATTTCAGGAAGAGGGTGCTGGAAGCTGCAGATGTGGGGGGAGAAGTCTGAGGCGCTGCGGCTGGGCCTGGCTGGTGGAGCCTCCGGGAGAGAAGGGGGTGAGGAGGGAGCGCTGCGCTGGGCTGGGCAGGGCTGGGCCGCGCTGGGCTGGGCAGGGCTAGGCTGGGCTGGGCTGCAGGCTGCCTGAGGAGGGCCTCGCCCGCAGGGTGGCTCCGGGGTCACAGCCGATGTGCGGTGGGCACTGCGTGAGGCCTGGGTGGCCTGCCAGACCCCTGGGTTGTGGATGGCACATGCTCCGTGGGCCTGAGCGCTGGGACTCGGGTTCAGGGCAGCAGCAGCTCGGAACCACTGCCCCGGGGAGGCCCCCTTCGCGCTCTCGGCCCGGCCACGCTGTCCAGGGGCTGAGCCCCCACCCTGCAGCGTGGCTCGGGCTCGAGCTTCTCCAGGCTGGGCGTGCGGCGGGGCTGTGGCTCAGCCCCCTGTGCCCAGGTCACCCGCATCAGGGAGCCCCTCTCGGACCTGCAGCGCCTCCAGTGTCTCCCTGTCCAGCCTCCTCTGCCGTTGGCCACCAGGTGTCGCTCTGGGTCCGGACTTGGGGGTGGAGGAGGGGTTTGGCCAGGGCTGCCCTCTCCTGGGCAGGGGGGTTCCCCTGTCACAGCTGCTCTGGGGGTGGCCAGGCCTGACTGGATAGTGGAGCTTCAGGTGGAAGAAGTAGGTGGGGCCCCACACATCAGAGTGAGGCTGGAAAGGCAGGGGCCCCAGGAGCTGAGCTGTGGCCGTGGCTGCGGCTGGAGAGGGGGGAGCAGCTCATGGGACGAGTGAAAGGGAGCCTGCGCCCTGGAGCGTGTGGGCGTGGAGGGCGGGCGGACAGGCTGCTGGGAACCTCGCCCGTCCGTCTGTCCGCTGCTGGGAACCTCGGCCCGTCCGCCGCTGGGACAGGCTGGGTCCTCGCTGTGAGCACCTCCGGGGTGTCTGGGAGGTTGATGGTCGCTACGGGAACCTGCCCCGAAGCCCCCTCGGGTCCTCAGTTTCTTAGGGCGTTTGTGGGGCTTTGTCAGCGTGGACACAACTCAGATTTGGCCATTTTCTTCGACGTCAGAAACGTGGGCCCAGAGTTCTAATCTGAGTCGTAGCAGAGCCCTGGGCGGTGGGTGCAGCGGGGGCTGGTGTGGAGGGGGTGGGGGCTGGTTCCCTACATGTGGCTTCCCTGGCAGCCACTGTCCTGGCGCCGCCGCCTCCAGGCCCCGCAGAGTGGCGCTCGGTTTGGACCCTTTAATGGCAGCGGGTCGGTTCAGAGCTGACCCGAGGCCTCGCCACCTGAGTGGCCAGCCTTCCTCAGCGGGAGCTGACCCGTCTGTGTCCCCCCACAGATCTCCTGATGTCGGGGTGCAGCACCGTGCCTGCCATGCAGTACGCCGTGGGCGTGCCCCCCGCGCTGGTGCGGAGAGGCCTCCTGGGAAGGGACTTCCTGGCGACCAGGACGCTGTGCAGCCCGGGCGCCCGGCAGCCCCGAGAGGACAGGCCTGAGGAGGAGGCCCTGCGGCTGCCCCAGCGCCTGGCGGTGCAGGGCCGGGCCCTGGGGCACCGCCTTCAGCAGCGCGCCGCCGCCAAGGCCACCGCCTGGTGGGAGAGATACGAGGAGTTTGTGGGGCTCAATGAGGTCCGAGAGGCCCAGGGGAACGTGGCGGAGGTGAGGAGGCCGGCAGGAGGGCGTCCTCTGACCCGGGAAGCGGCCGGTGGCTCCTGCCAGACAGGTCGCCAGCCACATCCAGACTGGCCTTTTCCTGAACGAATTCCGCTGGGGGGGCGGGGGGATTGGAGCGCCCTCCGGCCGCCCGGTTGCGCTGCTCCTGGAGCCAAGCGGCTGACCAGTGGCCTGGCCACGAACGAGGTCGTCGGGCAGGCAGTGGTACTTCCCTCCTGGGCTGCGTGGGGTGATGCGAGTTGCCTGCAGGGTGACTGCGCCCCGTCCCCGCTCTCACGGCCCCGCGTGGAATGGAACCTCCCTGTGGAGGCGGAGGCCGTGGGGAACTTCGTACCGTGAGGGGGGAAGCGCTGCCCGTGATTGTCGTCCTTTGTGGCGGCGGAAACGCATTCTGCCCCTGCCCCTGCCTCGTGCTCCTGCCCCTGCCCCTGCCCCTGCCCCTGCCTCGTGCTCCTGCCCCTGCCCCTGCCCCTGCCTCGTGCCCCTGCCCCTGCCCCTGCCCCTGCCCCTGCCTCGTGCAGACCAGCGCCGCGAGGGGGTGACGTGGGCTTCCGCTGGAGGGTTTTTTGTTTTTTGTGTTTTTTTAATCCTCACCCGAGGATATTTTTCATTGATTTTTAGGGAGAGTGGAAGAGAGAGGGAAAGACAGAAACATCCATGTGAGAGACACGTATCGACTGGTTGCCTCTTGCATGAGCCTCGACCAGGGCCCAGGCCGGGGAGAAGCCTGCAACGAGGTACGTGCCCTTGACTGGAATCGAACCCAGGACCCTTTGGTCCGCAGGCAGACGCTCTATCCACTGAGCCACACCGGCCTGGGCCCGCAGGAGGTTTTGAGGCCCAGTGCTGTCCCGCCCCTTGGAGGCCATGACCCTGGCTGAGCAGTGCCTCCCCTGGCGCTGTTGTGAGGTGTCAACACGGTGACGCACAGAACGTCTTAACGTTGCGGACCAGTAGTTTCATTGCTAGCGTTACCCAGTGGCCAGGAAAGTTTCTATCGAACGAGTACAAAAAACGTTGTACATAAATGTTAAAGGCAGGCTTTAAAGTTAAACACCCGTTGCATTTTGAAGTCATTTATTAAACGTTCTCACAAGCTGATACCTTTTGAGAGTACGATACTTTGTAAAACACTGTGTGACAGGAAGCGAGAATTCTCCCATCGCCGCAACGTGCTCAGAACAGGTTTCCTTCTGGGGTTTGTCCGACCCGACCGCAGTCGCTGGCTTGGCACCGCAGGTCGTGCGCATTCTCGGCCGTTTCCCAGGTCCTCGGGCGCGTGTTCCCACGTGAGTGGGTAAACCCGCTGGTTCTGACGGGGGCACAGGGCTGCCCTTTGGGGGTGCCTGGCTGAGCCAGGATTCTGTTTCTGAGGCTCAGCCTTCCTGCCCTTCCCACACCCCGCCCCCCCAGCCCATATGGTTGGGAACGAGCCGGCCATGTGGGCGAGGAGAGAAGGGGCCGGCACTTCCTGTTCTCCCCGCAGGCCGAGAAGGTGTTCATGGTGGCTCGAGGCCTTGTCCGCGAGGCTCAGGAGCAGGTGGAGGTGCAGCAGGCCAAGCTGAAGGAGGTGAGGGACCGCCTGGACCGTATCTCCAAGGAGGACAGCCAGTACCTGGAGCTGGCCACCCTGGAGCACCGCATGCTGCAGGTAGGCCCCGGGGAGCCCTCCTCACCTGGGCAGGGCCCGGCGGGCAGGCCAGGGAGGGGCCAGGTGGGAGTCCCGGCTGGCCTGATGGTCAGGCCTGGGCAGGAGTAAACCAGAAGCTCCTTGGAGAGACAGGGCCCCAGGCTTGCTCAGCCCATCGCCTCTGGGTGGACGTGCCGGGCACGTGCTCTGGCCCCAGATTGCCAAGGAGGGGCACCAGAGGGTGCCAGACACTCCCCTCTGGTAGGCACATTCCTCGTCTGGCAAACGCCAAGACGGCTCGGGTCGGAGGATAGTGCGGCCGCTCCGGCCACCCCGACTCCCTTGCTCCCCCCGCACCAGGCTCACGTTGCCGGCATTCGTTGGCATGTCATCTGTGCCGGGCACAGGCTGAGCCTCCGGGTGACCGTGGGAACCTGCTGGCAGCCGTGGCGGGGGCCCGGTTGCACGTCGCCGCTGTGTAACCAGCTGCGCTTCCGCAGGAGGAGAAGAGGCTGCGCACAGCCTACCTGCGGGCCGAAGACGCCGAGCGAGAGAAGTTCTCCCTCTTCTCGGCGGCCGTGCGGGAAAGCCACGAGAAGGAGCGCACGCGGGCCGAGAGGACCAAGAACTGGTCCCTCATCGGGTCGGTCCTGGGGGCCCTGATCGGCGTGGCCGGCTCCACCTACGTGAACCGCGTGCGGCTGCAGGAGCTGAAGGCCTTGCTGCTGGAGGCCCAGAAGGGGCCCGTGAGCCTCCAGGAGGCCATTCGGGAACAGGCGTCCAGCTACTCCCTCCAGCACCGGGACCTGCACGACCTCATAGCGGACCTGAGGGGCCTGGTCCAGGCTGAGCCGGGGCCGAGCTCTGGGGCCCAGGCAGGGACCCCCGCCCGGGACAGTGACGCCGACGTCCTCTCAGCCGCCCTGAGAGAGCAGCTCAGCCACTCCCGGCAGGTCCGTTCCTGTCTGGAGGGTTTGCGAGAGCAGCTCGGCCGCCTGGAGAAGACTTTCGGCCAAGTGGCCGGGGTGGTGCAGCTGGCGAAGGCCGCCGACCCGGCTCTGCCTGGCTCTGCGCTGGAGCCGGGGGGCCTGGTCTTGGTGCTGCCGGACATGGAGCAGCGGCTGGAAGCCCAGGTCAACAGGAACACCATCTACAGCACGCTGGTCACCTGCCTGACGATCGTGGCCGCCATGCCAGTGCTCTACGTGCTGTTCAGGGCCAGCTAGCCCGGACTGGCTCCGAGGGCCTCGCTGGCTGGTGTGGATGCAGTAGAGGGTCCTGGTGGGGAAGTGAGTCTTGGGGGCCACACGCCACCTCGGCCTGAGCCGGTACCGTCGGTGTGGTGCCTGGCAGACCGACACATTTTCCTTCTTGGGCGCTGCTCATCTGTATTAATTATGGAAACTTTGTGCTAACATCTCATGAACGTGTCTTTGCGTTTGTGTTATTTAATTTATATCAACTGAGTTTTACTTTTTGAAAGTTGAGATTCAAGACTCGAGGGTTTGCAAAGAACTTATATACTTATTAGAGGCCTGGTGCACAACATTCGTGCACTGTGGAGGGGGTGGTCCCTCAGCCCGGCCTGTGCCCTCTCGCAGCGCTCCCCCTGTAGGAGTGCACTGACCACCAAGGGACATCTGCTCCTGCATTGAGCGTCTGCCCCCTGGTGGTCAGTGCACATCATAGCGACTGGTCGTTCCACCATTCGATCAATTTGCATATTACCCTTTTATTATATAGGATGTGCATAGCCCACGGGCACAGGCAAAAGGGTAGTGAAGACCTGGGGGGTTGAGGACGGGGGTTAAGGGGGGGGGTGGGAGATATCTGTAATATCAACAATTTAAAAAACATTTTAAAAAATTAAAACTATTTAAAAAATAAAACAACAAAAGACTTGAGGGCTGGTCTGGAATTACTTTCCCCCTTCGGCTCCTCTTGTTTCATGGTCTCCTTGGTTCGGGACGTTCTGATGCGTTTACCCTTGAGGTCTGGGCCTTCATTTTGGGTTTCCTGGCCTGCCCTCTGCCTGCCCAGCTGTCCCGTGTCAGGTAGCCTGGGCGTTCAGTGAGTGGAGCCTCATCTGCTGCCCGCCCTTGGTAACCATGGTTACTGCCCCTCTCTGGATCACTTCCTCTGCCACGGTGGGGGAACCCGCTGGTTCTAATGCTGGTCAGATACTCAGAGGAGAGCTGGGGGAGGGTGATAAATACTCTGGAGACATAATGACGGGACTGGTGGCCAGTCTGGGTCCCTGGGGCAGTGCTTTAGGTGCCACTGGGCTGAGTGTCCCCCTACACAGCCCAGGGGATGGCCCTTACAGGCCTGAGCAGAGGTCAGCTTGCCGGCAGCGGGAAAGGGAGGTGGTGGTGGGGAGGGCCTCCCAGAGGTGGGCGGTGCCTGGGAGGCATGCAGGCTGACTACCCTGAGGACCTCTGACCTGCTTTTTCCAGGGGGAAGGGCAACCTTTGACCTCCCGGGCTAAATGGCGTGGGTGGCCTTGTGTGTCCTGAGTCAGCAAGGGCAGTGGGGAGGCGCTTGCACTCCCGCTGGGTGTCGGAGGACTCCTTTCGGAGCACCCCGGGGTGGTGCCCGGGCCTGTGGGCAGGTGCCCCTGGGGGCGTGCTGAGCAGAGGCCCCTGGAGCCAGTTTCCCAGGAGGTGCCCTCCCTCTTTCAGGCTGTGCTCAGTCCAAGTGACACACACACACACACACACACACACACACACACACACACCCTGACCCGGTGCTATGAACCGCTGAGCAACTGGTCCCTTGGTCATTTGGTCGTTTCATCCCTGGCAAGGTTTTCTTTGTTTTTGTTGTTTTTATTTTTACTGATTTCAGAAGAGAGAGAGAGAGAGAGAGAGAGAGAGAGAGAGAGATACAATGATGAGAGAGAACCATTGATCGGCTGCCTCTTGCACACCCCTCCCCCGCACTGGGGATCAAGCCCACAACCAGGGCATGTGCCTTTGACCGGAATCGAACCCGGGACCCTTCCGTCCAAAGGCCAACGCTCTATCCACTGAGCCACACTGGCTGGGCAGCAGGGTTTCCCTTGTAATGGTCCGCAGGATGGTATGGGATGCGATGATCTCTGCACGTGGGCTGTTCCAACGCCTATGGGGCAGGAGGGGCCGTATCTGTGGACAGATGAGGCTACAGTGGGGTTTGCAAGTCCCAGGTCCCCCTGTGGGTGAGGTAGGTCCAGAAGGGTGTGCACTTGACCAATGGATTTCGGGAGGAGAGGGTTACAGACGCTGAAGGGCTGCCCCGGTAGGAAAGCTGTGACCTGGCTCAGGGGATGGCTGTGGGGGTGTGTGGAGCATAAGGTGAGAGAAAGGGGGCGGAGCTGGGGTGCCAGATTGGCAGGCACCTGGGGTCCTGATGTCCGAGGCCCGGGGGTGAGGGGCCTGGGTAGGGGGTCGGGGAGACGTTGGGAGGGAATTCGGGAGGCAGAGTTGGGTAGATTGGAGCGAAGGCAGACTTTCTTTTTGTCCTCACCCGAGGATATTTTTCACTGATTTTAGAGAGAGAGGAAGAGAGGGAAAGTCAGAGAGAAACATGGATGTGAGAGAAACACATCGATGGGTTGCTGCCTGCAGGAGCCCCAACCAGGGCCCGGGCCAGGGAGGAGCCTGCAACCGAGGTTCCTGCCCTTGATGGGAATCGAACCCGGGGCCCTTGGGTCCGCAGGATGACGCTCTCTCCACTGAGCGGAACTGGCAGGGCATGAAGGCAGACTCTTGCTGGAGGCTGGCAGGGGAAGAGGGTGCTGCTGGTGGTAGCTCTTTGGGTGGTAGCCAGTGTGGGTGACCCGAGCCTCTGGTTCTCTCTCTCTCTCTCTCCCCCTCACACACAAACATGCACACACACACACACACACACACGCACACACTTGCGGAGCCTCTGGGAGCTTCCAGGGTGATGCGTGTGACAAATGTGCCTCCCGGGGCCTGGAGCCACCTTCCCCAAGGACTGGCGGGGTCCTGGCCGGTGTGCCAGGCGCGGCGGTGAGAAGGGCCGGCAGGGGGCACGCATGGGCCTGGGAGAGGAGAGCCCGCTGCCCGGGCCCGCCCCCTCGGGAGCCCAGGTATTCGCCGCCGGGGAGTTAAGACTTGCCCAGGGCTTCTCGGCCGGGCGGTCCGGGCCGGGAGGAGGGGGAAGCGCCGTCGCTCGCGCACTCCCGCAGCCGCCCGGCCTCCGCCAGCGGCGGGCGGGGGGCGCACGGGCGTGCACGTGAGTGAGTGTGAGTGTGTGTGAAAGTGAGAGTGAGTGTGAGATGGGGTGGGTGCGGGGGCGGGGGTGGCGGGTCAGGTTACTCGGCTTAGCGATGGCGCAAACCCTGCCCCGATGCCCGCGCTCGGCCCGCGCGGCCGCAGGTGGGGGCCGGAAGCGGGTGCCCGTCCGGGCGTCCTGGGCGCCGGGCTGGGCGGGCGGGCGAGGTGGGGCCCCGGGAGTCCAGGTAAACAAACTTGGGGCGGCCGACGCGGAGCACAGGACCGGAGGGGCCGGGCGCTGGGCACCGCGGGCGGAGGTGGCCGCGAGCAGCTGAGGGCGCGGGTCCCGGCCCCTCCATCCCGGGGTCCCCAACTCCGTCCCTCGCGGCGCGCAGGTGAGGCCGGCGGGGCGGGGCGGGGCGGGGCCGCCCGCGCGGGGACCCACCGCCCGCGAAGCCGCGATCCGGTGGCCGTGGCTGCCTCCGGGGCGCAGGCTGCCCCGCCAAGGGGGTCCCCGCCCTCAGCAGGTCGGAGCCTGCGGGGCTAGAACGCGGGGTCCCGGGCAGCTCGGGGCGCGCGGCTCCGGCGGCTTCCGGCCTGGCGGGCGCGGGGGGAGGGCGGCCGGCGGGCGCGGGGGACGGAGCGGCCGGGCGAGCGCGCGGCTTTGTCTCTTTTGTTCCCGCGGTGGCAGCGCCGCGCGGGCGGGGCGGGCGGGCGGCGGGCGCAGCTTTCCGCCCCTCGGTCTCCGGGTAACCGTGCGGCGCCGCCAGGCCCACCCCCGGGGCGCGGGGGGGCGCGGGCGGCGAGGTGCGCGCAGATCCCGAGCCCGGAGCCCGGAGCCGCCTCGCGCGCTGGCCCCGCGGCGGTGAGTGCGGGCCGGGCCGGGGCCGGGGCGGCGGGAAGGGCTGGGGCTCGGTCCCGGGGGCCGGGCCCGGGCGGCCGGGGCGTGGCGGGCGGCTTCCGTCCTGGAAGTTGGGACGCGCTGCCCCGCGCGAAGGGAAACTCCGGCGGCTCCGCCCGGAACGCGATTGGGAGACGGAGGAGGTGGAGCTGCGCCTGCGGCCCCCTCCTCGCGCCCCGCGGAGCCCGCCGCCCCCTCCCCGCCTCGGGACCGCGGTGGGGTCCTGCCCGCCGCCCGGGAGGAGGGGGTCGGGGAGGAGCCGATGGGGGCCAGGCCCCCGCTGCAGGCTGCTCGGTGCCGCCGGCAGATGCGCGCTGGGAGCCGCCGGCCCGCGCCGCACGGGGACCCTCTGGGCGCTTCAGCCCCGCAGGTGCCGCCGTGCAGTGTCCTCGCACCCCAGGCCACACGGGCCGCGGGGGCCGGCGTGCACGCTGCTCGGCCAATGAGTAACTCCCGGCGGACGTGGGACCCGCGGGGAGAGGGAGAGGCTCCCAGGGGTCCGAGCGGAGGGCGGGTGACCGTCCAGGTGCGGAGAGGCAGTCTGTGCGCCCCCCGGGCTGTGAGCGGGGCGCCCCGAGGCCCCAGGGGGTGCTTGCTCTTTGCGGCCGAGGCAGAGCGAGGGGGCGGCCGAGGCAGAGCGAGGGGGCGGCCCAGGCAGAGCGAGGAGGCGGGAGAGACCTTGGCCGCCCGCACAGGCAGAGCTAGGAGGGGCCAGCGCTCTGGGGAGGGGGCAGGAGGCCCTGGCGGTGCAGGTGGGGGCCTGAGGCCGGCTCCAAGCCCTCCTGGCCCCTCGGCGCTGGCCTGCTCCTTTAGAAAAGTGGGGCTGCCCTAGCCGGTGTGGTTCACTGGATAGAGCCACGGCCTGCGAATGGAAAGCTCCCCTGGTTCCATTCCCGTCAAGGGCATGCACCTCTGTTGCAGGCTCCTCCCCCGCCCAAGGCCCTGCAGGAGGCAACCAATCCATGTTTCTGTCTGTCTTTCCCTTTCTCTTCCACTCTCCCTAAAAACCAATGGAAAAATATCCTGGGGTGAGGATTAAAAAACAACAGTGTGGCTCACACCTCGCCGCCTGAGGCACGGAGCTTGGAGAGCCTCTCCCTGCCCCGGGCTTCCTGAGCTGTGCATGGCCCTCCTGCCGGAGCACCTCCGTCCCAGGTGCCCGCTGCTCCATCCCAGGTGCCCGCTGCTCCGTCCCAGGTGCCGGGCCTCTGAGTCAGACCCAGCCTCCCTGCTGTCTGGGAGCTTCAGTCCAGAGTGGGAGGGCCGACAGGGAGACAAGGGGCCTTGGCTGGGGCCACCACTACCAGGCATACGCCACGTCATGTGTCACGGTCAGAGCAGAGCTGCAGAGCCACCCAGGGAGTGGGCGCAGCAGCCCCGGTGGACAGGGGGGCTCCCCCGGGAATGCGGGCTGGGGGTTGGGTTCATGAGATGGAGGGGGAGTGGGCATTCCAGGCGGTGGGACCAGCCTGTGGGATGGCAGGGAGGAGGGAAGCAGCCTGCAGGTCAGGCCATGGCGCGAGGAGTATGCGTGGGAGAGCTGGGCATGTGATGGAGAGGCTGGCCTTTATCACAGGCCCTAGGGTGCCCCAAAGACTCCGGGGGGAGGGGAGGGATGGGGTGCGATTCTGCTTGAAGACCCTGTGAAGCAGGATTGACTTGGGGCTGCTCTGTGGCAGAGGGGAGGTGCCCGACGAGGAGGAGAAAGCGCCAGGATCCTTTTCCTGCTCCCCCACCCGCGGTCACTGGGGGGGGCGGAGGAGGTCCAGGCCTGGGTCAGTGATGGCGAAGCCGCCTTTCCCAGAGGGTCAGCCTCAGCCTGCTCTTCCGGCCGCTGCGGCCTGGGCTGTGCTGGTCCCGCCCCTCCTCCTCCCGGCCACCCCGCTGCTGCGCTTGTACATTTGGGGAGTGTCTTGGTGGCTGCTCCCTGAGGCCTGGAGAGCCTGGCACACAGACCGCACTGAGCAAATGTTTGTGAGCGAATGAAGGGGGAGCTGGTCTCACCGTGGACCCTCTGCCCCAGGCGCCCCTGAGCAGGAGGGGCGGGAGGGACGGAGCCGCCCCCATCGGGCACACCCTGTCTTCCTGCGGAGGGCACGCTCCCCTCATCCCCTGGAAACAGGTGGGGGCTCCTGGGAAGCCGGTCTCGGCCTCAGTCCTGGGCTCTTGGCTGGGTTCACGGCTCCCCCCCGCTGCCCCTTCCCCCGCCCCCTCGGGTGGCTAACAGAGGCAGCCTTGTTCCTGCTCCCATAGAGCGGCCCTGTTCTCCGCACACTAAAAATGGAAACCCCCAGGCTATTTTGGGAGCAGTGCCCAGCCAGGCTGTGGCCTCGGCTCCCACTGGGCTGCTGGACCCTCCTTCGAGCCTCTGGCCCAGCCTGGGACACCCAGGGGCCTTGCTGGGAGGCGCTGACCCGGGCCGAGGGAGCGCTCCCGGGCAGACTGGCAGCTGGGTGGCAGGGGGGTGGGCAGCGTGGCCTGGGCACAGGGGGTCGGGGAGCGTCTCAAGGCCTGTGGTGCACAGCCTGTCCCAGCGCTTCACCCGCCTCTGTGCTCCTGGCTGGGGACCCCCGGGCCTGGGAGGATGGTGTTGCCATGGTTTCCTGGTCCTCACAGGCCATAGCTGGGGCCTCTGAGGAGGGGTCTGTGTGGAGAGCAGACACCCAAGGTTTGGGGAGCTCCCGGGGCTGGGGGCACAGCTGGGCATGGTGTCTGATTCTAGGACAGCGATGGCGAACCTATGACACGCATGTCAGAGGTGACACTCGAACTCATTTTTTTGGTTGATTTTTCTTTGTTAAATGGCATTTAAATATATAAAATAAATATCAAAAAATATAAATCTTTGTTTTACTGTGGTTGCAAATATCAAAAAATTTCCATATGTGACATGGCACCAGAGTGAAGTTAGGGTTTTTCAAAATGCTGACACGCCAAGCTCAAAAGGTTCGCCACCACTGTTCTAGGACCTCCATCCCCCACCCCCACCTTCTCCACACCAGGCCCTGGCCCTGCTTTGACCTGCTGGAGAGGAAATAGCAGGAGATGGCCTGGCCCCAGCGCCCTCGGCCAAGGACGTGTGCGTGCGTCTGCGGGGTGTCTGGATGTGAGCATGCCTTTGGTATGTGGTGTGACATGTGCCCGTGTGAGGTGCGACATGTGTGTTTCTGTGTGTTAGGAGGTCGTCTCCGTGTGGATGTGTCTTGGTGCAGGTGGCTAAGTGGGGGTGGTGTGTGTGCCTGTGTTTCTGTGTGCACAGATGGTATCTGCACGCATCTGTGTGTGAGCATCTGTGTGTGTAAGCATGTGTGTGTGAGCATCTGTGTGTGTAAGCATGTGTGTGTGAACATCTGTGTGTGAGCATCTGTGTGTGTGAGCATCTGTGTGTGTGAGCATCTGTGTGTGTGAGCATCTGGGTGGCTTCTTGGTGTGTGTGAGTGTGTGTCTGCCGGGGAGTTGTGGGGTGTGGGCCCGGGCAGCCCGGCGCGGAGGTGTGTGCCTGGGGCCTGGGTGGGTGGCGTTTGCACAGAGGGCGAGGATGGAGGGTGCCAAGAAGGGAGCAGGGGCTGCGGGCGGCCGGGGCTGTGCTGGGTCCCACGGGGCCTGCCAGCCGGGCTCCTTCCGCTCCGCCCTTTCCCAGGCCCCGAGGCTCCGGTCCCGCCCCCCCCCCCCCCCCCCCCCCGTGGCTCTAAGGAGGCGGCCCCTGTGGAATGTGTTTGGTGGCCGATGGCCAGGCCCAGCTCCACCAGCAGGCTGGGCAGGGGACGGGGTACCTTGTGCTGTCTCCACATGCTGGCTCACGCCCTGCCTTCTCCCCGGCTAGGTGACTCCTGCAGGTCATGCTGCTGTCTGCTGACCCAGCCGGCCCTGCCAGGTGAGCCTGCCTCCCCCAGGCACCTGGGAGACCGTGACTCCCACCTCCACCCGGGGTGCTCCAGGGGTCGGGGCCCAGCCTTTCCGTTTCAGGCCCTCGCCCCGCTCTCCTCTCCAGCCTGTGGTTCTGTGCTCATGGCCTCCTGGATTCCTGCCTGAACAGCCCTGCCCCCCCCTTGCCCTGCCCCAACATGCAGTGGCCTGTGGGCGGCACCCTCCCTCCTGCTGCCCAGGAACTGCCGGCTGTGAAGGGGGGCCTGCCCCTCCTCTGGGCTCTGGGCACCCCTTCCCACCCCTGCGCTCTCCTGCCCCTCCCGGGCTCTGTCCCTGGGGATGGGTGGTGGTGACCCAGGCGTGAGGGGGCGGGGCAGGGTCTCCTGAGAGGGCAGTGCTGGCAGGGACCGGGTAGTTTGGAGCTTCCAGGGGAGACCTGCCCGTGCTGGACTGTCAGTATGTGGGCTGGGCTCCGCCTGGACCACGGTGCCTCTGCTCACCGCCAAGGTTGGGAGGGCATCCTGGCATCGGCCTAGCCCTGTCCCTCACCGGTGGCTGCACGGTGCTCAGGTGGCCGTGTGAGCCCTGCTCCCCCTCTCCCACCGCCAGGTGACCATGCCTGCCCTCGGCCCGGCTCTCCTCCAGGCGCTCTGGGCCGGGTGGGCCCTCGCCCTCCAGCCCCTCCCCCCGGTGGCCTTCGCTCCCAACGGCACACATCTGCAGCACCTGGCCCGGGACCCCGCCTCCGGCACCATCTACCTGGGGGCCACCAACTTCCTGTTCCAGCTGAGCCCGGGGCTGCAGCTGGAGGCCACCGTGCCCACCGGCCCCGTGCTGGACAGCAGGGACTGCCTGCCGCCCGTGGTGCCCGAGGAGTGCCCGCAGGCCCAGCCCACCGACAACCTGAACCAGCTGCTGCTGGTGAGCCCCGGGGCCCTGGTGGTGTGCGGCAGCGTGCACCAGGGCGTCTGTGAGCAGCGGGGCCTGGGGCAGCTGGCGCGGCTGCTGCTGCGGCCAGAGCGGCCCGGGGACACCCAGTATGTGGCCGCCAACGACCCAGAGGTCAGCACGGTGGGCCTGGTGGCCCGGGGCTCCGCCGGGGAGCCCCTCCTGTTCGTGGGGCGGGGCTACACCAGCCGGGGCGTGGGGGGTGGCATCCCGCCCATCACCACCCGCGCCCTGCGGCCCCCGGACCCCCAGGCCGCCTTCTCCTACGAGGAGACGGCCAAGCTGGCCGTGGGCCGCCTGTCGGAGTACAGCCACCACTTCGTGAGCGCCTTCGAGCGCGGGGCCAGCGCCTACTTCCTGTTCCTGCGGCGGGACCTGCAGGCGCAGTCCCGCGCCTTCCGAGCCTACGTGTCCCGCGTGTGCCTGCGGGACCAGCACTACTACTCCTACGTGGAGCTGCCCCTGGCCTGCGGGGCCGGCCGCTACGGGCTGGTCCAGGCCGCAGCCGTGGCCGCGTCCAGGGAGGAGGCCCGGGGGCAGGTGCTCTTCGTGGCGTTCTCCTCGGCCGCGCCCCCCGCCGTGGGCCGGCCCCCCATGGCCGCTGCCGGGGCGGCGGGGGGCTCTGCCCTCTGCGCCTTCGCCCTGGACGAGGTGGACCGGCTCGCTAACCTCACGCGCGACGCCTGCTACACCCGGGAGGGCCGCGCGGAGGACGGGGCGCAGGTGGCCTACATTGAGTACGATGTCAACTCGGACTGTGCACAGCTGCCCGTGGTGAGTCCCGCGCTTCCCGCCCGCAGCCCGGCCAGGCGTCCACGCGAGCAGCTGCCCCGAGTGGGAAGCGGGCGGCCGTGTGGCGGCCGATCGGGCCCCCGTAGTCGCTTCCTTTGTATCTGGTGGTGGAGGGGAACCTCCATGGCATTCAGGGGGACAAGGTGCCAGGGGTGGGCTCGGCTGGGCACCGAAGGGACTGCGTTGGTGCAAGTGACGGAGAGGGTGTTGGGGTTCTGGGGGATGTGGGACAGCTGCCCTGAATGGGGGGGGCCGGGACCTGTTGTGTTGGGTCTTTGAGCCAGAGGGCAGGTGAGGGTGAGGCTTGCTTGGCTCTAGCCTCAGGATGGATTCAAAAAGGGGAGAAGGGCCCGGCCGGTGTGGCTCAGGGGTTGAGCGTCGGCCTATGAACCAGGAGGTCACGGTTCCACTCCCGGTCAGGCACAGGCCCGGTTGCGGGCTCCATCCCCAGGAGAGGGCGTGCAGGAGGCAGCCGATCAATGATTCTCTCCCATCATTGATGTTTCTCTCTCTCACCCCTTCCCTTCCCCTCTGAAATCAATTTTTAAAATATTTTTTAAAAAGGGTGGGGGGAGCTGCACGAGGGGGACTGAGTCAGTGGGAGGTGGACGGGGATGGCGCCGGCTGCGCGAGGCTTTGGAGAAGCGCTCCAGGACGAGGCTGAGCTCACACACCTGGAAGCAGCGGGTCCCAGGCCAGGGGTGGGCAAAGCTGGGGCCCGGACGGGTGGGAATCCACAGGGGAGGAAGGGCCTGCTGGGGACCAGCCAAGGCAGCTGGAAAGACGCCTGGGAGACAGGCTAAGTACCAGCATGTGGCTGTGGGCGATGTTGTCGGGAGGCTGGCGGAGAGCCTGGGGCAGGGACCAGGGTGTCCCAGAGGCCCAGGCGAGAGGACAGAATTGTTCCCGGAGAACTGGCCGGGAGCCCGGGGCAGGCAATGGGCTCGGCCCGGAGGGCGGGGCAGGAGGTCATCCAGGGAGGCTCACTGGGCTCCCCGCTGCCTGCAGGACACGCTGGATGCCTATCCCTGTGGCTCAGACCACACGCCCAGCCCCATGGCCAGTCGTGTCCCCCTGGAAGCCACGCCTGTTCTGGAGTGGCCAGGGGTTCAGCTAACGGCTGTGGCAGTGACCAGGGAGGATGGACACACTATTGCTTTCCTGGGTGACAGTCAAGGGCAGCTGCACAGGGTGAGTCCACAGGAAGTACCGGGCCCCGCCCGAGGTCTGGAGGGGACAGGCTGCTGGGGACCCAGCCTGGACAGAGCGATCCCTGGGACCCTCGAGGCTGAGCTAGGGGACCGTGACATATCCCCAGGCCAGGCTCCTCTCCCTAGGGCTGGGTGGTGTCTGTGACCCCCAGCCCTTCTGATCCCCCTCCTGCCCCCAGCCGGGGTGAGACCTGCCCTGCCCACAGGAAATCTCCCTATAAATGCTTCATTGTGGGGAGAGGTATCCCGCGGGCCTGTGGCCATGGACGTGGGTCCCAGGCCTTGTGGTTTCTGATCTCAGGTGTACCTGGGCACAGGAAGTGATGGGCACCCGTACTCCACACAGAGCATCCAGCCGGGGTCTGCGGTGAGCAGAGACCTCACCTTTGATGGGGCCTTCGAGCACCTGTATGTCATGACCCAGAGCACCGTGAGTGGCAGGCGGGAGCTGGCCGCGGGAGGGACCTGGGCCTCGGGCTGGGCCAGGGGCCCGTGTGTGGCTGAGCCACGGGTGTTTGCATCGGCCGCAATCCTCTTTGCTGTCCCAGCTTCTCAGGGTTCCCGTGGCCGCCTGTGCTCAGCACCTGGACTGTGCCTCTTGTCTGGCTCACAGGGACCCGTACTGTGGGTGGTGTGTGCTCCTGGGAAGGTGGGTGCTGCACGGACGCCTGACCTCGCCCCAGCCCCAGCCCCAGCCCCAGCCCCAGCCCCAGCTCCAGCCCTAAATGCTCCTGCAGTTATAATTGCCCTGTCCAGGCCCTGGCTGGTTTGGTTCAGTGGATAGAGCATTGGCCTATGGACTGAAGGGTCCCGGGTTCAATTCCAGTCAAGGGCATGTGCCCAGGTTGCAGGCTCCATCCCCAGGAGGCAGCCAATCAGTGATTCTCTCTCATCATTGATGTTTCTATCTCTCCCTCTCCCTTCCCTTCTGAAACCAATAAAAATATATTTAAAATGATGATGATAATAATAATAATAATAACTGCCCTCTCTAGGATTCCTGGTCCTTGGTTCTTGCCTTTCAAGCCCTGACCCTGCATGCCCCAATCCCCCACTCCGTCCTCCGCCCCAGGGGTCAGGGCCTGGCTAGGGCACACCCAGCCCAGTGTCCTGGCCCAGCTGAGGAGACCGCCCAGGTGTCCCCAGGGCTGAAGGTGTCCCTGCCTGTGAACTTCCCGCGGCCCTGGAGGGCCCGGGTGGACTCTGGTCGTTCTCGCCCAGGTGCAGCCGCCGTTCTGAGTGCTCGCGGGGCCAGGGCCCAGCGCCATGGCTGTGGAGCTTCGGGCCGGAGCCGGGCTGTCTGCAGGTGGCAGCCATGAGTCCCGCCAACATCAGCCGAGAGGAGAGGAGGGAGGTGAGTGGCCAGAGCAGGTGGGCCCCGGGGGGAGGGCTCTGGTGATGGGTCCACACCTCAGGTATGTGTCAGGTGCACTGAATGCCACATGGCCTGCACAGGTCACTTCGCGGGGCCTTGCTCCCGCCGGCTGTTACTGGCCAGGCCCGGGGGTGCCCGTGAGAGCCGGGCTGGTGCCACGGGTGTCTGCCTATGCCGGTGCCAGCCCTGATGTGCTGCCCACTGGCTCCGACCGCGGGTCCTGGCCTCTCTCGGCAGGTTTTCCTGACGGTGCCTGACCTGCCGCCCCTGTGGCCGCGGGAGTCATATTCCTGCCACTTTGGGGAATACCAGAGCCCAGCCCTGCCGACCGCGTCTGGTGTGAGGTGCCTCTCCCCAGACCCGAGCGGGGCCCCCGTGCTGCCGAGAGGAGCCGGTGGGTGAGAGAAGGGGCCAGCTCCCCAAAACCCCTGACCCCGCGGCCTGGAAGCCCTGCCTGCCTCCTGCCTGGCTCCAGGGGGTGTGGGTGGGGCCCTGAGTCCCCCCACTACTCCCAAACCCCTAAAGTCCCCATTTATTCCCAGTGGACTCTGTCCCCTGACCCTGGGTGCCTTCTCCACACTGTGTGGTCTCGGGACATTGGCCGGGGTTCTGGAAACCCTGCCCACTCCTCAGCGCTGGCCCGCCCTCCCCTTTGCAGACCACGTGTCCGTGAGCGTGGAGCTCCGGCTGGGCGCGGTCGTGATCGCCAAGGCCCCCCTCTCCTTCTATGACTGCGTGGCCATCACTGACCTCCACCCGTCTGCGCCGTGAGTCCCTCACCTGACCCCAGGCCCTGCTGCCCTGTGCCCTGTGCCCCGCGCCCCATGCCCCACGGCTGTGTCTGTGCAGGTGCCAGGCCTGCGTGCGCAGCCGCTGGGGGTGTAACTGGTGCGTCTGGCAGCACCTGTGCACCCAGAGGGCCTCGTGTGACTCCGGGCCCGTGGTGGCCAGCCAGCAGGTGAGCGTGACTCCGGCCGGGCCGTGTGGGGGTTGGGTGCCCGGGTGAGCGTGGCTCCGACGGCGGGGTCTGTGTCCGTGAGGCTGAGCGGCCCACCGCCCGGGAGGGCATTTGCGGCTGAGGCAGTGAGGGCTGGGCCGCGCCCCCTCGGCACAGACCCCGGAGCCTGCCCCCCCTCTGGAGAGTTAATGGGCTGTGTTTGTTTCTCTTTCCCTCGTCTCCTCTCCTCCTAACACATCCTTTCCTGCCTGCTGCCTGCTGAGGGGCCCTCCTGCTTTCCTCTGCCTCCCCCTAGAGCCCGCTGCTCTCCCCGGCCCCCCCCGCAGAGGACGCCCCCACCCTCTCCCCACCCGCAGCCCCCAGGACCACGGTCACCCCTGCCCCTGACACCCTCCCCTCGGAGCCTGGGGCGCCCTCCTCAGCCGCAGCCTCCGAGACCCCACCTGGGACCTGGCCCTCCCCGCTCAGCACCGGGGGGCCGTGGGCAGGCCCCAGCCCCACCCCCGCCTCAGCCTCAGCCTCCACAGGGTCCCCTCTGCACGAGGGTCCCCTCCCTCCCAGCCCCCTGGACGGACCTGGAACCACTGTCCCTGCTCTCACTGACGTCGAACCCACGGCCACCCCCACGGACCCGGTGGCCTCCCACCCATCACCCTCAGACGCGGCAGCCCCGCCCGCTGCCCCGGCCGACCCTGGCCCCGGGGCCTTCCCCTCCTCGGTGCCCCTGGACCAGCCCCCCAGCGCTGCTCCTGCCACCACTTTCCCAGGGGCCGCCGGCGCCACGGAGCCCGCCCTGGACTGGCTCACGAGAGACGGCGGCGCACGGCCCGAGGCGGACGAGTGGACGGGGGGTGACACGCCCGCCTTCTCCACTTCCACCCTCCTCTCAGGTGATGGAGACTCGGCCGAGCACGAGGGCCCTCCCGCCCCCCTCCTCCTCCTGTCCAGCCTCGACTACCAGTTCGACAGCCCCGGGCTCTGGGAGCTGGTGAGGCCCAGCCCGGGAAGGAGGCCTGGGGACGGGGCAGGTGCCGCCCGTGCTTGCTCGGCGGTCCTGCATCGCCACATCGAGGGGCAGGTGTGGGATCGAGGGGCAGGTGTGGGGTCGAGGGGCAGGTGGGGGATCGAGGGGCAGGTGGGGGGTCGAGGGGCAGGTGGGGGGTCGAGGGGCAGGTGGGGGGTCGAGGGGCAGGTGGGGGCTGCAGCCGGCCGGCCCTGGGCTCCGTGCGGGAAAGGACCGGCGGTGGGTGGGCTCCATGCCTGCCTTGCTCGGTTCCTACAGGAAGAGGGGAGCTGGGGGCCCAGCGCCTGCCCCTGCGTGGAGCGCGTCCAGGGCTCCACGCTGCTGCCGGTCCACGTGGAGCGAAAAGTTCGGCTGCTGGGCAGGAACCTGCGCCTCCTGCAGGTGAGTGGGTCCTGCTGGCAGGTGGCGCCGAGGCCTCCTGCTGTTGGCAAACTCGATGCCAGCCCCGGTCTCAGGCCCGGCCCAGGGCTGTGCGGGCCCCTGGGGCTCAGGCCCTGCTCCTGACGCTGCTCCCGCGCCCTCAGGACGGCCCCGGAGACAGTGAGTGTGTGATGGAGCTGGAGGGCCGAGAGGTGGCCGTGGCGGCCGAGGTGGAGTGCGAGCTGCCTCCGGACATGCGGTGCCACGTCACGTGCCAGCAGCACCAGGTGCAGACCTCAGTGCTGGGTGGGCAGAGGTGCCCTGACCACACCCAGCCCAGCCCCAGCTCTGACCCTGTGACCCCAGGGAGTCTTGGGACCCCCTCTCTGACCTCTGACCCCATGTCTCAGGGACCCCTGGATCCCAGCTCTGTCTCTGGCCCTGTGTCCCCGAAGGGTCTTGGTAGCTCTGACCTCTGACTCTGGTCCCACGGGGTCCCCTGCACCCCAACCCTGACCTCTGGCTTTGTGTTCCCACAAGGGGTCATTTTGGTCCTTTCTCTGAGTCGAACCCACGGCCACCCCTGTGGACCTGGGGCCCCGCACCCATCACCCTCCCCCCAACCCCCCACCTGCTGCCTCCCAGCCCCTGCCCTGACCCTCCTCTTCCGGCAGCTCAGCTACGAGGCTCTGCAGCCAGAGCTCCGGGTGGGGCTGTTTCTGCGCCGAGCCGGCCACCTGCGCGTGGACAGCACCGACGGGCTGCACCGTGAGCGGGGGCTGCGGGCTGCGGGCTGCGGGGGCCACGGCCGCCATGCCCGCCTCTCACGCCCGCCTCTGCCTCCCAGTGGTGCTGTACGACTGCTCCGTGGGACACGGGGACTGCAGCCACTGCCAGACCGCCGCGCCCCAGTACGGCTGCGTGTGGTGCAAGGAGGCGCGCCCGCAGTGCGTGGCCCGGGAGGCCTGCGGCGCGGCCGGGGCCGTGGCCGCCCAGTGCCCCGCGCCCCTCATCCACTCGGTGCGTTGAAGCGCCGGCACGTCCCTCGCTGCCGCCCAGGGAGGGAGCGGGGCCGCGAGGGCGCCGGGCCTGTCCCCCCCGGGCAGCTGCGGGTGTGAGCCGTCCTCGTCCGGGACAGGTGGAGCCGCTGACCGGGCCGGTGGATGGAGGCACCCGCGTCACCATCAGGGGCTCCAACCTGGGCCAGCGCGTGCGGGACGTGCAGGACACGGTGCGAGTGGCCGGCGTGCGCTGTGCCGTGGACGCGCAGGAATACGCCGTCTCCAGCCGGTGAGCGGGCGGCACAGGCGCAGGGACCCTGTGGACTCCGAGGCTGGCCTCCCCCTCCCACCCGCAACCCTGCCTCCCCCGCCCACCCGCGCCCCCGACCTGCAGCTTCCCACCGACCGACTGACCAGGCTCCGGGGGGTCGTCCCCAGGCCCGGGCCCACCACTGCCAGAGCGGGGGGGTGGGGGCAGCGGGGGCAGCGGGGGCAGCAGGCTCTGCAGGTCCCAGGCAGCTGTGCTCGGGGCTGGTCTCCCAACGACCCTTCCCCCGGCACCGCCCCGGCGGCGGACTCCTCCCGAGGGAGGGTAGGCGGGCTCACCGCGGCCGAGGCCCCGTCCAGGCTCGTGGCGTCAGAGGCCTGGCTCCCCGCGGCCTGGCTGGGCCTCGCAGGGCGCACAGTGCACACACGGGACTCCCAGCCACACCCGGCCCCCGACCGGCAGAGCCGGAAAGCCGGCCCTGGGCCCGCGTGGAGACCTGCGTGCGTGGGGACCAGGCGGCCTGTGTTACACGAGACGCGCGTGGAGCCCACATGTGTTAGGAACCTCAGGTGGCTGTTCACTGCTATTGGGTCTGGAACCTGGACCCCCTGCTGGGGCCTCACACCAGCCTGGTTCCGGCCCGCGGCGATGGCGCCGAGAGTGATCGGCCCCGAGCTCGTTTTCTGGCCGAGACCGCGTTTCCTTAGTCACTGCTTTGCGCCCATGTCCACCCGGACCTGACCGACTTCCAGGGACTGTCCCCCACGCGGGGCCACGGTCTCGCCCCTCGGCACACGCACCGCCGCCCACGCACCAGCTCGCCCAGGACTCCCTCCCCGGAGGGGCTGCGTCCACCCGAATGGCTGACCGCGAGGTGGATGCCCAGCTCCCAGAGCCTCCCGGAGGCCCCACGGAGTCCCTCCACCGCGGAGGGTGCTGTCCGTCCGTGGAGGGTGGGGGCGGGGAGGCAGCCCTTGGCGTGGCCTGGCCCCCCAGCCTGCCCCCTGCCCACAGCCTCGTGTGTGTGACCGAGGCCAGCGGGGAGGAAGTGACGGGCGCTGTGACCGTGGAGGTTCCAGGAAGAGGACGAGGTGTCTCGGAGCACGACTTTGCCTACCAGGTTCCTGGTTGCTGAGCCCCCCTCCGCTGGCTCCTCCCGCCCTCTGCTGGCCCCTCCCACCCCTCCGCTGGCCCCTCCCACCCCTCCGCTGGCTCCTCCCACCCCTTTGCTGGCCCCTCCCACCCCTCCGCTGGCTCCTCCCACCCCTCCGCTGGCCCCTCCCACCCCTCCGCTGGCTCCTCCCAGCCCCCTGGTTTCCTGGGCTCCAGGCTCCAGGGCCTTGTGTCTGCCTTGGGCTCCTCGCCTCCCTGTGTCCGCCCTGACTCCGCCCTGACAGCCTGTCTGTCCGTCCGTCCCCTTCCCACAGGACCCAAAGGTGCATTCCCTCTTCCCGTCCCGCGGCCCCAGAGCCGGGGGCACCCGCCTCACCCTGCGCGGCGCCAAGCTCCTGACTGGGCGGCCGGAGGACATCCGGGTGGTGGTTGGAGACCAGCCTTGTCACCTGTGAGGCCCGCAGGGAGGGGTGCTGGGGGAGGGTGCTGGGGGCGGGGGGCGGGGTGCTGGGGGAGGGTACTGGGGGTGGGTGCTGGGGGTGGGGTGCGGGGTGCTGGGGGGCGGGGTGCTGGGGGAGGGTGCTGGGAGGGGGAGACCAAGGCCACTCCCTGGGGAAGGGCCAGACCCTCCCGAGCTGCGGTGCGTGGGTGCGGTCTGCAGGCCCGCGGGTGGAGGTCAGCACGGCAGGCGGTGAGCTGAGGCTCGAGGGGGGGTCCGTCCCGGAACCAGCCCCCTCCTTCCCGGGCCTCTGGGCAGCCTGGCCCGCCGGCCACCCCCGCCTCCTTCCCCAGGCTGCAGGGGCAGCAGGCGGAGCAGCTGCGGTGTGAGACCAGCCCGCACCCCGCGCCCGCCGCGCTCCCGGTGGCCGTGTGGTTTGGGGCCACGGAGCGGCGGCCCCCGCACAGCCGGTTCGAGTACACGCCGGACCCCAACGCCACCTCCGCGGGCCCCGCCAAGAGCTTCCTCAGGTGCGGGCCGGGGAGCTGGGGGCGGGGGGCGGGGGGAGGCCCGGGTTGTAGGCTTGGGGGCTGTGACCCACCCCGGGGGCGGCTGCGGCTTTGGGCGGGCGCTGGGCGGGAGCTGGACCGGCGGTGCCTGGAAGCCGCCTCCCGGAGCTCCAGGCCCCTGTTGCAGCGGAGGACGGGAGATCCGGGTCCGCGGCCAGAACCTGGACGTGGTGCAGACACCGAGGATCCGAGTGACGCTGGTGCCGGGAGCCCCGCAGCCGGGCGGGGGCCTGGGGCGCAGGCGCCGCGTGGTCCCGGAGACAGCATGTCCCCCCGGAGCCCCCTGCGGCGGCATCCAGGTAGGACCCCCCCAGGACAGCCGTGGGGGGCACTCACTGCGGCCCCCCTGACTCCCCCGACCCTCCTCCCTGCCCCTCCTCCCTGCCCCCTCCTCCCTGCCCCTCCTCCCTGCCCTCCTGACCTCCCCTGCCCGCCCTGCCCCCTCCGTCCCCCCTGACCTCCCCTGCCCGCCCTGCCCCCTCCATCCCCCCTGACCTCCCCCGCCCGCTCTGCCAGGTGGAGGAGCCCTGCCAGGTGAACTCCTCCCAGCTCTTCACCTGCCGCGCGCCTGCCCTCCCGGCACCGCCCCAGGACCGCTGGGTCCGGGTGGAGTTTATCCTCGACAACCTGGTCTTTGACTTTGCCTCGCTGAGCCCTACCCCCTTCTCCTACGAGGCCGACCCCACCCTGCGGCCCCTCAACCCGGAGGACCCCACCGCGCCATTCCGCCACAAGCCCGGGAGCGTGCTCTCCGTGGAGGTACCGCTGCTGCCGCTGGCGGGGGCGCGGGGGGGGGGGGGGGGGCGCTGGTGGCCACCCCTGGCACCGCCCCTTTCATCAGCGAGGGCCGAGGGTCCCGGGGTGGGTGCCAGGCCTGATGCGCCTGGCAGGGCCTGGCACTGTGGCCTGGGCCCGGCATGCCCATGGCAGGTGTCTGCATGGCCAGGTGTAAGTGGTTTGGCACACACAGTAGGCGGGTGGCGTGGCGCACAGCCGCCCGGGAAGAGAGCTGGGTGGGCAGAGAGGGGTCGGACGGGGTTGGCCGCTTGGATGGCACTGGGGGCTGGACCGGCCCTCCCGGGCGGGGAGGTGGGTCTGAGTGACCACAGCTCAGCCCGCGGGGAGGAGCTCTGAGTGGCTGCTCCGTGACCCGCCTTCCAGGGGGACAACCTGGACCTGGCGATGTCCAAGGAGGAGGTGGTGGCCATGATTGGGGCCGGTGCCTGCGCGGTGAAGACGCTGACCCGGCACCACCTGTACTGCGAGCCGCCGGCGGAGCAGCCCCCGCCCCTCGGGGAGGCGCCCGACGCGCTGCCGGAGTTCATGGTGGGTGGCAGGCCCCGGGCGGGCGGCGGCTCGGGCTCGCGGGAGCTTTGCTCACAGGCCGTCCCGCAGGTGCGGATGGGGAACCTGCGCTTCTCCCTGGGCCCCGTGCAGTACGACGGCGAGAGCCCCGCGGCTTTCCCCCTGGCCGCCCAGGTGGGCCTGGGGGTGGGCACCTCTCTCCTGGCTCTGGGGGTCAGCATCATCGTCCTCATGTACAGGTGGGTGCCGCCGGGCGTGGCTGCGTCGGGCAGGGGCGAACTAGGCCAGGGGTGGACGTGCTGCCTCTGAAGGGCCAGAGAGCGCGGGCTCTGTGGGCCAGGCGGTCTCGGTCGCAACTGCTCGACTCTGCCCTTAGAGCGCCAAGCGGCCGTGAGCAGCCTGCAAAGCCGTGAGCGGGCTGCGTGCCCGTAAACCTTTCCGTTTTTCTAAAATTTACTGATTGATCTTAGAGAGGGGGAGGCAGGGAGAGGGAGGCATTCGCTAGCTGTTTCCCTTACTGATGTATTCATTGGTTGCTTCTTGTATGTGCCCTGACCGGGGATCGAACCTGCAACCTTGCTCTAGCCATCGGACTACCTGGCCGGGGCCCCAATAAATCTTTATTTACGAAAACAGGTCACGGGTGTATTTGGCCTGGTTACGGTTTGCTGATCCCTGTGCTGGGCTAGACAGGGCAGAGGCGGGTATGACTTGCCTGGGATGAGACAGGCCGCATTATTCAGGGCTAGGCCGTGGCTGGGCTGGGTGTGGCCGGGCTGGACGCTGGCCCGGCAGGCCTGGGCCCGGTGGGACCAGCGGGGGCTCCGGCCTCCTCCAGCCTTTCTCGTCCTCGGTGCTGAGCAGGAGGAGGAGCAAGCAGGCCCTGAGGGACTACAAGAAGGTCCAGTTCCAGCTGGAGAACCTGGAGAGCAGCGTGCGGGACCGCTGCAAGAAGGAGTTCACGGGTGAGGCCGGGGGACGGCCCCGCCCGGGCCCCTCCCGCCCCAGGGCTGCGTGCCCACACCCGGCCTCTTCTGCTCACAGACCTGATGACCGAGATGACGGACCTCACCAGCGACCTGCTGGGCAGCGGCATCCCCTTCCTGGACTACAAGGTGTACGCCGAGCGCATCTTCTTCCCGGGGCACCAGGAGTCGCCCCTGCACCGGGACCTGGGCGTGCCCGAGAGCAGGCGCCCCACCGTGGAGCAAGGGCTGGGGCAGCTCTCCAACCTGCTCAACAGCAAGCTCTTCCTCACCAAGGTGCAGCCCCGCCCTGCCCGCCCCCGACCCCCCCCCCCCCCCGCGCCCCTCTCCATCCCCGGGTTTCTGACCCGCCCTCCCCCCCCCCCACCCCTCTCCATCCCCGGGTTTCTGACCGGCCCTCCCCCCCGCCCCTCTCCCCGCCAGTTCATCCACACCCTGGAGAGCCAGCGCACCTTCTCCGCGCGGGACCGCGCCTACGTGGCGTCCCTGCTCACCGTGGCGCTGCACGGGAAGCTCGAGTACTTCACCGACATCCTCCGCACGCTGCTCAGCGACCTGGTGGCCCAGTACGTGGCCAAGAACCCCAAGCTGATGCTGCGCAGGTCGGTGTGGGTGTGGGGAGCGGGGGGCCTCGCCGCGTTGGCACCTGGAGCCGGGAGCCGAATGGGGACCCCCCGGGGCCTGGGGGTCTGCAGAGCAGAGAGCCTTGCAGCCCACCTGCCGCCCCCGCCCCGCCCTGTCATCCCAGGACAGAGACGGTGGTGGAGAAGCTGCTCACCAACTGGATGTCCATCTGCCTCTACACCTTCGTGAGGGTGAGGGAGGCGGGGGTGCGGGAGGGGCGGTCTCCTCGCCCCACAGCCTGCACACGCCTGCCCAGCGTGTCCTCGGTGCCTTAAGCCCTCTGCAGCCCGCATCCTGCCCCCGTCCCCGTGCGGGTCGTGTCCCATACACCTCTGCCCCGGGCCCGTCGCCTGCCCCAGGGGAGCTAACCGCCTGCCCCTCCCCAGGACGCGGTGGGGGAGCCTCTGTACATGCTCTTCCGGGGGATCAAGCATCAAGTCGACAAGGGGCCAGTGGACAGCGTGACTGGCAAAGCCAAGTACACCCTGAGCGACAACCGCCTCCTCCGAGAGGACGTGGAGTACCGGCCGCTGGTGAGGCTGCGCGGGTGCCCGCCGGGCCCGAGGGGTGAGGAGGGCGAGCTGTGCGACTGCGTGTCTGCGTGTGACTGTGTGTGACTGTGTGTCTGTGTGTGACTGTGTGTGTCTGTGTGTGTCTGTGCGTGACTGTGTGTCTGTGTGTGACTGTGTCTGTGTGTGACTGTGTGTGTCTGTGTGTGACTGTGTGACTGTGTGTGACTGTGTGTGTCTGTGTGTGACTGTGTGTGACTGTGTGTGACTGTGTGTGTCTGTGTGTGACTGTGTGTGTCTGTGTGTGACTGTGTGTCTGTGTGACTGTGTGTGACTGTGTGTGACTGTGTGTGTCTGTGTGTGACTGTGTGTGTCTGTGTGTGACTGTGTGTCTGTGTGTGACTGTGTGTGACTGTGTGTGACTGTGTGTGTCTGTGTGACTGTGTGTGTCTGTGTGACTGTGTGTGACTGTGTGTGTCTGTGTGACTGTGTGTGACTGTGTGTGACTGTGTGTGTCTGCGTGTGTCTGTGCGTGACTGTGTGCCTGTGTGTGACTGTGTCTGTGTGTGACTGTGTGTCTGTGTGTGTCTGTGTGTGACTGTGTGTGACTGTGTGACTGTGTGTGTCTGTGTGTGACTGTGTGTGACTGTGTGACTGTGTGTGACTGTGTGTGACTGTGTGTGTCTGTGTGACTGTGTGTGTCTGTGTGACTGTGTGTGACTGTGTGTGTCTGTGTGACTGTGTGTGACTGTGTGTGACTGTGTGTGTCTGCGTGTGTCTGTGCGTGACTGTGTGCCTGTGTGTGACTGTGTCTGTGTGTGACTGTGTGTCTGTGTGTGTCTGTGTGTGACTGTGTGTGACTGTGTGACTGTGTGTGTCTGTGCGTGACTGTGTGTGACTGTGTGTGACTGTGTGTCTGTGTGTGACTGTGTGTGTCTGTGTGTGTCTGTGCGTGACTGTGTGTCTGTGTGTGACTGTGTCTGTGTGTGACTGTGTGTGTCTGTGTGTGACTGTGTGACTGTGTGTGACTGTGTGTGTCTGTGTGTGACTGTGTGTGACTGTGTGTGACTGTGTGTGTCTGTGTGTGACTGTGTGTGTCTGTGTGTGACTGTGTGTCTGTGTGTGACTGTGTGTGACTGTGTGTGACTGTGTGTGTCTGTGTGTGACTGTGTGTGTCTGTGTGTGACTGTGTGTCTGTGTGTGACTGTGTGTGACTGTGTGTGACTGTGTGTGTCTGTGTGACTGTGTGTGTCTGTGTGACTGTGTGTGACTGTGTGTGTCTGTGTGACTGTGTGTGACTGTGTGTGACTGTGTGTGTCTGCGTGTGTCTGTGCGTGACTGTGTGCCTGTGTGTGACTGTGTCTGTGTGTGACTGTGTGTCTGTGTGTGTCTGTGTGTGACTGTGTGTGACTGTGTGACTGTGTGTGTCTGTGTGTGACTGTGTGTGACTGTGTGACTGTGTGTGACTGTGTGTGACTGTGTGTGTCTGTGTGACTGTGTGTGACTGTGTGTGTCTGTGTGACTGTGTGTGACTGTGTGTGACTGTGTGTGTCTGCGTGTGTCTGTGCGTGACTGTGTGCCTGTGTGTGACTGTGTCTGTGTGTGACTGTGTGTCTGTGTGTGTCTGTGTGTGACTGTGTGTGACTGTGTGACTGTGTGTGTCTGTGTGTGACTGTGTGTGACTGTGTGTGACTGTGTGTTTGTGTGTGACTGTGTGTGACTGTGTGTGACTGTGTGTGACTGTGTGACTGTGTGTGTCTGTGTATGACTGTGTGTGACTGTGTGACTGTGTGTCTGTGTGTGACTGTGTGTCTGTGTGTGTCTGTGTGTGACTGTGTGACTGTGTGTGACTGTGTGTGTCTGTGTGTGACTGTGTGTGACTGTGTGTCTGTGTGTGACTGTGTGTCTGTGTGTGTCTGTGTGTGACTGTGTGACTGTGTGTGACTGTGTGTGACTGTGTGTGACTGTGTGTCTGTGTGTGACTGTGTGTCTGTGTGACTGTGACTGTGTGTGACTGTGTGTGTCTGTGTATGACTGTGTGTGACTGTGTGTGACTGTGTGTCTGTGTGTGACTGTGTGTCTGTGTGTGTCTGTGTGTGACTGTGTGTCTGTGTGTGACTGTGTGTGTCTGTGTGTGACTGTGTGTGACTGTGTGTGACTGTGTGTCTGTGTGTGTCTGTGTGTGACTGTGTGTGACTGTGTGTGACTGTGTGTCTGTGTGACTGTGCATGACTGTGTCTGTGTGACTGTGTGACTGTGTGTCTGTGTGATGTGTGTGTCTGTGTGTGTCTGTGTGTGACTGTGTGTGACTGTGTGTGACTGTGTGTGACTGTGTGTGACTGTGTGTCTGTGTGACTGTGCATGACTGTGTGTCTGTGTGATGTGTGTGTCTGTGTGTGTCTCTGTGTGACTGTGTCTGTGTGTGTGACTGTGTGTCTGTGTGACTGTGCATGACTGTGTCTGTGTGACTGTGTGACTGTGTGTCTGTGTGACTGTGTGTGACTGTGTGTGACTGTGTGTGACTGTGTGTGACTGTGTGTGACTGTGTGTCTGTGTGATGTGTGTGTCTGTGTGTGTCTCTGTGTGTCTGTGTGTGTCTCTGTGTGACTGTGTGTGTCTGGGCATAGAACCACCAGGCCTCTGCGAGAGGGGCCTCTTCAGGACAGAAGCCTGAGGACGGCCTCAGAAGGCCCCCAGCCTTGGATGGGGTCAGAGCGGACAAAGCCAGGGTCTGGGGAGCAGCCAGCCCTCGCTGAGCCAGCGCCTGCGTGTTGTCGGCCCTGGTCTCGCCGTCCTGTCAGGATGTGATGTGCCCGCCACCCCGGCCGACCTGCCTGCTACGTCCCCTGGGTTTGCTTTCCCCTTCGGGACGTACCAGAGGTCCTTTGGGAAAAGCCCATTCAGGCTTCGCCAGACCTGCTCGTCCGTTAGGCTGGGGGGGGGGTCCCTCAGGGCCTCAGCCTGGCCCGCTGAGCCAGGAGCCTGGGCACGAGTTAGGAGGGACTCGTGCTCACCCGTGCTTTTTTCAATGCATTTGTATTGATTTCAAAGAGGAGAGAGAGAGACAGGAACATCGATGATGAGAGAATCATGGATCGGCTGCCTCCTGCAGCCCCACACTGGGGTCGAGCCCCAAACCCGGGCCTGTGCCCTGACCGGGAATCGAACTGTGACCTCCTGGCTCTCAGCCACGGAGCCACACTCCTGCTTTATGCCACTCACCGCACAGATGGTTGTCCGGCGTGGTGCTGGGTGCTGGGCCACATGGAGGCAGCCGCCGAGGGCTTTCTCGTGCGGGCCTGCCCTTGGCCCTGCACCTGGTCGTCCCCGTGTGGCCCGAGCCCTGATGCTCCGTGTGCCCTGTGCAGACCTTGAACGCGCTGCTGGCGGTGGGGCCTGGGGCGGGAGAGGCCCAGGGCGTGCCTGTGAAGGTGCTGGACTGCGACACCATCTCCCAGGCCAAGGAGAAGGTGCTGGACCAGCTCTGCAAAGGCTTGCCGCTCGCCCAGAGGCCGGACTCCCGCACCCTGGATGTCGGTGAGGGCGGAGGGGGGCCGGTCCTGGGCCCGCGTTGGGCTGGGCTGGGCTGGGCTGGACCTGTTCTGGGGGCAGAGCTGGGCTGTAGAGGGACCACCTCTCACCTGGGGAGGGGCCCCTGCTCCTGGTCCGTGGCGAGGTTGGGGGGGCTGCCCCCGATGGAGGGCCGTGTCCCCTGGAGGAAGGGGCAGGCTCCGGGTCCTGGACCAAGCCCCACCCTCCCCTTGCAGAGTGGCGGTCCGGGGTGGCCGGGCACCTCATCCTTTCTGACGAGGATGTGACTTCCGAGGTCCAGGGTCTGTGGAGACGCCTGAACACCCTGCAGCATTACAAGGTGCGGGGTGCGGGGGGCTGGAGGAGGGGTTTGTGGGGCGGCTGGCAGAGGGGTCACCAGCTGTGGCCAGCAGGTCCCGGACGGAGCGACCGTGGCCCTGGTCCCCTGCCTCACCAAGCACGCCCTTCGGGAAAACCACGACTACGTCCCTGGAGAGAGTGAGTGCCCCCCCCCCCGCCCCGCCCTCTGCGCTTGCTCTGCCCGGCGGCGGGGAAAGGACCTGCACCTCCGTGGGCCTGTGTCTGCCTCCATTCCACCCAGAGGAGCCTCCCCAGGTGCCCCCCACCCCTGGAGTTGGCAGGACCCCGGCTCAGGGAGGGCCCCTGACGGGCGTTCTGGCGCAGGGACCCCCATGCTGGAGGACGTGGATGAGGGGGGCGTCCGGCCCTGGCACCTGGTCAAGCCCAGCGAGGAGCCGGAGCCACCGCGGCGGAGGAGGGGCAGCCTTCGGGGCGGGGAGCGCGAGCGCGCCAAGGCCATCCCCGAGATCTACCTGACCCGCCTGCTGTCCATGAAGGTGCCGACACGGTGGCGACGGGTCTGGGCTTGGGGGGCGGCAGCACCTCGTGGGGTTTGGGGGCGGCAGGGGGCTCACAGGCCTAGGGCCCCGTGTGAGAGCGGGGCTGGGCCCCTCGCTGACCGCCCCTCTGGTCCCCGGCCCTGACCCCGCAGGGCACCCTGCAGAAGTTTGTGGACGACCTGTTCCAGGTGATCCTCAGCGCCAGCCGCCCGGCACCCCTGGCGGTCAAGTACTTCTTTGACCTGCTGGACGAGCAGGCAGCGCAGCACGGCATCTCCGACCAGGACACCGTGCACATCTGGAAGACCAACAGGTGGGGCGGGGCCGGCCGGGGTCGCGGGGGTCGCGGGCCTCCTCTGCCGCCGCCGCCGCCGCCGCCCACCAGCTCACGGCCGCACCCGCCCTGCCCGCAGCCTGCCGCTGAGGTTCTGGATCAACATCATCAAAAACCCGCAATTTGTGTTCGACGTGCAGACCTCAGACAACATGGACGCCGTGCTGCTGGTCATCGCGCAGACCTTCATGGACGCCTGCACCCTGGCGGACCACAAGCTGGGCCGGGTGAGCCATCGGGGGACAGAGTCCGTGGTGGGGTGGGGCAGCGTGGGCCGGGGGTGGTACATGCACACGGATCCCAGGCTCCCCACGCACACAGATCCCAGGCTCCCCACGCACACAGATCCCAGGCTGCCCACGCATACAGATCCCAGGCTCCCCACGCACACAGATCCCAGGCTCCCCACGCACACAGATTCCAGGCTGCCCACGCACACAGATCCCAGGCTGCCCACGCACACAGATCCCAGGCTCCTCACGCACATAGATCCCAGGCTGCCCACGCACACAGATCCCAGGCTGCCCACGCACACAGATCCCAGGCTGCCCACGCACACAGATCCCAGGCTGCCCACGCACACAGATCCCAGGCTCCCCACGCACACAGATCCGAGGTTCCCCACGCACACAGATCCCAGGCTGCCCACGCACACAGATCCCAGGCTGCCCACGCACACAGATCCCAGGCTCCCCACGCACACAGATCCCAGGCTTCCCACGCACACGGATCCCAGGCTGCCCACGCACACGGATCCCAGGCTGCCCACGCACACGGATCCCAGGCTGCCCACGCACACGGATCCCATGTTCCCCACGCACACAGATCCCAGGCTGCCCCCGCACACGGATCCCAGGCTCCCCACGCACACGGATCCCAGGCTCCCCATGCACACACAGATCCCAGGCTGCCCATGCACACAGATCCCAGGCTGCCCTGCACACAGATCCCAGGCTGCCCACGCACACAGATCCCAGGCTGCCCTGCACACCAGGCTTCCTGAGGACCTCCAGGGGGAGGGAGGCCATGGCCGGCCCCTGCCTCCAGGCCCCAGGCCAGGCTTTGTACCCGGGCTCCCTGGGTGGTGGTGGTGCCTCATTCCTGAAGGATGAGCAAGAACAAGATGAGCAGCTGATTCATGGGGTTAAGACAGGGCGGCCTGCAGGGTAGATAGGAGGCAGGGCCGCTAGGTGAGGGCTTAGCCTTGGGGGGTGCTGGGAGCCCCTGAAGGCCTGGGAACAGGGTGGGGGGGCTGGTGTCAGACCTGAGGGGCGGAGCCTTCTGGCAACTGTGCTGTGGGTGGGCTGGAGCCTGATCCAGGGCCAAGCTGGGCTGTCCTCAGGGTGAGCAGTGGTTCAAGGTGGACGGGGTGGTGGGGGGAGGCAGAAGCTGTGGCTGGATGTGGGGGATGAAATGGAGGGGTCACCGGGGGGCCCCGGGCTGTGGGGTGTGGTGAGCGGGGACTTGCAGGAGGTGAGCCCTAGGGGATGGTGGGGCCGCCAGGCGGTTTCCAGGCCGAGAGGTGGATTCCAGGTCGCAGGGCAGCTCCGGGTGCCCGGTGCGTTTGCACCCCGTGGCAATGCCTGCCTGCCACCCAGCGACAGAGGGCAAGTCCGCGAGAGGCCCGGCGTGGGGGCGGGGCGGCCAGGGGAGCGGGGAGCAGAGGGAAGTGGTCAGGGCTGCCTGGTGGCACGGGGCGTGGGGTTGTGCTGTGACCTTGGTCAAAGTCCAGAGTCCCGTGATATATACGGGGTCGCAGCCTCGCAGGGGCTGTGCTTCCAGGCCTGACAGCTGCCCTGTGGCCCGAGGGAGAGCAGTGCAAACTCCACTCTGGTGCTGTCTCTTGTGAAACCGCCAGGAGCTAAGACCCCGGGCCCCAGGCCCCTCCATGGTGCTGGGGGGGAGGGGAGGTTCTGTTCGGGCTTCACTGCCTCCCGTTCCCAGCAAAACTGCAGGTGCCTCCTGGGCAGCTCAGGGTACCCACGGGGGTGCCAGGCGTCCCCCACGGAGAAGGCGCGCGTCATCGCGCCTCAGCCTCCCAGCAGCGCCAGGAGCCAGGAGGAGGCGGCAGGTGGAGAGAAGGAAGCTGCGTCCCAGAGCCCTCGGCGGGGGCAGAGCTGGGAGCGGCCCCTGGGGGCGGGAGGGGCTGGTAGAGGAGGTGTCCGGCTGGAAGTTGCAGGCTCTGATCTCAGAGACTTGCTCCCGGTCCCAGCTCAGCCATCGGGAGTGCGTGGGCCTGGGCAACGGACTTCCTTTCCCGGGTCAGCTTCTGATTTTAAAAACGACCCTCTGGGGCCCTGGCTGGTGTGGCTCAGTGGATAGGGCGTCAGCGCGTGGACTGCAGGGTCCCGGGTTCGATTCTGCCTGGATGGCGGGCTCGATCCCCAGGGTGGGGCGGGGCGTGCAGGAGGCAGCCGATCCATGACTCTCATCACGGACGTTTCTGTCTCTCTTCCCCTCCCTTCCTCTCTGACGTCAATAAAATAAAATGAAAACGGTCCCTTGGGGAGTGGGCAGCACATGGAAGCGAGAGGGCTGCTCAGGGCACCGCCCCCCCGCCCTGCGGGGCCTGCTGGGTCCGGGGGAGGCCCTTGAGCTGGAAAGGACCTTGGGGCGGCCGGGGAGGAGTCCGGGGAGACGCTCAGAAGGCAGGGCTGGCTCGGGAGGCCGGGGGCGGTGACCGTGACCAGCCAGCCCCTTGCCTGGGACGGGGCGTTCCTGGGACAGGTGGTCACGCTCACGGGCCTCATCCTGCTTCCCCTTCACCCCTGCCTGCGGCACCCAGGACTCCCCCATCAACAAGCTGCTGTACGCCCGGGACATCCCCCGGTACAAACAGATGGTGGAAAGGTAGGAGGGCGGGGAGGGGCCTGGGGGGGCGGGGGCAGGGGGGGTGAGGCCCGGGGGGGGGGGGGAAGGGAGGGGGGGTGCTCCAGCAGCTGCTGTCCCCACCATCTCCGGCAGGTACTACGCTGACATCCGACAGACCGTCCCCGCCAGCGACCAGGAGATGAACTCCCTGCTGGCCGAGCTGTCCCGGGTGCGGCCCCCCCCTGCGTCTGGGTTCAGCACAGGCTCCCGGGAGGGCCCTGCCCCCTTCACGCCTCCTTTGCGAGGACCTGAGCACTTTAAAGACCAGGGCTCCAGGGCGTGTCCCCCAGCGGCAGCCTGCCCTGGCTCAGCCCAGGAATTTACACACAAGGTTTCTGAACCGATGACCGATGACCGTCGCAGCCACAATGACCGCAGCTCTGGTTTAGGCTGTTTCGGAGTGAGGTGTTTTGATGACCATCTCATTGGGCCCCTGGAAGAGCTCCCCAAGTAGGGGACCCGGGGAGGGGCCCGGTGACCTCAGGAAAGGGGCGAGGTCAGAGCAGCATCTCGCCCGCTTGGCTCCACGGCCACCTGGGACGACCCAGGGGGCGAGAGGCAGGGCCCGCGGCGCCCCAGGCCCTGCTGAAACTGCAGGCTGCGCCCCCCTGCACCTCCAGGCCCCGCCCCGCCCTTTCCCTGGGTTCTGGGCCTCCTCTGGTGGCGGGGGGGAGGGGGGCTTCATCTCTGTTGCCTCTCTGTCTTCTCTAGAACTACTCTGGAGACCTCGGGGCCCGCGTGGCCTTGCACGAGCTCTACAAGTATATCAACAAATACTACGACCAGGTGGGTGCACCGGGGCCCTGGGGCAGGGCGGGTGTCCTGGGACCTGCTCCCTGGTCCTGGCTGTGTGCTTACATGTCCCCACCCGACACCTGGCCCCTCAGTGGGGCTCCCAGATATGGGGGTGGGGGCTGGGGCTCTCCCAGGACCTGGGGATGGAGTACAGGATGTGCCCAGAGGGACACAGCTGCCAGCTCGGCCCTGCTCAGACCCCTTCCCGAGGCCCCCGCTGGCCGTGGGTGTGGGTGTGGGCCCGGCCGGGCTGCCAGAGAGGAGGGCTGGGCACAGCCGGGCTGCGTGGGGTCCCAGTGCACTTCCCCGGGGGAGGTGGGTGTTGGTTTCCTGGAGCACTAGGTGCTTCAGTCCCCACCTCATTCGCCCGAAAGCCGGCGGGGACTGCATGTTCTCCCCTCCCCCTGGCAAGGCCCTGCGCCCACGTGGACGGAGGGAGGGTACCCCGAAGTGTGCCCGGTCTCTGAGGGGGCGCGGGCCAGCGCAGGTGTGGGGCCCTGACGGCGTCCCCGCCTTTCAGATCATCACGGCCCTGGAGGAGGACAGCACGGCCCAGAAGATGCAGCTGGGCTACCGCCTGCAGCAGGTCGCGGCCGCCGTGGAGAACAAGGTCACGGACCTGTAGGCGCAGGCCTGCTGCGCGCTCCCGGGCGGCCCTGGGGCCTCGAGGGGGAGCCGCCTGCGTAGATGCCTTAGCGCCTGGCCAGCAGTTAGTGGAGGAGGCGCCCCGTCTCCTGGCGGCCCTGGCCGGGGCCCTGCTGTGCTCACCCCGCAGGCCCGCGGCCAGGAGGCCCCAGGGGTGCCACCCGCCTGCTCCCCGAGCCCAGCGACCCCGTGGCTGTGTTCAGTGCTGTCAGCCGGCGGGGCATCCGGTGCGAAGGGGAGACTGGACTGTCCTGAACACTGGCTGTCCCTCCGGGACCCCACAAGGGCGGAGGGGCTCCTGCTGTGTGTCCCCCTCCCTCCGCCCTGACCTCAGTTTCGCTGCCTCGGCCTCTGCTGCTGCCACGATCCCGGGTCCGAGAGACGAGCACCTGCTCTAGGCCACTGTGAGCTGACCCCTCTGGGGGCCGCCCCGTGGGCTACCCTGCCTCGGGGCGTGGCGAGGGCACTGGCGGGGGGCCTTGGAGGGTGACCCCCCGGACCGGCTCCTCATTAAAGGATAAACACTGCCTGGCGTCTGCTCTGTGGGCTCCGCCCAGGCACGGGGAGGGCTGGGGAGGTGGGGTCGGCATCTGGGGGAGGTCTCCTGCCCTCTGAACGCTCCCACCTGGGCAGGCCAGGCTCCCCCTGGCTCCTGGGCAGGGCTGGCTGGGGTCCCAGATTCCAGGAGGGAAGTGGAGCCCAGCGGGGGGCGGGGGTGTCTGTGGCCTCTTCAGGGGCTGCCGTCTCCGCAGTCTGAGGGCTGTGACTCCTCCGAGCATGTGTCCTTGTCTGGAAGGGACGGGGAAGGATGGCCTCCGTGCAGCCGACCCCAGCAGCGTGGCTCACAGCCCTTCCCAAGGTCCTGTCTGAGCTCCCCACCCCCACCCCCCGCCTGGGGGTGTGAGGGGCCCCTGGGTCCTGGGGTGTCTTCTAAGCCGAGGCCCTGGCGTCGGGCTCCCCGCACGCTGCCTCCTGCATGAAGGTGCGCTGCCTGGTGGTCCTGATTGGGGGCTGGAGGTGGCTCCGTGTTGCCGGCTGGGTCTGCAGGGCGGGCTTGGTGCCCTCGACTGGGACCAGCCTTGGCCGCGGCAGGAGGCCGGCCAGGGCCCTGGGGACGCAAGGCTCTCCCCCTGGCTCCCTGCTACGCCCATGGCCCAGGCCCCGGCTGCCTGGTCGCTGCCCGATGCCTGTGGATCTCCCTTTAAAGTGTTCTGTCTTTTTTTTTTAATCCTCACCCGAGGATATTTTTTCATTGACTTTTTTGAGAGAGTGGAAGAGAGAGGGAAAGACACAGAGAAACATCGATTGGTTGCCTCCTGCACAAGCACCCACCAGGGCCTGTGCCCTTGACCGGAATCGAACCCAGGACCCTCCGGTCTGCAGGCCGACGCTCTATCCGCTGAGCAGCCGGCCAGGGCTAAGGTGTTCTGTCTTAATGAAGGACGACGTTTGCCCAATTCCAAACGTTCCCCAGATCCAAGGCGAGGACATCGTGTGTGAAGGGAATGCATTTCTCGGTTGTAATTTGGGTTCTGTGGGTCCGCCTGCGGGCCTGGCTGATACCGGCCCTGAAACAGAATGACTGCAGATCGGGGTGCCCCCGAGGCGGGTAGCAGCGCACCGCCACCTTCTGGCCACAGCGAGGAACTGACCGCACTGGAGCCTCTCGGAAAGGTGGCAGTGGGGGCGCCAGGGCTTGTGGGTCCCCTTGCCTGGTCTCCCCCGAGTTCTGGTTCAGACGAGAGGTGACTAAGGAGGCAGAGGCGGGGGTGGCAGCAGCGGCAGGAGGGCGGCAAACCCCCGAGAAGCGGGACGGGGAGCGGGGCGGGCGCCAGGGCGGCCAGCGAGGGGCCGGGACCGCGGCGACGGAGCTGCAGGACGGGCTGTGCGGCCCCGGGCCCCTGCCCCCGCCGTCTCCCTCCGCGGGCCGGCCCGGGAGGCATTACCCTGCCCGCTCCCCCGGACGGACAGCCACACCTGGAAGCCGAGGGCCCGCGCCCGGTGCGCGCAGACCGGCGGGTGGGCTCCTGGGTGCAGGGCAGGCGGGGGCCTGGTGGGCGGACAGCGCGAGCGCCCGGGGGTCCGGAGAGGCGCTTTCCCCCGGCCGTGCGCTCCTGCCCTGGTGCCCCCCGGGGACGCGGCTCCTCGGGGCAGGAGAACCCCGGGCGCAGGGCGGGCGCAGATTGTAATTTGGGGTTTTGTCGATCGACCTGTGGACTGACCACCTGGCTGATACGTGCACCTGAGACAGAATGGCCCCGTCCCCGCGCACCCCCACCCCCGCCCCACCCCGCGGTCAGGGCACAGGCCCGGGTTGCGGCTCCGATCCCCAGCGTGGGGCGTGCAGGAGGCAGCCGGTCCACGATTCTCTCTCATCACGGATGTTTCCCTCTTTCTCCTTCTTCTCTGAAATCAATAAAAACATATTAAAGAAAGAAAATGGCTCAACTGGCTCTCTTCAGTCACTATGGCTACTTTTTTTCTTTTTTAAAATATGTTCTTATTGACTTGAGAGAGAGGAAGGGGGAGAGAGGAACATGGATGGCTGCCTACCGCCTGCCCCCGCCGGCGATGGAGCCGGGGACCCAGGCCCGCGCCCTGACTGGGGACGGCCTCGGCCACCGTCCAGTGCGCGGGCCATGCTCAGCCAACTGGCTGCACCGGCCAGGGCTCCACGGCGACGATTTTAAATCCGTTTTCTAAATGGTGAGAAAGCCTTCTGAAAAGCATAGGTCTAAAAGATGCGGGTCTTCCTGCTCCTTTGCTAAAAAACCCACGAAACAAAACAATCTCACCATCGCACTTAATATGTATTAAGTGTGAGTTACATCCTGCAAATGCCTGAGTCGACCCTTTCTGACTTTCCTCCTCGTCTCCCGCCACGGACTCCAGCCACACACTTCCCTCGGGTCTGGGTCTGGGGAGTCTGAGACGGGCTCGGCCCTCAGGCCGCCCCTCCCCGCAGACCCTCCCGCGGCCAGTCGGTTTCTAGGAGGGGACGGTGGGCACCCCGCTTAGACACCCACAGGCTCTTGGAGGGTCTCCCATGAGGACCACACTTCCACTAGCTCTCTAACCCCTCAGACTTCCTCCCAACCCGCCCGCCCCCCAAAGTCGGGAGAGGAGACCCCGGGTTTTAGGCTTGATTTGCTGGGAGCCGCTCCCAGGACTCGGAATCCTGAGCTACTGACACAGGCCGGGGCCAGCCCTTCATCAGATCCATGCCCGTGGGGGCATTCCTGTGACGGAGCCTTTGACGTGTTTTTTATTTCTCAGTCCCACGTGTGTTCTGAGTCTCTTCTAGCTACATGTCGATGTCAACCCGGTTGGGCTCAGTGGATAGAGCCATCAGCCTGTGGACCGAAGGGTCCTGGGTTCGATTCCGGTCCAGGGCACATGCTTGGGTTGCCAGCTCGATCCCCAGTCCGGGGCGTGTAGGAAGCAGCCGATCCATGATTCTCATCATTGATGTCTCTCTCTCTCTATCCCTCTCCCTTCCTCTCTGAAATAAAAAAATATATATATTTTTTTATATTTCTATTTTTCTAATGCACCTCCTTTGGCTCACGTTCCACAGGATTCAGTTTTGGCTGCTTACAGGCAAGGACGCTGACAATCTGACGCGGCGCCTTCCCTTGTAACCAGCCTCAACCTAAAGCCGCCCTTTCCCCATCAGATGCCTCCGAGGGACTGTCTGGGACTGCGTATTGTGTGACCGCTCACGGTCCACTGCCTTAGAGGTTTCCCCTCTCCCTGGTGCTCGGGCGAAGGGCCCGTTTCCCACCCTCTGTCTTCCTAGCGTGTGACTGTGTACCTGTCGGGTGTCGGATTCCGGATCGATAAGTTACTGCTGTTTTGTCCACTATCTCTAAATAATCATTCTGGGTTTGCAAATAGAATTCTCTTTACTACAGCGAGGAAGTCGATGCCAGGGGGGCCGCACTCATCGCCGTATCACGGGTCCAACGAATACATCACCAGGACGCTGGCCTCGCGGGCCTTGGACACCACGCACACGATGCTGGCGCTGTCGCAGATCGCCCTGGAGAAGTAGCTGCCGAAGGAAGCACAGCACCCGCAGTGGGCGGGGGAATGCAGGTCTATGGTGGGGTTTTTGTTTTCTTTTTAAATGTTTATTGATTTCGGAGAGGGAGAGAGAGAGGGAGAAACACCAGTGATGAGAGAGAATCATTGATTGGCTGCCTCCTGCACGCCCCCACTGGGGATCGAGCCCTCAACCTGGGCCTGTGCCCTGACCAGGAATCGAACCCACGACCCTTCAGTCCGCAGGCTGACGCTCTACCCACTGAACAACACGGGCCGGGGCAAAGAATCTTTTCTGTTTAAACTCTAGGACCCCTTGTTAATTTGCTTAACTAGACATTTGAAATCGTGAGGAAGAGTCATCGCCAAGCAGGGCTCACCAGCAGGGCGTGGGGTCGGCCCGCCTTTGCTCCAGGTGGCAGCAGCTCAGGAGGCCTGCGCCGCGGCCGTCCTCCTCCCACATGTACAGGTGCAGGTAGTTGTCCGTGGACGCGGTGAGGACGTGGAGCGAGTCCTGCGGAGGAGGGTTAGGGTGAGCGGCGCCCCCGCCGGAGCCGGCGGCAGGAGGAGGGCGCACGCACCACCCATAAGGAGCAGATGGCGTTCCGGTGGTGGCTGAGTCGATGCAGCAGGCGGCCGCGGATGGAGAAGAGGAACAGGTGAGGCCCGCTCTCGAAGACGATCGAGTCTCCGTCCCGGACCCCCATCCGGAGCGGGTCCTCCATCCCGTCCGGCAGCATGAAGGCCGCAATCTGACGGGCTGTTTTCGGGGGAAACACACGGCCAGGCAGACTTTGGGTCCTGTCGTCAGAGCCACCTCCTGACCCTGAGTGAAAAGATAAACTCGCCCGCCGGGGGCTCAGGGGTTGAGCATCGACCCAGGAACCAGGAGGTCGTGGTTCGATTCCCGGTCGGGGCCCAGGCCCGGGTTGCGGGCTCGATCCCCAGTGCGGGGCGTGCAGGAGGCAGCCGATCCATGACTCTCTCATCATGGATGTTTCTCTCTCTCTCTCCCTCTCCCTTCCTCTCCGAAATCAATGAAAATATATTTTAAAAATAACAATGAATCAGACAGGCCTCCAGCTAAGAAAGCCCCGCCCTGCAGAGGCGGCCCCGCCCGATCGCGGGCCTACCTTCCAGGCCGGAGCGGCCCCCAGGGCTCTTCGCTGCCAGGTCGAAGGTGCCGAACCCTGTCCTTCTGCAGGACGCTCTCCGGAACATCACGGTCACCCTGTTGGCGCACTTCAGGGCCCAGCAGGCTTGGCTGCAGAATGTGAACGGCAGAGAGACGCTCGAGGGGGCGCTGCCTCCGGGTCTCAGCAGGCCCTGGGCGGAGAACACCTGTGGGGAGACCAGTGCACGGGGTCAGGCGAAGGGGTCCCCGTCTCCGAGCAGCAGCAGCGCCAGGAAACCCTCCACTGCGCGCCCTGGGCCGTAGCTCGGTGGCTAGAGCGCCGGCCTTCGGACCGAAGGGTCCTGGGTTCGATTCCGGCCAGGGCTGCGGGCTCCGTCCTCCCTAGGAGGCAGCTGATTCGTGATTCTCTCTCTCATCACTGATGTTTCTCTCTCTCCCTCTCTCTTCCTCTCTGCGGCCAAAGCTTTATCCGAGTCGCAGGGAGGCTTTTTAGTCACTGTTTGTCACTCGTTGTCCTCCTGTCCTGCCCGTCACCGGGGTCACACGGAGCAGAGTCCCCAGCGCCCCCTCCCCATGGTCTCCATGCGGCCGCCCTGGGCCCCCACCAGGTTGCGGCAGGTCCCCTCCGAGCCGTCGCTGCGCCTCCCTCAGCTCCCTGCTCCCTGGGGCCCAGCCACATGCTCGCCCGGCCAGCCAGGCTCAGGGAGAGAGCGTCGGCCTGCGGACCAAAGGGCCCCGGGTTCGATTCTGGTCAAGGGCACAGGCCAGGGCTCCATCCACCGAGCCAACCCAGCGGCGCCAGTCCCCCCCCCCCCCCCCCCCCCGTCGCGCCCCCTCCTCCATCCCGGGCTGACTCAGGCCCCAGGCGCCCATTTTCACTCACAAGCCTCCGTCCCTGTGAAGGGGTTGCTGCGCCCAGGACAGCGGCTCTCGGCTCCAGGAACGGAGGCCGCGCACGCTGGGCCTCGAGGGGGCGGCCGTCCGGTCCTGGCCGAGCTCCGGGCCGGGGACCCTCCCGCCTCCACCCCTCACCCTGACCCTCCGAGGCCGTGACCGAGCACCGGGCGGCCCTACCTTGGGCAGCATGTGCGGGTGGGTCCCCGAGGAGAAGACCCACTTCCTGTTGGGCGAGCAGTACAGGAGGTCCACGCTGTAGTCGAACGCGTTCACGCGGGACACGCTGGCCAGCGCGGGCACCGTCAGCGTGTGGATGTCCCCTTCGGAGTCGCCCACCTGCAGCAGAGCACGCCCGCCCGTCACGGGAGGAGACCCTAGAGCCCGGGGGGCGGCCTGGCGGGGGGGGCGGGGCCCCCATTTCTTTCTTTCTTTAAAAAATATTTTTATCCATTTCAGAGAGGGAGGGGGGGGAGAGAAACATCAATACTGAGAGAGGATCATGGATCGGCTGCCTCCTGCACGCCCCACACTGGGGATCGAGCCCACAACCCAGGCGGGTGCCCTTGACCGGAATCGAACCCGGGACCCTTCTGTCTACAGGCTGATGCTCTATCCACTGAGCCACCCGGCCAGGGCGGTGCCCCCATTTCTTCAGCCACAGAGAGGAGGTGAACTCCTCTGACCAGCCTGCCCCACAGGGTCCTGGGATGATCCCAGGGAACACGCTGTCCTAAGGCCCAGCACCCCGGCTGGTGGCTCACTCGCACAGCGACTGCCTTTTTCTCAATCTCTCTCCCCACGTGACCCCTGTCCAAGGTCACGTCCTCCAACAAGACACGGGAAGGAAGACACTTGATGTAACATCATGCAGAGTCTCTGCTGTCAGAGCTGAGCAAAGGTGCTGAGGAATGACAGGGGCCAAGGGGGTGTAAACGTCTGTGTGGCTCCAGCGGAGGCGAGAACAGATGCCTCAGGAGCACAGGGGGAGCCTGGCCGGTGTGGCTCAGTGGATAGAGCTCCGGCCCAAGGACTGAAGGGTCCCGGGTTCAGTTCCGGTCAAGGGCACGGACCTCGGTTGCAGGTTCCCGGACAGGAGTGCATGCAGGAGGCAACCTATCTGCCTTTCCCTTTCCCTTCCACTCTCTCTAAAAAAAGCCAATGGGAAAAATATCCGCAGGTGAGGATTTACAAAAAAAAAAATGCCTGACTGGCATGGCTCAGTGGTTGAGCATCAACCTATGAACCAGGAGGTCACGGTTCGATTCCCAGTCAGGGCACTTCCCAAGTTATAAGCTTGATCCCTAGTGTGGGGCGTGTGCAAGAGGCAGCCGATCAATGATTCTCTCTCATCATTGATGTTTAGCTCTCCCTCTCCCTTCCTCTTTGAAATCAATAAAAATATATTTTAAAAAATAGATTCAATGCAATCCCCATTAAAATATGCCGGGAGCCGGTCCATGCTTGCTGTTTCAAGGGACCTGGCATATATGGCATACTTTTCTTAAAATGTTTGCTCACCTTCTTGGCACTATGTGTTTTAACCAAGGTCACCTCTCCGAGAAAGGTTGAATCCCCAGGTAGGGATTTTCCCCTGAAGTTAGGGAGGGAATAAAACCCCTTAACTAAGTGCCAGGCGGGTAGTTAATCACTACAAACAATCATGCTTAAGCTACACAATCTTTACTCCCTGGAATGGAGATAAGAAACGCCCCAACCTTTGTAATAGAGATTGATAGGATTGAATCAACTGGTATAAATACAGATGTAACAAGACAGCAACAGACAGAACTGAGAACACAGGGCTTGGAAGACAGGACCAAGAGAGACAGAGCCTAGGCACAGAACCTACACAGAACGTTCTCTAGAGACAGAAGAACTTCGCTGGAGAGAGCATGCCGGAGGATCCTGGACAGGGACTGGCCTCGGAGCTTGGAGGCAAAGCCTGGTGAGAGAGCATGGCAGGGGATCCTGGACTGAACCTGACTGTGGAGATTGGCAGGAGAGCCTGACTAGAACCTGGTGACTGAACCTGACTGGAGAACCTGGACAGAACCTGGCTGGAGATCCTAAGCAGAACCTCTCTGGAGATCCAGACCAGAACTTGGCTGGAGATCCTGGCTAGGCTGCTGATCAACTGAACGCTGTCTCCCTGTCATTCCTTCTTCGCCGACTCCATCCACACCTTTGGGGACCCCTGGACCTGCTGGGGCTGGACCCCGGCAAAAATACCAATGGCATATTTCACAGACCTAGGACAAACGCTCCAAAAATTCATAAGGAATAAAAAAAGACCCCGATTAGCTGCAGCGATCCTGAGAAAGAAGAACAAAGTTGGGGGATCACAATACCAGATATCAAGCTGTTTTACAAAGTCATTGCTCTCAAAACTGCCTGGTACTGGCACAAGAAGAGACACATAGACCAAATGAACGGACCGGAGAACCCAGAAATCAACCCAAGCCATTGCGCTCAATTAATATTTGACAAAGGAGGCAAGAGCATACAATGGAGTCAAGACAGTATCGTCCATAAGTGGTGTTGGGAAAATTGGACAGATATAAGCAAAAAAAACCACTAGACCACCGACTTACACCATACACAAAAACAAACTCAAAATAGATAAAGGACTTAAATGTAAGACGGGAAACCATAAACCTCTTAGAATAATCCATAGGCAGCAAAATAGCAGATGTATGTGTAGCAATATCTTTACAGACACAGCTCCCTAGGGCGATGGAGACCAAGGAGAAAATAACAAATGGGACTCCATCAAAATAAAAGGCTTCTGCTCAGCAAAAGAAACCAACAGCAGCCCTGACCAGTTTGGCTCAGTGGATAGAGCGTCGGCCTGCGGACTGAAGGGTCCCGGGTTCAATTCCGGTCAAGGGCATGGACCTGGGTTGCCGGCACATCCCCGGTAGGGGGTGTGCAGGAGGCAGCTGATCGATGTTTCTCTCTCATCGACGTTCCTAACTCTCTATCCCTCTCCCTTCCTCTCTGTAAAAAATCAATAAAAATATATTAAAAAAAAAAAAAAAAAGAAACCAACAACACAAGAGAGCCCACTGCATGGGAGAACATATTTGCCGACATTATCTAAATAATAAAAGCGTGATATGCTAATTAGACCAGACAGCCCAACGACCATCCGGACGTCCTTCCGGACATCCTTCCGAAGCCGGGGCTGCGAGGGCCCCAAGCCCCTTGCACGAATTCCGTGCATCCGGGCCTCTAGTCTAGTATCTGATAAAGGTTTAATCTCAAAAAAAAGAAAGAAAGAAAGAAAGAAAGAAAGAAAGAAAGAAAGAAAGAAAGAAAGAAAGAAGGAGAAGGCAGGTTGGGCGGTGACCGTCAGGGGGCCCGACGCCGGCCCCGGCCGTGGGCAGCCCGCTCACCATGAGGACGGGGCCGTCGTCCGCCAGGAAGGCCTCCAAGGAGCAGCAGCACCTGGGCATGCTGCGCGCGGCCAGGGGCTCCGCGTCCTGGCAGTTCCACACCTTGATGGTCTCCTCCCTGTCCACCGTGAACGCCAGTGACCGCTGGGGCAGGGTGGCCAGGTACTTGATGTTGGCCTGCTGGGCGGGGCTGGACCAGGTCAGAGAGCCCTGGGCGGGGAGCACGGGCGGTTCAGGGGGCGCTCCCCGGGGGCGTGGGTCCTGCCCCTGCTTCTTTGAAGCTTCCCCCAAACCAGGTGTCTTTTTTCCAGGAACAGAATTAAGAAAGTTCTGCTGGCCCTAGCCGGTGTGGCTCAGCGGATAGAGCGTCGGCCTGCGGACTCAAGGGTCCCAGGTTCGATTCCGGTCAAGGGCATGTGCCTTGGTTTCGGGCACATCCCCAGTGGGGAGTGTGCAGGAGGCAGCTGATCGATGTTTCTGTCTCATCGATGTTTCTAACTCTCTATCCCTCTCCCTTCCTCTCTGTAAAAAATCAATAAAATATATTTTTTTTAAAAAAAGAAAGTCCTGCTGCATCTCAGCCGCGTGAGGGTCGTGAAGCCCTGGCCGGTGTGGCCCAATGGATAGAGCGTCAGCCTGCGGACCGAAAGGCCCAGGCTGGATCCGGTCAAGGGCACACGCTCAGTGCAGGCTCCTCCCCGGCCCGGGCCCTGGTCGGGGCTCGTGCGGGAGGCAACCCGTCAATGTCTCTCTCACATGGATGTTTCTCTCTCCCCATCCCTTTCCCTCCCTTCCACTCTCTCTAAAAAAATAAAAATTAAAAAAGAAAGAAAAAAGAAAAAAAAAGAAAGAAAAAGAAAAATAAATCAATGGAAAAATCATCCTCAGGGGAGGGTGGGAATTTAAAAAGTGAATTCTCTGCGCACTATAGTCTAAGCCAGTGATGGCGAACCTATGACGCGCGAACTCATTCTTTTGGTTGATTTTTCTGTGTTAAATGGCCTTTAAATATATAAAATAAATACCAAAAATATAAGTCTTTGTTTTACTACGGTTGAAATATCAAAAAAATTCTATATGTGACACGGCACCAGAGTGAAGTTAGGGTTTTTCAAAATGCTGACACGCCGAGCTCAGAAGGTTCGCCGTCCCTGGCCTAAGTGAAGGGTGGCGAGTTACCGTTAGAAGACCTGATTGGAAACTTCCTGTTGCCAAAGGAGGGCCCCGCCCGCCCGCTCCGGCTTCGCCTGCGGGACCGGGTGGCCACAGGGGCCGGCCGTGTGCTCATCGCAGACTCACCTCCTGCACGTCCCAGGCGTAGAGCACGCGCCTTGAAGACACGGTGCACACGATGGACTTCTGCCCGCTCACGGAGGGGCCGCTTCCTGAGAGATAGGCCAAAGGCCCCAGGACGCCTGGAAGGCAACGCAGGCGATCCTCGGCCACGGGCACTCAGGAGAGACCCGCTGAGCAAGGAGGATTCTGGGACAGTAAGTTAAGTTTCCTGCAGCCTTAATGGAGCGAGGATGGGACCTGGGCTTCAGCGCCATTCAAACCTGGCCCCTGGGGAGATGTCCACCGATTTGTTTTCCTCGTCAACCTCAGTGTCCATAGATATAAAACGGGGATTAAAAATAATTCCATCGGGTCCTGGCCGGTGTGGCTCAGTGGGTAGAGCACCAGCCTGCAGACTGAAGGGTCCTGGGTTCGATTTCCCGTCAGGGCCCATGTCCTGGTTGCAGGCTCGATCCCCAGTAGGGGGTGAGCAGGAGGCAGCCGATCTATGATTCTCTCTCACCACTGATGTTTCTCTCTCTCTCTCCCTCTCCCTTCCTCTCTGAAATCAATAAAAATAAGTAAGTAAATAAATGTTTCTTTTCCTTTAAAATGTGTATTCCAGGAGGGATGGGAAAAGGGAGTCAGGGGCCCGGTTTTACGTTGTGCAAAGATCACTCTGGGTTCTCCAGGCGGCACAGGGCACAGGGGACACGGCCGGGAGCCGGGACAGTGCTTGTCATCACAGCAGCCCAGTCCCGTTCCGTCTTCATTCCCTTTCTCTTGGCTGAATGAGAACACACGCGCGCACACACGTGTGCACACATATGTAGGCACACACATTGGCGTGCGCACACATGTAGGCACACGCACGCACGCGCACGTGAGCACATACACATGCACACACATTGGCGCGCGCGCGCACACACACATGCAGGCACACACGTGCTCACACACTGGCGCGTGCACACGCACACGAGCACATACACATGCGTGCGTGCAGGCACACAGCCCAAAGCAGTGCGTTTCCTCCACAGTGAACCGCGCTGCCCGTCCCGCACCGAGGCTGCCGGCCGCCTCCCGGTAGGAGAAGTCCTGCGGCTGGGCCCGCGCCATGCGGAGCTCGCGCCGGGCCTGGGCGAGGAAGAGCTGCTTCCACGCGGGCACCTGCGGGGCCTCCCAGGAGCCGCTCCATCTGCTCCGACACAGGCTTCTGGAAAGAGTCACGCCCGCCTTTACCCGCTGCAGCCCCTCGGCCTCCCACCCCAGCCACCCCCAGGCCTCCTCTCACACCCCAGGGACACCTGCCCTTCCCCCTCCCCGCCCTCCCCCCCCCCCCTGGCCGTACCGCCACAGGCTCTCGTCATCTGCCACCTTGTTCCAGTACTTGGGGGAGAGAAGGGGAGAAGCAGGCAACTGGTACCCAAACTCGGGCCCCTCCGTCACTGTCTTCTGTTCTGGGAGCAAGGCCCTCGCGGGGAACGCGCCACCCTCCCGGCTCTCCAAGCCGCCCAGGCGGGGCCCACGGGACGTGGTGACGGCAGAGGCTGCCGCTGCCGGGACAGGGCCCTCCTGGGCGACTCGGGGGGCTTCCTGGGCTGGACATGGGGCTTCGAGAGCCACCGTCAGCACAATGACCCCCGGGCACCCCGTTGTCATGTTCACGGAACAAACAGGCTCCGAGGGTGAGGGTGCTGGCCCGACCGGCACGTGCGCCTGCAGTTTGCTAATCGGCGCTCAAAGCGGCCAAGAGACGCACCGACACCCAAGGCCACCGACGGGCACGCAGGCCTGACGAGGTCACGGTAAGGGACAAAGGAAGTTCGTGTGGGTGTGACGCTGGGGTGCCAGGATCCCAGGCCCGAGAGCGAGGGGAGGTGTCCTGTACTGGCACCAAGCAGGCGGACAGAGCGCAGGGGCCGGGGCGGCACTCACCTTGCTCACCTGGCCCGCCTGCAGCAGGCTGGAGGCGTCCAGGAAGGAGAAGATGTGCAGCAGCGGCACTTTAGGCAACAGCGCCGGCACCGGCACCGGCACGGGCACCGGCACGGGCACCGGCACCGGCACGGGCACCGGCACCTGCGCCTGCGCCTCCGCCTGCGCCTCCACCTCCATCTCCACCTCCATCTCCTCCTCCATCTCCATCTCGTGGCCGAGCCCCAGCCCGTGGCCAGCTCCTTCCCCCCCGCAGGCTGCCCTGCATTTAACGTGGCCCCGGCTGCGCCCTGGGAGGCTTCCCACCTGCCCCCGGCTGGAGCGGACAGGCTGCAGGTGCCCGGCCTCCACTCCCACCTGCGGAGGGGCAGCCGCTCTCACCCAAGGAAGCCCGGCCCTCCCGCCTGCTCTCCAGCGGACGCTGCTCTCCCAGGGAGCTGCCTGCCACACCATTACCGTTTGCTTGAATCTTTGTGATTTTATTCATTTATTTTTTAAAAGAAAGATGTCACTTTTAAAAATATATATTTTTTATTCATTTCAGAGAGGAAGGGAGAGAGAGAGAGAGAAACATCAGTGATGAGAGAGAATCGGTGATCGGCTGCCCCCGGCACGCCCCGCACTGGGGATCGAGCCCACAACCCGGGCCTGTGCCCGACTGGGAATCGAACCGTGACCTCCTGGCTCCCAGGTCGACGCTCAGCCACGGAGCCCCGCCGGCCGGGCCAGCCTGTTGTCCTCTGAACGTCTGTGCTTTGACCTTAAAGGCACCGGACTCCACATGCCCACACGGCTCTTTCTGGCCCCCGTGCGTGTTCTGTGTCCCATGCGTCTCGGTGTCATCCCATCCGCCCTCTGGCTCAGAGCCTCCTCCGTTTCTCGTTGCTTGCGACCCTCCTGTTCTCTCGGGGTCAGTCCCTTCGCTTGCATCTGACCCCCACACCCAGCTTTCCCTCCGAGGGCACCGCCCACCGGTCCGGCCCTGGTGCGCCTTCCCTGGCTCCCGCCCGTCGGTCAGAGCCGGCGGCGAGGCTGTAAGTGGATTAAGCGCACGTGTTTGGTGTCTGGTCTCTCTCTCTCCCTGGACGGGATGTAATTTCTCTGATGAAAGGAGTCTGCCTCTCTCAGGCGCTTGGGACTCACAGGCCAGGCTTGTTGTGCAAACAGAAGATTGAATTACACGCAGCAGGGGAAGGGGTGGGCGGTGGCCGGGGCTGACCGGCAGCGCCAGGCCCTGGGGGCCGTCCCCATGGCGACCTGCTGACCGCCGGGAGCTCCCGCCGGAGGCAGGGGCAGAGGGGAACGAGACTCGGGCTTCGCTTTCCCTGTTGAAAATAGACACCATTTCCCCCCCTTCCCTGCTCTTGGAGCAGCGGTTCTCAACCTTCTGGCCCTTTAAATACAGTTCCCCATGCTGTGGCCCAACCGTAACATTATTGTCGTGGCTACTTCCTAGCTGTCATGCTGCTGCTGTTGTGAATCGTCATGTAAATATCTGAGATGCAGGATCGTCTTAGGCGACCCCTGCGAAAGGGTCGTTCCACCGCCAGAGGGGTCGTGGCCCACAGGTTGAGAACCGCTGTCTCAGCGCCCTTACTTTGGAAATCTCGTCGCTGTGAGTCTCTCTATCGCTCTGACACGTGTGTAAAGGTTTTAGAAGCTGTATGACTCAGGAATATTTTTCTGAAGGGCCTGGGGGCCATCTCTCTGAAATACAAACACCCTCGCCAGGTGGGCTCAGTGGATAGAGCGTCGGCCTGCGAAGTGTTTCTCTCACATGGATGTTTCTCCCTGTCTTTCCCTCTCTCCTCCACTCTCTCTAAAATCAATGGAAAATATCCTCGGGTGAGGATTTAAAAATAAATAAAGTCTAATTTTTGAAAAAAGAGAGAGATTTCTTTTTCTGCTTCTACAAAACCAATGAACTAACTAGTCACCCCCTTGCAGGTGCACGTGGAATGAACCCTGTCTGGAGGGCACTTGGGCGATGGCCGGAGCTGCCCGGCCACATGAGATTCCCATCCCTCCGTCCCTCCGTCCCTCCGTCCCTCCGTCCTTCCGCCCCACAGGGGGCTGCTGGGAGACGCATCGCCTTCTGGCCAAAGGCTGTCCAGCATTGAGACCTGCTCCCTCCGACCTCTGTGTGAGCAGCTTCCTCGCGGGGAGACTTTGTTTTAAATGACGTTCCGCTGAAACGAAGGGCTAAGGCGGTGGCGGGAGCGGCTGCGTAGCCCGCTGAGAGGGTGACTGAAGGGAACTGGAATCTGCTTAAGGAAGAGCGGGTGGGGAGGCGGAGCCACAGGGCACTGAGCCGGAGGGCGCTGGGGGGGCTGCTGGGCTCCCTGAGAAGCCAGAGAAGGGGGGCCGGAGACAGTCTCAGGGCTCCGCCCAGGAGGGGCTGCGCTGCGGGCTCCCCTGGGTGCACGTCTCCTGCGTCCCTCCCAGGGAAGAAGGGGGGGGAACGGTGTGGGCATGCTGGGGGGGGCACGCTGGCTCCCTTGTGTTGAGGGTCTCACCCCCTCAGGTGGGAATCTCAGGGGAGGGTCTCAGTAGAATACTCATCAGCTCCCAGGCGAGCTGTCAGGGTCGGGGTCTCCTGTGTTGTTGGCGCCAGGACAGGGGTCACTAGTCAAGGCAGCGGCCCGAGGCAGCCACGGTCACTGGTCTGGTTTTGCTGCTTTTCTGGGCCTGGAGCTGAGACCCGACTGAGGCCTCGATGTTATCTCCAGGGGGGAAAGGTCAGGGGTTCAACCCGCATGACCAGCCATACGCTGGGGGTGGGGGGTGGGGGTGGGGTCGGTCACCCTAGGGACCAGGGTCTTGTTTTCTCATTTTTACCCCTTGCTGGGTGCGGGGCCTTCCGCCCTGGTGACCCGTGCCTGGCCCGTCGTCCTCATCTGCCAACCGCCTGCCACGGCTGCATGACTTTCCTCTCCACAGTGGCGGACACGCAGACATCGGTGGGGAAAGGGACGTGTTTACGCCCACCTCCTGGGCAGCCCCGTCGCACACAGTCTGTCTCACTGTGGACACAGATGCCTGGCGCCGGGGCTCTGGGGAGGAGGAGGCAGCCATGCCCTCCGGACGCTCATCCCTCCCACCCTCTGGACGGAGGACGGAGGTTCTCCCTCGTCATTTACCTCCGGGGGCTCTGCCCATCACGCGCAGGCAAGTTTCTGCTCCAGTTAATGCTGACATTCTGTTTGGGCACTTTCCTTAGCTGCTAGGAGTCGCTTAAACTTATTTTAAAAAAATGAGTTTGTATTGATTTTTGAGAGAGAGAGGGAGGGAGAGGGAAAGAGAAACATCGATTGGCGGCCTCCTGCACGCCCCTACCGGGGATCAGTCGCGAAAGGCCTGTGCCCTGCCCGGGAATCTGACCGGCCATCTCTGGGTCCATGTGACAACGCTCAACCTACTTGCCTTCGAGTCTCTAAACCTGGGCTGGCTCCTTTCCTACCACATGGCAACCCCAGCTCCTTCCACCAGCCTCCCTGCTCTCCGTCCGGCATTCAGCGACGTCCTCCAGAGCCTCACGTGTGAAATGTTCCGGGGAACGTGTGCTTTGAGACTGAGAGCGCGCCCGCCCCAGGCACCGTGTTGGGGGTCCTGAGCCTCGTCCTGTCGGGAGCGGAGCCCGCTGCAGGGCGGGCCTCAGGGGGTGTTCACACTGCGCCCTTCTGCTCCCAACGACTTCCATTTCACTTCAGGGCATCTTCTAGGGGTGCCCACCTGCTCTTTAACGCTGACTCCAGTTACAGTGGATGTTAAAAGAATGTAGGACTCTAAATTTTCCTGTGACACCTCCTAGACCAGTGATGGCGAACCTATGACACGCGTGTCAGAGGTGACACGCAAACTCATTTTTTTGGTTGATTTTTCTTGGTTAAATGGCATTTAAATATATAAAATAAATATCAAAAATATAAGTCTTTGTTTTACTGTGGTTGCAAATATCAAAAAATTTCTCTATGTGACACGGCACCAGAGTGAAGTTAGGGTTTTTCAAAATGCTGACACGCCGAGCGGTTCATCATCACTGTCCTCCTAGACAAATGTGACTTTCACACACAAATCTTGGGAACCACCTGATTTCTCTATTTACATAGAAAGGAATGAGACCTTTGCGTTCCCAGACTCAGGGCATGTGCCAGCGGGTGTGTCCACTTGTTCTGTTTGTCCGGAGCGGGATGTAGTGAGGGAGCCAGTGTGTCCCGCTCCCTCCCCCGCACAGGACTGGACGCGTGAGCGAGTTAAGTTTGGAGGATTCGGCGATTCTCCGTCCCTGGTGAGAGCTTTTCTGTTGTTACTTCTGCCCCCATACACCTTCCTCCCCGGCCATTTCTGTCCCCATATGCGTCTCCACCGACGCCTTCGGGGCACGACGGCTGCAATGAGCTGGCAATCAAATGGGAATGAGTCGCTGAGTGGGTGGGTGAGACAGGGCAGTGTTTAACGTGACAGCCACTCACCGTGGAGGAGCCGGACGAGGAGGCGGCCTGGGGCTGGGCGGAGATGGTTGTGCCTAATGCCTGGTTGACCACAAGAACCCACTGCAGTTCTTACGTGTTCTTTGGCACATTTCCGGGTACTCGTGTGTGATAGCGTGTTTTCTGTGCTTAGCGTGGGCACCGCCCTGTCCCCTCCTTTGAGGAAGTTTGAAGTCGGCTGTGCGTCAGCGTTCCCCTCCTCCCGGCCGCCGTCCGGCCCAGCCCCGTGTCTGCAGGTGACGGTGACGTAGCGTCCCCAGGAGGCGACACCGTGGCTCCCGCCTGCGCGCCCTGCCTGCGTGCGTTCCTACCGGATAAGCTCCTGGACTGGACGCCCGCCTTGGCTCTGTTGGTCGGTCCCCTATTCCCACCTGCAGGTGCGGAGATGTGTCGTCGTGTGTAAATAGCTGAAGCAACCCTGAATCAGTCATTGCGATAGAGATAAAAACGCAGGGATTCAGCCCTAGCCAGTTTGGCTCAGAGGATAGAGCATTGGCCTACGGACCAAAGGGTCCTGGGTTCGAGTCCGGTCAAGGGCACGTGCCTGGGTTGCGGCCCGATCCCTAGCGGGGGGCGTGCAGGAGGCAGCCGATCAATGAGTCTCTCCCATCATTGATGTTTCTATCTCTCTCCCTCTCCCTTCTCTAAAATCAATAAAAACATATTTTTTTAAAAATCAATGGGAAAAATATCCTCGGGTGAGGATTAACAAAAAAAATGTAGGGCTTCAAACACTGGGCGTGACGTTGCTAAAAGGGTCGGTTCAGGTTTGGCAGGACAACCGGATTCTGGGCGGAGGTGGGCCGGTTCCTGCCTTTAAAGGTCACTCTCGTCCGCTGCCAGGCGTCGGGCCTGGGAAGACTGCGTCCTGCTCCGGCCGACACGCGTCGTCACTGCCTGTCTAACACCCGAGAATAAATGCCTCGCCCGGCGAGTTCCAGAAAGCCTGTGGTCACAGCAGGTAAAGCGCCCTCATTAACTGGCCGACTTCTGAGCAGGAAAACCATTCCATTATTTATTTTTACTCGGGGAATCCTTGGGCAGAAGTTACCTAGATGGAGAATTTACCTCGAAAATGTATGGAAACAGGTACAGAAGCCTGCAGATCATGCCAACCGGCTTGTCCTACGACGTTTTCAGTAACGCAAGTAGCTGTGGGTATAGAGGCTGCGGTTGCCATTGCAATGATGTGATTCGTTACTAAACATTAACACCGAAGTGAAGGCAGGCTGGGGCAGGGAGCTTGCTGTCTGCTGACTTCCCTGTGTCACTGACTTCCTAGTTCCTGCCCTTTTTATCTCAGATAAGACCAGCGTTTCAACACTTCACTGAATCGTTTTTGGTGCTTATTCTTTTTTTAAAAAAATACATTTTTATTGATTTCAGAGGGGAAGGGAGGAGAGAAATAGAAACATCAAGGGTGAGAGAAAATCATGGACCGGCTGCCTCCTGCTCGCCCCACACTGGGGATCGAGCCCGCAACCCAGGCCTGTGCCCCGACCGGGAATCGAACGGTGACCTCCCGGTCCCTTGGTCGAACCTCAGCCCCTGAGCCGCACGGCCGGCCGGTCTTGTGCCTCCTCAGGGCTCCCGGCAGATACTCTAGGACGTCCTTTTCTGGCATCTTCTAAAATCCCGTGGAAATCCTGTTCTCTAATGTTTATAAGTGAAGCACGTTCATTGCCTCAGACACCACGCGTTCCGCAGAATGACGGACAGAGCGCCCTGAGGCACGTAGGCTCCGTCCTGACCACGAGAGCTCCGTGCACAGCGCGTCCTGCCCTCACCGGCTGCCTTGCTCCCCAGCTCCTGCCGCCATGCCCCGGGCCGTCCTGAGCGCCGTGCTCCTCCTGGCCGTCTCCGCGCCGGCTGCCTTGGCGGTGGGTGAGTCACCTGTCCCTGCTCTGCCCGCGGGCCGGCAGCCCGCCGGGATCGTGGGGAAGCGAGAGGGAGACGTGGACGTGCCGGACGGTTTTACTCCCAGTTCCTCCTGCGGACTGAGCCCCCCCCCCCCAAAGGAAGGAGAAATAGGGCTGCCCGGGAGCAGAGTTAAGAGTGTACGTCGGAGGCAGGCTCTGGTGGATGCAGATGGTGAGGGCTATGCAGCCGCTGCACCTGTCCAGGCCCGGCCAGTGTGCTCAGCGCCGCGAGCTGGGCCCATGCACCCAGGGGTCGCTGGTTCCATTCCCCGTCAGGGCACAGGCCCCGTTGCGGGCTTGATCCTTAGTAGGGGGCGTGCAGGGGGAAGCCGATGTTTCTCTTTCCCTCTCCCTTCCCCTCTCTCTCTCTCTCTCTCTCTCTCTCAAATCAATTAAAAAAAAAACACATTAGCCCTAGCCAGTTTGGCTCAGTGGATACAACGTCAGCCTGGGGACTGAAGGGTCCCGGGTTTGATTCCAGTCAAGGGCACACGCCCGGGTTTCGGGCTCAATCCCCCGTGGGGGGTGTGCAGGAGGCAGCCGATCCATGGTTCTCTCTCATCATTGATGTTTCTATCTCTCTCTCCCTCTTCCTTCTCTCTGAAATCAATAAAAAAAAAAAATTAAAAAAATATATATATTCTGAGAAATAGTGAAAAATTATGGGAATTACAATGTTACACTCGATTATATTCTCTTAATGCAGCAAAAGAGGAACAGGGAAGCAAGAAGAGATGAGACATACCGACAACAAAAAGTAAAATGCCAGAGCTGGCTCCGACAGCACATTTACTAAAATTGGAACGATACAGAGAAGATTAGCATGGCCCCTGCGCAAGGATGACACGCAAATTCCTGAAGCGTTCCATATTTGTTAAAAAAAGTAAAATGCCAGATCAAATCTAACTACATCATAAAACTTTATGTGAATGAATTCCACAACCCAGTCCAAAAGGTAGAAATCATTTGACTAAAATTTTAAGAACAAGATCCAAGTATACCGGAGGTCTCCTCTCACATGCATGCGGGCGAAGGCGGTGCTCCCCAGGTCTCCCCCCTCGGGGCACCCTCAGGGCAAGGGCAGCCTCATCTGAGGGATCAGAGCTCCTGGCGGCCAGCCAGGTCCCTCTCCGTGCTCTTCCCTGGGGCGGAGGCCGAGAGGGACTTTCTGAAGCTGTTTTGTCTTCCAGACTTCCTTGTTCCCACCGGTGAAGGGGCGAGCGTCCAAGAGACAAAGGTGAGCCTGCCTCCTGGCCTCCGGGGACCAGCAATGGGAGGAGCCCCGTGCCCCCAGCCCTGACCGCTGGGAGTTGGGGGCCGGAGGGGGCTGGCGTGGGAATCACGGCCCCATAAGAGCTGCGTCGTCGCCTGTGGGTGGCGCGTTTTCCGTGTCCCTGAGCCCTCTTCCCATTCCTTAGCCCAGTCGCTTCATACACTCTCTGGCGGGCTAGAAGGCAGCGTGACGCGTCATTCGCTGGGTGACGGCGTCATGGCTGAAATCAGCTGGGATGCGCGAGGCTCACATCCTGCCTCCCGCACAGCAGGGCCCCGCATGCAGTCACTGTCCCTTTCCGGCAACATCCTAACGCCACTGCGCCCGCCCGTGTGAGCCACTGCTGCCTGTCGCAGCCACACACGCGTCACTCTTAGGAAAGCCTAACCTTGAGGGACACTTTCCCTCCGTGACCTGATGTGACCGGGAAGCGCCCGGGGGAGGGGGGGGCTCAGGCTGCCGTCACCGTAGAAGGCGTTTACTGAGGAGGCCTGCCAACCAAGAAGGCAGGGCGCTGACGGGCGTTCAGATCCCCTCTCCCAGCAGGTGCAGGGACAGGACTGTAAGGGGAGGGGGCGGGGCGAGGCTGGGGACGGAATGCAGCTCCGTGCAGGCCTAGAGGCGGGCAGCCGGCAGCTGTTGTCCTTAGCCACCAGGCATGAGATGATGTTTTGACTCCTGATGGGTCGGTCTGACCGTGCTTATCAGTTCTACTTGCTGGAGTCACAGCTGAGTCACCTCCTCCATCGCTTGGCACAGGCCTTGGAAAGGAAACAAGAAAAACTTAACCCCCTATTCACGTATAAGAAACTGAATCCCCTATTCACATAAGTACATATAAGTATATGTGTTCTAAGATTTTAAAATAATAGGATTATTCTATCTATCAGATTACACCCCCCCCCCCCATCACTAACAGCCACCGTCGGGGTTGACACTCCTTCCCCCAGTGGCAGTGAGAACGGTCGAAGGACCTGGGTGCAGGCACCCACACGTGTCTGGCTCTCACCTCCAGGCCGTTTGCATCAACAATATCAACCAGTGCTGGTTCCTCTCCTACATCAAGCCAAGCGAGCCCGTCTGTGGCAGCGACCAGGTCACCTACAGCGGGGAATGCCACCTCTGTGTCACCATCCTGTAAGTCTCCCTCCCTCCCCCCTCCTCTCAGGGCAGGCGGCTACGACAGGCGGGACCTCCTCAGGCGGCTTCCTTCTCGGTCCATCTTCCCTCCAGTCTCCTCCACGACTTGCTCCCCCATTTCTTCCGTTCTTCCCTGTCCTCCCCAACGTGCTCCCCTTCACACCCTGCAGAACCAGAACCCCTGGAGGTGAGGGTGCTGTGTCTGGCCTGGACAAGGACCAATTGAGAAAAACAGCCCAGCCGGCGTGGCTCAGTGATTGAGCATCACCTATGAACCAGGAGGTCATGGTTCAGACTCCTGGTCAGGGCACAGGCCCGGGTTGTGGCTCAATCCCCAGTAGGGGGCGTGCAGGAGGCAGCCATCAATGATTCACTCTCATCATTGATGTTTCCATCTGTCTCTCCCTCTCCCTTCCTCTCTGAAATCAATTAAAAAACTTTTTTTAAGAGAGAAAAAAACATATTTTCCCCCTTTGTTTGATTAATGTTATTACATTGGTTGATAACTTTAGGTTGAGTCACAGTGCACTCATGGATAAATAACCACTTGATCAGAATGTATAATCTTTTAATATTCAGTTGGCTTCAATTTATTAGTATTTAGTTGAGAATTTTTGCATCGTATTCATGAGGGATTTGTTTGTAGTTTCCCTTTTTTATGATGTCTTTGTTATCACGGTAATTCTGGCTTCATAAAATGATTAGGGAGTTTTATTCCTCTATCATTTGGAAGAGTTTGAGAAGGAGTGGTATTAAATACTCTTAAAATGCCTGTTAGAATTTACTAATGAAAACATCTGATTCTGAACTTTTATTATTAGTTTGATTTTTTATTGATTCGATCTCTTTCCCTGACATAGGTCGGTTGATTTTCTGTTTCCTCTTGAGTCCGATTAGGTAACTTGTGTGTGTCTAGGAATTTGTCTATTACATCTAGGGCATCTAATTTATTGACGTGCAATTGTTCATAGTATCCCCTTATAGAGATTATTTAAGGTCACTAGTAACGGCCTAACTTTCATCAAATGCATACTTTAATGTACATTCTCTCTCTAATGCTTTTATTAAATATTCAAGATTACTTTGAATTTTCTATATTTGATTTAAGGCTGAGTATATTTTATATGTTCACTCTCTTTGACAAATAAAGTTCTATGTAATAGATATTTTAAAATACTTATTAAAATAAGAATTCACTATTAGCAGAATGTTTTCTTCTCAAACTTAGCTAAAGATTAAGTAAAAGTCATAACTATATCATAGAGCAAAAATAATCATTTCAAAATATAATTTCTTTCAGATATAAAAAGGTTAACGTAACTAAACTGCATGATGGACCTTGCGTAAGTAAAGTCGCTTTTGTTTTTAATTTTTAGGAGTAAACCAAATCTAGTTCAGGGCTCACCGTAGTAAAGAATTTTAAATATTTTGTTATGGAAAATCTCAGGCATAGGTAGGAGAGCCAGTAACGTATAAACTCAGATGCCTGCATGTGGACGCTACAAAGTGTGAGTGTTTGCACATTCCTTCCTCGTCTCCTTTTTCTTTGCGGAAGTTTATTAACCCAAACCTCAGACACATGTTATTTCACTCCTACATACTTCAGAGTACATCTCTGAGAAGTGTGGACACTTTCTTGCACACCAACAATGCTGTTTTTACTTAATTTTTAAAATATGAATATTTTTTTTACTGACTTCAGAGAGAGGAGGGAGAGGGAGAAACATCAATGATGAGAGAGAATCACGGATCGGCTGCCTCCTGCACGCCCCACGCTGGGGATCGAGCCCGCAACCGCTCACGTGCCCTGACCGGGAGTCGAACGGTGACCTCCTGGTTCATAGGTCGATGCTCGGCCCCTGAGCCACACCGGCCGGGCTCAATAACTTCTTTACAGCAGTAACACCCAATCTATACACATGAAAGCCAAAGCAACCGGCCAGCTGGCCAGTAGCTATGACACACACTGACCCGAGGGGGCAGATGCTCCACCAGGAGCTGCTGAGCGGCTGTCACTTGGCAGCTGCGGTTGGGGTGACTCACCAGGAACAGACGGCAGGGAGCCCGATTCCGGGGTGCGTCGCCGTCACCCGAGAACCGCCCTCTCGCAATCCGGGACCCCCTGGGGATGTCGGAGAGCCAATTCCCCCGATCCCCACGGGCTGGGCCCAGGGACCCCACGGGTGCACGAATTCGTGCACCGGGCCTCTAGTTGGAAAATAAATGAGAAATAGTGCATCACTCAAAACAGAAAGAAAAACTACCAACTATTTGGAAACTCACCTTTTCCTCAAGCCTCACACCCACTTCCAAAGCTCCAAGGGCGCTACGAGCGTGCGGAGCCCAGTCCCTGGATTATAATTTAGGTTGTGACGCCCCCTCCTGCCCCGAAGGCGCAGGGTCGCCCGCCCGCTGTCCCCTCCGCCCCCCGCCCCCGGCGGTTCCTCCAGGAACCGGCACGGCCCCTCCGGCGGGCGACGGGCGCAGCGACCCGGTGGAGGTTTTCCTCCTCATTTCCCCGAGGCGGGCTTCTCTGAGCTGACACTTCTTTTGCAGAAAAACTCCTGAATCTGCCATGAAGACGCCGGAGCTGCAGAACCCCCGACGAGCACGTGACACAACGGCCGCCTCTTCCGGTGCACCCCCCCCCCAGGGTGCTGGCCCCGAGCACCCCCTCCACAGCCAGGGTCGCACCCCTCCACCTGCCGTCCAGTAAAGGACTCAGCGGGAACCGTGCTGGCGGGCTCTTTTCTCGGCGAACAGCCATCTTTTAAAGAGGCTTTGGTCCCTGTCAAGCTGCACCCACGGCGGCGGGTGGCAGGGCTTTCGGCGCACCGGGGTCTGTTTCCAGAAACTTGAACCGAACCACGGAGGTTCCGATACGAGGGTCGGGCCAGGGCCGCGCGGGCGGCCCCGCAGGTGCAAGGGGCAGGGCCCCCGCCAGGCCGCCGCCCGCCCCGCGCCCCGTCCCGCCCCCCGTCCCACTCACCCTCCCCGCCGCGAGGGGGCGCCCCGGGAGCCCTGGCGAACCCACGGCGCGCCGCCGCCCTGCGCTTAGCCCCGCCCCCCAATTCCGGCTCCGCCCACGGCGAGGACCCAGGGGGCTGCCCGCCGCGCGCCTGAAGGACCCCGCTCGGGCCGCACGGGCCGCCTAGCCCGGAGCCTGGTGGCCACTTGACGCGCCCGGAGGACTAGGTGGATCGGACCGGAACTCCAGCTGGACTGGGGCTCCGAACAGCCCGGAATCTGGGCGGACTTACTCCCCGGGTACAGGGGCAGGGGTCCCGCGGCTGCAGGCCTGGGGGCTGGGGGGCGGGGCTCGGCGTCGGTGACGGTGGGGGAGGGAGGCAGGTGTCGGGTCCGAGGTGCAGCCCCCGGTGCAGTGACCGGGGGACGGGGGCAGGGCGGGCGGGGGCCGGGGGCGCCCCTCGGTAACGGGGCGATCCTGCCTGCGCGGCTGCTCACGCCCGGGTGTCGGCGCGGGCGTGGCCGACCCCGTCCCGGTCAGACGCTGAGCTCGGTGGCTTGGGGGGGCCGCGCGGTGGTCAGGCTGCTCGGGGCTCGGAGGAGGGGGCGCTGGCCCGACCGCCCGTGGTTCGCGGAGCCGCCTCGACTCGGTGGCACCTGCAGGGGTCCCGCCAGAGACCCTTTGGAGACCGGGTCCTGGGTCCTGGGTCCTGGGTCCTGGGTCCTGCAGAGGTGATGGCCGGCTTCTCACGGAGAAGTGGCTCCTCAGCCGGAAGAGCCCTCAGCCTCCGAGTGCAGACTGACCTGTCCCCCGTGTCGCTCCCGCTACTTGTGGGCTCCCCCAGCGTGTTAGACAGAGACGTACAAGTAGGAACAAACCAAGACCATGTAGGTTCCCGCAGTCAATGGACCTGATCAAGAAAGTAAAAAAACCCCAAACAGAAACGGATCGGGCGCCTCGGGCTCTCTGAGCTGCTTTACATGCACATGGCTGCAGCCAGCCTGAGCTGGAGTGGCACCTCCGTCTCCCCCGGGGGTGTGATGTGGGCAGGACAGCCTGGCCGACCTGGGCGAGCGGGTCGGAGACCGCTGCATCCAGCCGACACCCCGATTCCTGCCCATCCATCTGCCGGCCCTAGAGATGACGGGAGGGCAGACTGAGACAGAGGGCCTTTGGGGTGCAAATCCTTGTTCTGCCCCCGCGGCCTGGCTGTTGAGACGTAGGAATTGTGAGCACTGCTGTGGGACACAGAGGACAGGCAGGACGGGCAGGAAGTGACTGGGAGAGACGGGTCGTGTTTAAACCCGAATTTCGTTTGAATGGGTGGCTCCCTCCTAGGCTCACAGGGGCACAAACCAGATCACGCCCCCCAACCCCCCAACCCCATGAGCACAAAGGGGCCATGAAATATAGGGTGTCACGCAAGAAGTAATTTTGATAGAAAACACAGGTTTATAATTAAAAATTGTAAATGTTTTATTGATTCACAAAGGACACAGTCTAGGGTTATGTGTGGAATAGCACATCGGGTCCATGGCCTCCACGGCTCTGCTGGCACAGACGCCAAGCCGCGGTCTTCATTGGTCTTCATCGTCCCTGCTCCTGGGCCATCATTGGTCCTTGGGGATGCTCATCCAATGGAAGGGATTGACATCCAAGGGCAACAGATATTAGAATCTGATTCAATCAACCAAGTAAAATTAGGCTTTTATTTTTTGCTGTTGTTAATGCTCACACAGAATTCAAACCGTGCCTGAATTTTGGGACACCCTCTACAACAGTGTAGACATGTGTGCAGTAGCCATGTGTGCAGCCTTCCTGTGGAACTGTCATGGGCTGTGTGAGTGTGAGGAGGGGAGCCCTGCTCAGCTGGCAGAGCTGCGTGGCCCGGAGCAGGAAGGGTGGGGCTTGCAGCTCCGATGGGGCCCTGACCCAGCTCTGGCCGCAGGAGCGAGATGACCGCCACCCTGCGCAGCCCTCCGGCCCTGCAGCTCACCCTGGCCCTCATCAAGCCCGATGCCGTGGCTCACCCGCTGATTCTGGAGGTAAGAACGGACCTGCGCCTCGCGGTGTGCACGGGGGCCGCTTGTGAGCGCTGACGGCGTGGTCCCGGGCCAGGGTCCGCGGAGGCAGAGCCGGGCTCGGGAGCAGATATGACACAGAAGACACGCCAGCACAGTTGCACAGGAGCCCGCCCTCAGGACAGCGCATGGGTTGTAGCTCTCTGTTGCTGTGTAGCAGTTGCCATGGATGCAGCAGCTCAAAGCAGAACCTCCTTTGTATTTCACGGTCCTAGAAGGGGAGGGACAGGAGGTTTGGCTGGGTTCTTCGTCTCACAAGGCCACAGTCAAGGCAGAGGCTGACTGGGCCCTTATCTGGGGTGGCTGGGCAGGACCCACCCCCAAACTTATTGGGGCTCCTGTGGTTGTAGGACTGAGACCGCCATGTCCTTGCTTTTTTTTTTTTTGAAATATATTTTGATGGATTTCAGAGAGAGAGAATCATGGATCGGCTGCCTCCTGCACGCCCCCTATTGGGGATTGAGCCTGCAACCCGGGCATGTGCCCTGACCGGGAATCGAACCCGGGACCCTTCAGTCCGCAGGCCGATGCTCTCTGCACTGAGCCCAGCCGGCCAGGGCTCCATGTCCTTGCTTCTCGGCAGGACCCTCAGCCTCAGAGGCCGCTCCATCTTCAGGTCAGCGCAGGGCAGCGCAGGCTTCTGCTCTCTCCGGCTCCCCCTCCGGCTCCCCCTCCGGCTCCCCCTCCGGCTCCCCCTCCGGCTCCCGCAGGCACAGCTCTGCTTTTAAAGGTCTGATTCATCAGGCGATGCGTGAGGCCCGTCTGGACGCTCTCAGTTTGATTAAACACAGTCAGCTGATCGCGCCCTGCATCCCACCCCAGAGCCCCCGGGTCCCGTCATGTGATGGACGCGTTTTGCACGGCGTCCACGTCCTGGAGGTTTGGGGGTGGCTCGTGCCCGCATCCAGCCTCCAGTTAGTAAGTCGTCGCCGCCAGCAGCCCAGAGTGAGCCCTGCGGCGCCAGCAGGGGGTCTGCCGGTGTTGGGACCAGGCCCGGCCTCTAAGGAGGGACGGCTCCCGCCAGTGCCCAGGTGGAGGGCCAGCGGTCCGCGGAGGGGGAGCCAGGCAGGAACCTGGGTGAGGCCGCAGGTGGGCTGGGCAGGCGGGCGGGCGGGCGGGCGGGCAGGCCGGCCGAGGGCATCGGAGGTGGCGGAGGGCCAGGAAGAGCAGCTTTGAGCATCGGACCAAAGTGGTTGCTCTTCATTCCGGGAGTGAGAGTGGGAACCACTCAAAAGCTAGTGACCAGGGTGGCCGAGAGGGCGGCGTGTCTGATGCGTCAGGTGTGATGGTGGAGAGAGTGGGGGGACCGCCAGGGAGAGGCTGGGAGGAGGGCCCGGGCGGGGGCCCTGTGGGCTAGCGCTCCAGGGGCCGCAGGAGCAGAGGGGCAGCCAGCACTCTGCCCCTGCACCCCAGGCTCACCTGCTGGTCATGTGACCGAAGGTCCTCCCCTCCCCCCAACTTCTTCTCTCCTGACCCGGCCCCCGGCAGCCCCTCGGTCCGGGCTCCAGGGTCCCGTGTTCTGCGGGCCGGCGGCTCTGGCCCTCCCCGCCCTCTGACTGACTGTCTCCGGTGCCTGCCAGGCTGTCCATCAGCAGATTCTGCGCCACCGGCTCCTCATTGTGCGGAGGAGGGAGCTCGTGTGGAGGAGGGACGACTGCCGCAGGTTCTACCAGGAGCACGAAGGTAGGACCGCCCCGGGGCTGCTCCCTCCAGGCACCCCGGCTTTACCTGGACGCGGCCGCCACCCCGTGAAGCGCACCTTCCTGGGAGGGTTCTGCTCCGCCCCGGCCGGCCGGAGCTTGGTTTTACGTCCCGATGACGTTCCCTGTGTCAGACCTCGTCCCACGCTCAGCCTCCTTGCTAATCCTCACCCGAGGACATTGCCCGTGGATTTCTGGAGAGAGGGAAGGAAAGGGGAGGGACAGAGAGAGACACATCAGTTGGTTGCCTCCCGCACACGCCCCGACCAGGGCTGGGGTCGGAGCCTGTGACCCAGGCACGTGCCCTTGATCGGAATTGAACCCGGGACCCTCCAGGCTGGGGCCGACGCTCTGCCCACTGGGCCAGTCCTCTAGGGCCTCATGCTCATGATTTCATGTCATTCTCCCAACGGCCCTCGCGTAGGTGTTGCTCTTTCCTCAGTGTCCAGACTAGGGAACTGAGCTGGGGCGTTGATGGCTCCCCCAAAATGGCACAGGTTGTGAGGGGCAGAGCCTGGCTTCAGACCCAGGTGCGCCGGACTGCGCGGCCCTGTTCTTTGTTCTGAAACGGTTTCTAACCTTCCGAGCCGGGAGGAGGCGTGCAGAAGGCTCCTGGCACGTGTCCTGACGCCGGCGCTCTCTCTGCAGGGCGCTTCTTCTACCAGCGGCTGGTGGAGTTCATGGCCAGGTACGTCCAGCCCTGGTTCCCGCATCTTTACCGACTGAGACAGACCCCCTGCCCCCAAACAGATGCATCAACGTTACTGGCCACTCTTTAAAGTTGTAATGAGTGGCCAGAAACAGGAACTGAGCCCCCTGCCCTGGTGCCTGTCCCGTGCTGGTGACTGGCCAGTGGCCGTAGCAGCGTATTGCTGAATGCTGCCCAGCCACGGCTGACCTCCCTGGCTTTCTTGGGCACCGGCACCAGCTAGAATGGCACGGAAACGCTCAGGACGTACAGGGCACCTTTTTTAAAAACATATTTTTATTGATTTCAGAGGGGAAGAGACGGGGGAGAGAGAAACATCAGTGATGAGACAGAGTCATTGATCAGCTGCCTCCTGCATCCCCTGGGGATCAGGCCCTCAACCCGGGCCTGTGCCCTGACCGGGAATGGCACCCTGACCTCCTGGTTCATAGGTCGAGGTTCCACCCCTGAGCCACGCCAGCCGGGCTGCAGGGCAGGGCGCCTTTGTCTGTGACACGTGCGCGGGGTGCCACCCGAGACCCGGCGGCCAGGTTCCTGACATGTGCCCCTGGGTCCACAGCGGGCCCATCCGAGCCTACATCCTCGCCCACCCGGACGCCATCCAGCTCTGGAGGACGCTGATGGGGCCCACCAGGGTGTTCCGCGCCCGCCACGTGGCCCCCGACTCCATCCGAGGGAGTTTCGGCCTCACCGACACCCGCAACACCACCCATGGCTCCGGTAGGTCTGCCCCGGGCCCACAGCACACACGGGAGGAGGGGGTGGGGGCAGTGAGCTTTCCCTCCTGCATTTCCGGCCCGTGGTGGCCTCAGCGCTGTGGCCCCAGGACTGAGAGCAGAAGAGGCTCGGTTTCTGAACCTGACTGAGCCCGCCTCCTGCCTGCACTCAGCCCTCCCTGATAGACCCCTTCTCTCTCTCTCTCCCCTCTCTCCCCCTCTTCTCTCTCTCTGTCTCCCCCTCTCCTTTCTCCCCCTCCCTCTTCTCTCTCTCCCTCCTCTCTCTCCCCCTCCCTCTTCTCTCTCTCTCTCCTCTCTCTCCCCCTCCCTCTCCTCTCTCTCCCCCTCCCTCCTCTCTCTCCCCCTCCCTCCTCTCTCTCTCTCCCCCTCCCCTGCAGACTCCGTGGCCTCTGCCAGCAGAGAGATTGCAGCTTTCTTCCCCGACTTCAGCGAGCGGCGCTGGTTTGAGGAGGAGGAGCCGCAGTGGCGCTGGGGCCCCGTGCGCTACAGTCCGGAGAGGGGTGTCCACGGCCCAGCGGGCACAGGCGGCCAGGACCGGCCTGACCCCGGCCTGTGGGTCTGAGGCTGGATGGGGAGGCCGGGCTCATGGCGCCCTGGCGGCCAGGCCCCACCCGCCCGAGAGCCTGGCTCCTCGCCGCCGCCTGCGAGCCTCTTGAGCCTCTTTCTCATCTGCCTCTTCGCTGGGCTGGTCCTGGGGGCTCAGAGGAAGGAGGGCCCCGCTTTGCCCTGAAACTGTTCACGCCTTTTCGAGGAGGAGCTGCCCGAGTGACTGACTACGAGCAGCACCTGGCCCTCCCTCCAGGCCAGTCCCTGTCCGACCGCGCCTCCCGCAGGCCGGCTGCTCAGGGCCTGCTGGTCCTGATGGAGTCAGTGGGCCTGCCCTGAGGCCCCTCCCCTCCGGTGCCCGGGGGGTCCCCACAGTGCGGCTCACGTCGTGGGTGAGTGGGCTCCGGTCCCGGCCTGCGCCCTGGGGGGAGGGGCGGCCTTTATGTGACACAGGCCACGGCTGCCTGATGAATCAACTCAAAATGTAGTTCTTAAGAGAATAAACTCGCCCCGGCCAGTGTGTCTCAGTGGATAGAGCACCGACCAGCAGACTGAAGGGTCCCAGGTTCAGTTCCGGTCAAGGGCACGTGCCTGGTTGCAGGCTCGATCCCCAGTGGGGAGCATGCAGGAGGCAGCCGATCTATGATTTTCTTGGTGTTTCTATCTCTCCCTCTCCTTTCCTCTCTGAAATCAATACAAATATATTTCATAGAGAGAGAGAGAGGGATGGTTTGTTCTTATGTGTCTGTCGGTTGGCGGGGAACCGCTGGTCTCACTGGACTCGCTCGTGGCTGCACTCAGCGGGCTTTCATCTGCAGCCTCACAGCATGTGGCCTTAGGGTCCCCGGGGGCCAGCCCCCATTCACAAGCTTCCCAGTTCCTGCGCCTGTCATGTCTGCTAACATCCCATTGGCCAAAAGCAAGTCACATGACCAGACAGAGTCCATTTGGGAAGGGCCTGCATAAGGGAGGGGTACTGGGAGGGATATTGGGGGCCATACCATGACAAGCTACAGTAGTGAGAATCGTGAGGAGCCTTGAATTTATATAGAATTTGTGAGACCAAATATTGCACAAGCCAACAAAGGAGATGAAGAGATAGCCCTAACCGGTTTGGTTCAGTAGATAGAAGGTTGGCCCTCAGACTGAAGGGTCCCAGGTTCAATTCCAGTCAAGGGCACAGGCCTGGGGTGCAGGCTCAACCCCCCGTAGCGGGCGTGCGGGAGGCAACCGATCAATGTGTTTTTTTGACATCGATGTTTCTGTCTTTCCCTCTCTCTTTAAAAATCAATGGGGAAAACTAAATAAAAAATAAAATAAAAATAATAGAGAGAGAAGAGAACAATCAATGGGAAAATATCCTCGGGTGAGGGTTAAGCAAAAAAAAGACTCAACGTAAGCACATTATTGGGGGGAAACCATTCTGCCTCAACTAGACCCGAGGCTGTAATGGGTTCTTTTTTATTGTAGGAAGAGTTTTTTATTTTTTAATATTTTTATTGATTTCAGAGAGGAAGGGAGAAGGAGCGAGACATCAGTGATGAGAGAGAATCATTGATTGGCTGCCTACTGCACACCCCCTACTGGGCATCGCGCCGGCAACCTGGGCATGTGCCCCTGACTAGAGTCGAATCTGGGCCCCCTCAGTCCGCAGGCTGACGCTCTAGCCCAGTGATGGTGAACCTTGCGAGCTTGGCGTGTCAGCATTTTGAAAAACCCTAACTTCACTCTGGTGCCATGTCACATATAGAAATTTTTTGATATTTGCAACCATAGTAAAACAAAGACTTCTATTTTTGATATTTATTTTATATATTTAAATGTCATTTAACAAAGAAAAATCAACCAAAAAAATGAGTTTGCAAAAAAAAAAAAAAAATGAGTTTGCCTGTCACCTCTGACACACATGTCAGGTTTGCCATCACTGCCCTAGCCACTGAGCAAAACAAGCCAGGGCTTGATTTTTTTTAAATAAATTCTTTATTGTTGAAAGTCGCATGTCTCCTTCCCCCATCGCCCTGTCCCAGCCCCTGCGGTCAGTGTCCATTGGTTCTGCCACGTGCGGGCACCCAGTCCTTCGGCTGCTCTCTACAGTGGATTGTTAGCTCCGTCCTTTATCGATCCCAACAGCGGTTCTCAGCCTTCCTAATGCCTCGACCCTTTAATACGGTTCCTCATGTTGTGGGGACCCCCAATTTCATTGTGACAAATTGAACATCAATAAAGCCTAGTGATTAATCACAAAAACAATATGTAATTATATATGTGTTTTCCTATGGTCTTAGGAGACCCCTGTGAAAGGGTCGTTTGACCCCCAAAGGGGTCGCGACCCACAGGTTGAGAACCTCTGGAGTCCAACTCCTTCCCCTAGAGTCTAGGGGCCTAGACCAACCCCTGCAGGTCTAAGAGGCTCCCCTGCTGGGGCTGCGCAGCCCTTTCCCTCTGAGTCCCTGGGCACTGGTGCTCCCTGGGCTCTGGTGGTCCCTGGGCACTGGTGCTCCCTGGGCTCTGGTTCTCCCTGGGCTCTGGTTCTCCCTGGGCACTGGTTCTCCCTGGGCTCTGGTGCTCCCTGGGCTCTGGTGCTCCCTGGGCACTGGTGCTCCCTGGGCACTGGTTCTCCCTGGGCACTGGTGCTCCCTGAGCTCTGGTTCTCCCTGGGCTCTGGTGCTCCCTGAGCTCTGGTTCTCCCTGGGCACTGGTGCTCCCTGGGCACTGGTGCTCCCTGGGCTCTGGTGCTCCCTGGGCACTGGTGCTCCCTGGGCACTGGTTCTCCCTGGGCACTGGTGCTCCCTGAGCTCTGGTTCTCCCTGGGCTCTGGTGCTCCCTGGGCTCTGGTGCTCCCTGGGCTCTGGTGCTCCCTGGGCTCTGGTTCTCCCTGGGCTCTGGTGCTCCCTGAGCTCTGGTTCTCCCTGGGCTCTGGTGCTCCCTGGGCTCTGGTGCTCCCTGGGCTCTGGTTCACCCTGGGCACTGGTGCTCCCTGGGCACTAGTTCTCCCTGGGCACTGGTGCTCCCTGGGCTCTGGTGCTCCCTGGGCTCTGGTGCTCCCTGGGCACTGGTGCTCCCTGGGCTCTGGTGCTCCCTGGGCTCTGGTTCACCCTGGGCACTGGTGCTCCCTGGGCTCTGGTGCTCCCTGGGCTCTGGTTCACCCTGGGCACTGGTGCTCCCTGGGCACTGGTGCTCCCTGGGCTCTGGTGCTCCCTGGGCACTGGTTCTCCCTGGGCACTAGTGCTCCCTGGGCTCTGGTTCTCCCTGGGCTCTGGTTCTCCCTGGGCACTGGTGCTCCCTGGGCTCTGGTGCTCCCTGGGCACTGGTTCTCCCTGGGCTCTGGTGCTCCCTGGGCACTGGTGCTCCCTGGGCTCTGGTTCTCCCTGGGCACTGGTGCTCCCTGGGCTCTGGTTCACCCTGGGCACTGGTTCTCCCTGGGCACTGGTTCTCCCTGGGCACTGGTGCTCCCTGGGCTCTGGTGCTGCCTGGGCACTGGTGCTCCCTGGGCACTGGTGGTCCATGAGGCCAGAAGGCGGGCACCCGCGGCGCTCAGCGGTCTGGCCTTGGCCGCTCCTACCGGGGAGCCTGGTGGCTGAGCACACGGTGCTGATGATCCGCGTGGGATGCCCTGAGGGTTCTCCCTGGTGGGGAGCGCGGCACGCAGTCCCCGGGTCAGGGTGCCCCCTGCTCCTCAGGGAGCAGCGATGTCAGCGCCTCCCGGTCGTGGGGCTGAGGGCCTGCGGGAGTCTGATGGCTCCTCCCTGGTGGGTGCCCATCCTGAGAAGCCCCACAGGCCCGGGAGTCACGGCAGGTTAGTGGGTGCTTCTGGGGTGCCCTCTGCACTCCTTCATCCCCCTTCTTCCCCCCCAAACACACACACGAAGTAACAGGAACCCTCAGCAGAAGGGCCCCTCTAGGCCGGAAACCATGTGGGCAGCTCCGGGTTCTGCAGGGCCTTCTCCTGGAGGCTCCCAGAGGCGGGGAGGGGTGGGGGGAGCTCCATGGGAGCCGCCGGGTTTCATCCTCACATAAGGAGAGGTGCTTATTGCTTTTAATTATCAGTTTTAATATATTTTTATTGATTTCAGAGAGAAGGGAGGGAAAGATAGAAACATGAGTGATGAGAGAGAATCACTGATCGGCTGCCTCCTGCACGCCCCCCACTGGGGACCAAGCCCACCACCCGGGCCTGTGCCCTGAGCAGGAATCCAACTGCCACCTCCTGGTTCACAGGTTAGTGCTCAACCACTGAGCCACCCCGGCCTTAATCCTCACCCAAGGATTTCTTGTTTTTATTGATTTTGAGAGAGAGAGAGAGAGAGAGACATCAATGTGAGCGAGAAACATTGACCTGTTACCCCCAAATGCACCCCAACCAGGGATGGGCCTGAGAGCAGGGAAGTGCCTGACCAGGAAGAACCGAACCCTTTTGGTCCAGGACGATGCTCCAATCACCTGAGCCACGGCCCAAGGCCTCCCCCCCCCCCCCGATTTACAGATTTTCAGGAAAAGTGACACACAGAGGCGCGCGGCTTCACTGAGGCGAGCGAGAGAAGGCAACGCAAGTGACAGTGACGCCTGAGGAAGTGGCTTTCCCAGATTTTATTGGTCAGAGCCCAGAGGCCGGGGCCAGGGCCAAACAGACCTCAGGGCTCTTGCTCAGCGGAACGTTTAGAGAAAATCCTCTTGATTCCCCTGCCAGCCTTCTCGATCCCTCTCCCAATCGGGCGTCTGTTGTTCCAGAGGATTAGGCCCCCCCTAACCAAGGGCCAGATTGCGACATCCTTGATCTGTGCAGGGGGAGGAAATGGGCTCCATGAGGGGCGGGGCCGGATCAGGAGCCCCCACCTGCACCCCCTTCCCGGGCCAGCGAGGCGCCTCGGGCCACGGCTCCCCCTCTGCCTGCGACCTTGGGAGCCTGTGGTGGAGCCCCCACCCCTTAAACAGATGAGAAAACTGAGGCCCAGAGGAGCCCAGTGGCCTCCCCAGGTCACAGGCCCGTCCAGCAGAGCCGAGAGCCGGGCTGAAAGCTCATCAGCACAGCGAGCGGCTCCCCAGCCTCAGCAGGAACCTTCTGGAAGGTGGCTGCCTGCCCCTGCTGGGCCTCACCCGGAGTCTGAGGCTGCTGGTCGGGGGGGGCTGGGAGGGGGCCTTTCTAACAGGCTCCTGGGCAGGCACCGCACTCAGATCCAGGCTGGGGCTGGGGGAGGAGGGGGAGGGGGCTGCCTGGGCCCAGGACGCTGCAGGGGCCACACCCATCGGCCCCCAGGTCTCAGAAGGGGCCGCTCACCTCTGGGCAGCGGACGTCATAGTAGCCGGTGTCCTGGTCCAGGGCGACGGTCCCCGCGCACACCTTCACCAGCTGCAAGGGCGCAGGTCACACTTCCACCCGGTGCTGAGCCCTCCCGGCCGCCCCGTCCCTGGGAATGTGCCCCGAGGCCTCCTGTCCAGCATCTCGGGGCGCCCCAGCCCCCAGCTCACCCCGTTCTCCTTGAAGTCACACTCCTCGGGGGGCTGCTGCGTGGTCCTGGGGCACACGGTCTCCTTCAGGGTGAAGGTCACCGGCTTCGGGGTGTCTGGGTTCAGGTCCTGGTGGGAGAGAAAGTGGGGAGACCAGGGCTGGGCCTCTGCTTGGTTCCCTGGTCTCCCCCCCCCCCCCGCCCTCCAAAGAGAACAGCCTTCAGCAGCCCCTGCCCTGTCCCTGGCGCTGCTTTGGTGCTGGGTGTGGGCAGGGGGGAGAGGGCAGAGCCCGCCCAGCTCCAAGGGGACCCGGGGCGCAGGGCCTCCTGGGGCCTCCTGTGTGGGAGGCAGATGAGCGCAGGACACTCAAAGCAGGGCCGTGCCCTGGTCCGCTTGGCTCAGGGCACCTTCAGTCCTGGGTTCAATTCCTGGGCAAGGGCACCTGCCTGGGCTGCAGGCTCATTCCCCAGGAGGGGGCGTGCAGGAGGCAGCCGATCAGTGAATCTCATCAGGGATGTTTCTCTCTCTCTCCCTCTCCCTTCCTCCCTGAAATCAATAAAAATCTATTTAGCCCTGGCTGGTGTGGTTCAGTGGGTTTGCTCGTGCATGAGGCAACCCATAGGTGTGTCTCTCACATCGATATTTCTCTCGTCTTTCCCTCTCTCACCACTGTCTCTAAAAATCAATGGAGAAATATCCTCGGGTGAAGATTTTAAGCTAATAATTATAATAAAATGAAAACAAAAATAGATTTTTAAAAATAAATAAATAAATAAAGCAGTGAGTCACACCCCAGCCCCGATGGCCTGCTCTTCCCTGGGACCCCAGAAGCCCTGAAGCCTGAGTGGGGGGTTGGGGGGGACCTCATTGCACAGAATAAATTCGCAGGCGGAGGCGGCCTCTGGGAGGGGACACAGCCCTGGCAGGTGCCCTGGAGGAGGGGGGACCCCTGGAGGGAGCAGCCGCCCTGAGGCCAGCCAAGCAGAAGCCAAGGGAGAGGCAGGAGGACAGAGCAGAGCGCCCCCCCAACTCACGCCCTGGGGCTGCGGGTCCAGCTGCAGGAGGCGGTAGAGGCTGGCCTCCCGGGAGCGCTGGTTGAAGCCCTGCACAGCCAGGCGCACCGCCTCCTGGTAGCTCAGGACCCGGGCAGCGGCCGGAGGCAGGGGCATGGCCAGGCCCAGCAGCAGCAGCAGCAGCGGCCAGCGCCCCCAGCACAGGCTGTTCCTCTGGGTCGCCATGTCCCCGAGTGGAGTCCCCCCAGCACGCAGGGCCCCCTTTATGCAGCCTGGCCAGGCCCCCCCTGCCCGGACCCGGCGGCTGGGCTTGCCTCAGCTCCCTGTTGCCTCACAGGCTGCTGCTCGGTGGGCGAGGTCTCTCCTGGGCAAAGTGAAGAAATGGTTTCCCCATCTCCCCACCTGCTCCTTCTTCCTCCTGGGACACTTCCCCCTTCCCCACCCCCATCCCTGCGCCTGGCTCCTGCACCCCCTCCCTTCCTCCCCGCTGAATGCAGCCTCACCCTCCAGACACCACCTCCTCCGGGCTCCAGGCTGCCCCAGACCACAGTCGCCATCCTCACCATCCTCACCATCCTCACCATCCTCACCATCCTCACCATCGTCACCATCGTCACCATCATCACCATCCTCATCATCCTCACCATCCTCACCATCCTCACCATCCTCACCATCGTCACCATCGTCACCATCGTCACCATCCTCACCATCCTCACCATCCTCACCATCGTCACCATCCTCACCATCCTCACCATCCTCACCATCCTCATCATCCTCACCATCCTCACCATCCTCACCATCCTCACCATCCTCACCATCGTCACCATCCTCACCATCCTCACCATCCTCACCATCCTCATCATCCTCACCATCCTCACCATCCTCATCATCCTCACCATCCTCACCATCCTCACCATCCTCACCATCCTCATCATCCTCACCATCCTCACCATTGTTATGGGGCTCTTTGGCTGCTGATGACCCATTTCACACACACATACCCGCCTTCAGGAGCCCCCCACCCTCTGCTGGCATCAGGGCCTGGAGTCATTTTTTTTAAAATGCATTTTTATTGATTTCAGAGAGGAAGGGAGAGGAGTGAGAGACAGAAACATCAATGATGAGAGAGAACCATGGATTGGCTGCCTCCTGCACACCCCAAACTGGGGATCCAGCCCACAACCTGGGCATATGTCTCTGACAGGCATTAGAATTGTGACCTCCTGGTTCATAGGTTGACAATCAACCACTGAGCCCTGCAGGGCGGGCAGGGCCTGGAGTCTCCTTGCTCCCATGGCCCTCCCCCCAGCCCTGCAGGCCGCAGGAGCCAGGCTGCTGCATACACCGCACCAGTGGGCCCACGGAGCCACCTGCTCTCTTCCCTCTCCCTGACATGCCCGGCCACCAACCAAGCCCTCCCTGACCTCCAGCCGGACGGGGCCACCATCTCCTCTTTGCTCCCACAGCCTTCGGGATGTCTCTTCCGATTTGGTCCCAGATGAGCCCGGTCAGTGCTCTAGTGGCGACAGGCCCGGGCGGCTGCAGGGAGAGAGCACCTGGGAGAGGAGAGGCAGCGTGCCAGGGGCCCAGCGGCAGCATGGACGTGCAGGCCAGCGCCCCTGGGAGTGGCCGTGCGGCCAGGAGGCCTGGGGTCGCTGCTGGCCTCTTGGCCTGGGGGCCTCTTGGGGTTTGGATATCTGGGGTGGAGGGTGCTGTTGCGCACTCGGCCTCGGGAGAAGGAAGGAGAAATGGGCTTGTGTGCAACCTGGTTTCACAGCCGGGATTGCCCCAGGGGCTCTGGACCAAGCCGGGATTGCACACGGGCCCTGGATAGTGTCCAGGAGGAAGTCAGCCCAGGACACCGGCCCCTCAGCTCTCTCCTGGATCCCTCGGCTTTAGTTCTGGCTTCAGGGTCCCCAAGGAGCCAGCAGGAGAGGAGAAGGCATCAGTGCTGGCCCTTAGCCCAGGGCAGGGACCCGCCCAGTCCTGCTTCCTCCAGGGCAGACCCCACCCCTCAGAGCGCCTTTCCCACTGGCCACAGGGACCTCTGCCTGGCCAGCCCCGCACACGCCTCCTGCTCCGAGTCAGCAGAGCCAGGGGCTTCCCCAGGTTCCCCGACGCCTGCAAGTCAGGATGGGGCCCGGGTCGCCGACCCTCTCTGGGCCACAGCACAGGGTCCCAGCTTCCAGCCTCCAGGCTGAGCCCCAGCCAGGCCGGTGCGTGCGGGTGGGCGTCCACCACACAGGAGGGAGGCTGACCAGACCCTCAGAAGCCATGGCCGCCTCTCCCCTGGGGAGCGAGGGGGCTCTCCCCAGCCTGCCTTTTCCATAGTGTGTGTCTCATGAACAAGGTGATCAGAAGATTCCAGGGGAGCCCAGCTGGCGTGGCTCAGGGGTTGAGCATGGACCTATGAACCGGGAGGTTGGGGTCCGATTCCCACTCAGAGCACATGCCCAGGTTGTGGGCTCCATCCCCAGAGTGGGACGTGCAGGGGGCAGCTGATCATTGATTCCCTCTCATCACTGATGTTTCTGGGGAGAGCGGCTACCGCGTTTGGACAGGTTCAAGCCTCGGACGAATGAGAGGGCTCGGTCCTCTCGTGGCAAAGCCCTCCCGGCACCATGACAGCCAAAGGCTGTGGCTGTGAGCTTGGCCTGATGGTCCGAGCCTGTGGCCACGTGGCTGAGTGATGTGGGCTGCGGGAGGTGCCGTAACAAAGCTTGATCAGGTGCCTGTAACTGAGTGGATTCGAGACCCGCGAGAACGTTGTAACCACGCCCTTACTTTGCCTCGTGGAATCTGCTATAAAATAAGGACTCGGCTTGCAAGCCGTGGTGCTGTCGCTAGCTCTCCATCAGAGAGGACAGCGTCCCACCCAGACCCAGCTTTCTTCTCTTGTCGGTCTTTTCTCCATCCTTCACCGCCCCCTCTCAGGCTCCCGAACCTGGCTGAGCTGGCTCAGCAATTTCTATCTCCCTCTCCCTTCCTCTCTGAAATTAATATAAAATTTATTTTAAAAGAAGATTCTAGGGGAGTCCAGATCAAAAAGGGGAAAATCTGACAGCTCCCCAGGAAGCTTTAACACAGTGGTTCTCAAAGTGTGAGCCCCAGACCATTAGCGTCACAACTCCTGGGAACTTGTTGGAAATGGAAATTCAAAACACACACACACACACACACACACACACACACACCCCTTTTCATGAACCCGGAATCACACCCTGTGCCCATGAAGTCATCTCCCTTCCTCCCTCCTTCCATCCCCTGTGAACACTGATCTGCTTTCTATTTCTAAGGATCTGTCTGTTCTGGTTCTAGCTTCTCAGAGGAATCAAGCCCAGCTGGAGAGGCTCAGGGGTTGAGTATTGACCTATGAAGCAGGAGGTCTTGATTGGGTTCCCATCAGGGCACAGGCCTGGGTTGCTGGCTCCATCCCCAGTGTGGGGCCTGCAGGAGGCAGCTGGTCTGTCTCATCATTGAAGTTGGTCTCTCTCTCTCCTTCTCCCATTGTGCTGGGCTGCATATCTGGTGCTTCGGCCAGGCGGGGCACCCTGTCCTAGAACACACAGATAGGAAGGTGCTGACATCAGGCCAGGCCTTGAGATATGGTCTCATGGCCCCCTCCCAGCACGCAGGCCTTCTTTCTCAGAAGGCCCGGAAGTCTCATTCCAAATTTGGGAGACAAAGAACTGGAAAAAGTAAAATTAAAGAGAATTTCCTCCATATTGGGGGCCCAGAATTTGAAAGACACATTTTTCTCTGGGCCTCCACAGAATTTAATAATAAAATGTGACTCCTGTAGTCGGCACTGCAGTTCAGCCTCTGCTTCGGCAGGGTGCTGTAACTGTAGTCACTGGCCAGGTTAATAAAGGCTCCTAAATTTTGATCTGAATCCCTGGTGGTGGTCTCTGTGGGTCACCCCATTACACCATCCTCTCTGAAATCAATTTAAAAAATATGTTTAAGAAATAAAAGGAATCAGCCCTAACCAGTTTGGTTCAGTGGAGAGAGCGTCGGCCTGCCGACTGAAGGGTCCCGGGTTTGATTCTGGTCAAGGCCATGTACCTTGGTTGCAGGCACATCCCAGTAGGGATGTGCAGGAGGCAGCTGACCGATGTTTCTCTCTCATCGATGTTTCTAAATCTCTATGCCTGTCCCTTCCTCTCTGTAAAAAATCAATAAAAAATTTTTTATAAAAAGAAATAAAAGGAATCAAGGTGGGACTTTTGTGTGAGTCGGTTGAGAGGGTTGGTTGACAATAAATAAAATGTGTAACACGAATAGGACGTTCCTGAGAGGCAGGAGGGACTAGGAGAGCCGTGGGCAAACTATGGCCTGCGGCCCGTTTGAAATGAATAAAACTAAAAAAAAAAGACCGTACCCTTTTATGTAATGATGTTTACTTTGAATTTATATTAGTTCACGCAAACACTCCATCCATGCTTTTGTTCCGGCCCTCCGGTCCAGTTTAAGAACCCATTGTGGCCCATGAGTCAAAACATTTGCCCACCCCTGGACTAGGAGCTCAGGAAACAGGAGCGGAAAGACCCTGAGGATGAAACGGGGACGGGAAAGCCGACCCAAGAGTGGGTGCAGCGCTGGTCCCCGGGGACACCTGGCCCAGCCTGGAGGCCGCGGGCTGGGCATGGGCCTGCTGGACTCCACCGCCCAGTGTCCGCCTTCCAGGGGGACCACCCCTGGGCGGGTCCACATTTGCATGTGGCTGCAGGGCTTCCTGCTCTTGTCAGGAGGGCTCCTGGGAGGAGCCTGGAGCAAAGGAATCCTGAAGGCTCTCTCCTTCCCCCTGGGTGCAGCCACCCCGAGTGGGACCTGGGGTCTGACAGTGTCCAAGGCTGCCCCCCGGGTCGAGCTTGGGGGGCACATGCTCTGCGTGGAGCTCAGCATGTCTATCACAGAGCCAGGGGCTGGCTCAGCCACAGCCTCTATCCAGGACTCAACATCCGCCCCCGCCGGTGTGGCTCAGTGGATAGAGCGTCGGCCTGCAGGCCAGAGGGTCCCGGGTTCCATTCCTTCAAGGGCACATGCCTGGGTTGCAGGCTCCTGCCTGGCCCAGGCCCTGGTTGGGGCTCATGCAGGAGACAACCAATCGATGTGTTCCTTTGACATCAATGTTTCTGTCTTTCACTGTCTCTGCCACTCTCTCTAAAAATCAATGGGGAGGGGAATAAATAAATATAAAAAAATAAAATAAATATAATAGAGAGAGAGAGAAGAGAAAAATCAATGGGAAAATATCCTCGGGTAAGGGTTAAAAAAAAAAAAAGACTCAACATAAGCACATTATTGGGGAGAAACTCATTCTGCCTCAACTGAACCTGAGGCTATAATGGATGGTTTTTGATTTTAGGAAGAGTTTTTTATTTTTTATTATGTTTATTGATTTCAGAGAGGAAGGGAGAGGGAGAGAAATATCAGAGATGAGAGAGAATCATTGATCAGGTCCTCCTGCACGCCCCCTACTGGGCATGGAACCCGCAACCCCGGGCTTGTGCCCTTGACTGGAATTGAATCTGGGATCCATGGTCCCCAGGCTGACGCTCTAGCCACTGAGCCAGTCCAGCCAGGGCTTGATTCTTTTTAAAAAATAAATCCTTTATTGTTGAGAGTGTTACGTATGTCTCCTTCCCCCATCGCCCTGTCCCAGCCCCTGCGGTCAGTGTCCATTGGTTCTGCCACGTGCGGGCACCCAGTCCTTCGGCTGTTCCCGGCCGGCGCCCGCGGCGCTCCGCGGTCTGGCCCTGGCCGCACCTCTTGGGGAGGCTGGTGGCTGAGCACACGGTGCTGGTGATCCGCGTGGGATGCCCTGAGGGTTCTCCCTGGTGGGGAGCGCGGCACGCAGTCCCCGGGTCAGGGTGCCCCCTGCTCCTCAGGGAGCAGCGATGTCAGCGCCTCCCGGTCGTGGGGCCGAGGGCCTGCGGGAGTCTGATGGCTCCTCCCTGGTGGGTGCCCATCGTGAGAAGCCCCACAGGCCCGGGAGTCACGGCAGGTTAGTGGGTGCTTCTGGGGTGCCCCCTGCACTCCTTCATCCCCCTTCTTCCCCCCTAAACACACACACGAAGTAACAGGAACCCTCAGCAGAAGGGCCCCTCTAGGCCGGAAACCATGTGGGCAGCTCCGGGTTCTGCAGGGCCTTCTCCTGGAGGCTCCCAGAGGCGGGGAGGGGTGGGGGGAGCTCCATGGGAGCCGCCGGGTTTCATCCTCACATAAGGAGAGGTGCTTATTGCTTTTAATTATCAGTTTTAATATATTTTTATTGATTTCAGAGAGAAGGGAGGGAAAGATAGAAACCTGAGTGATGAGAGAGAATCACTGATCGGCTGCCTCCTGCACGCCCCCCTCTGGGGATCACGCCCACCACCCGGGCCTGTGCCCTGAGCAGGAATCCAACTGCCACCTCCTGGTTCACAGGTTAGTGCTCAACCACTGAGCCACCCCGGCCTTAATCCTCACCCAAGGATTTCTTGTTTTTATTGATTTTGAGAGAGAGAGAGAGAGAGAGAGACATCAATGTGAGCGAGAAACATTGACCTGTTACCCCCAAATGCACCCCAACCAGGGATGGGCCTGAGAGCAGGGAAGTGCCTGACCAGGAAGAACCGAACCCTTTTGGTCCAGGACGATGCTCCAATCACCTGAGCCACCACCCAAGTCGCCCCCCACCCCGCCCCCCGATTTACAGATTTTCAGGAAAAGAGACACACAGAGGCGCGCGGCTTCACTGCAGCGAGCGAGAGAAGGCAACGCAAGTGACAGTGACGCCAGAGGAGGTGGCTTTCCCAGATTTTATTGGTCAGAGCCCAGAGGCCGGGGCCAGGGCCAAACAGACCTCAGGGCTCCCCCTCGGGTGAGGGTTTTCGGAAAAAGTCCTTGATTCTCCTGCCAAAACTCTTGATCTTATCCCAAAGCTTCTTTTTAACATTCTTGATGCGTTCCCCTAGATTCTCAGCATTCAATTCCACGTTCTTGATCTGTGCAGGGGGAGGAAATGGGCTCCATGAGGGGCGGGGCCGGATCAGGAGCCCCCACCTGCACCCCATTCCCGGGCCAGCGAGGCTATTTGGGGGCCGGCTCCCCCTCTGCCTGCGACCTTGGGAGCCTGTGGTGGAACCCCACCCCTTAAACAGATGAGGAAACTGAGGCCCAGAGGTGCCCAGTGGCCTCCCCAGGTCACAGGCCCGTCCAGCAGAGCCGAGGAGAAACGGGATGAAAGCTCATCAGCACAGCGAGCGGCTCCCCAGCCTCAGCAGGAACCTTGTGGAAGGTGGCTGCCTGCCCCTGCTGGGCCTCACCCGGAGTCTGAGGCTGCTGGTCGGGGGGGCTGGGAGGGGGCCTTTCTAACAGGCTCCTGGGCATGGACCGCACTCAGATCCAGGCTGGGGCTGGGGGAGGAGGGGGAGGGGGCCACCTGGGCCCACACCCATCGGCCCCCAGGTCTCAGAAGGGGCCGCTCACCTCTGGGCAGCGGACGTCATAGTAGCCGGTGTCCTGGTCCAGGGCGACGGTCCCCGCGCACACCTTCACCAGCTGCAAGGGCGCAGGTCACACTTCCACCCGGTGCTGAGCCCTCCCGGCCGCCCCGTCCCTGGGAATGTGCCCCGAGGCCTCCTGTCCAGCATCTCGGGGCGCCCCAGCCCCCAGCTCACCCCGTTCTCCTTGAAGTCACACTCCTCGGGGGGCTGCCGCGTGGTCCTGGGGCACACGGTCTCCTTCAGGGTGAAGGTCACCGGCTTCGGGGTGTCTGGGTTCAGGTCCTGGCGGGAGAGAAAGTGGGGAGACCAGGGCTGGGCCTCTGCTTGGTTCCCTGGTCTCCCCCCACACCCCCCAAAGAGAACAGCCTTCAGCAGCCCCTGCCCTGTCCCTGGCGCTGCTTTGGTGCTGGGTGTGGGCAGGGGGGAGAGGGCAGAGCCCGCCCAGCTCCAAGGGGACCCGGGGCGCAGGGCCTCCTGGGGCCTCCTGTGTGGGAGGCAGATGAGCGCAGGACACTCAAAGCAGGGCCGTGCCCTGGTCCGCTTGGCTCAGGGCACCTTCAGTCCTGGGTTCAATTCCTGGGCAAGGGCACCTGCCTGGGCTGCAGGCTCATTCCCCAGGAGGGGGCGTGCAGGAGGCAGCCGATCAGTGAATCTTATCAGGGATGTTTCTCTCTCCCTCTCCCTTCCTCCCTGAAATCAATAAAAATCTATTTAGCCCTGGCCATTGTTGCTCAGTGGATAGAGCGTCAGCCTGCAGACCAAAGGGTCCCGGGTTCAATACTGGTCAAGGGCACATATCTCCATTGCAGGCTCCTCCCTGGCCCAGGCCTGGTAAGGGTTTTTGTAGGAGGCAACCACTCCATGTGTCTCTTTCACATCGATATTTCTCCATCTTTCCCTCTCTCTTCCACTGTCTCTGAAAAGCAATGGAAAAATATCCTCGGTTTAGGATTTTTAAATAATAATAAAAATATATCTACATGTACATATTAAAAATAAATAAATAAAGCAGTGAGTCACACCCCAGCCCTGATGGCCTGCTCTTCCCTGGGACCCCAGAAGCCCTGAAGCCTGAAGGGGGGTTGGGGGGGACCTCATTGCACAGAATAGATTCGCAGGCGGGGGCGGCCTCTGGGAGGGGACACAGCCCTGGCAGGTGCCCTGGAGGACCCTGGAGGGAGCAGCCGCCCTGAGGCCAGCCAAGCAGAAGCCAAGGGAGAGGCAGGAGGACAGAGCAGAGCGCCCCCCCCACTCACGCCCTGGGGCTGCGGGTCCAGCTGCAGGAGGCGGTAGAGGCTGGCCTCCCGGGAGCGCTGGTTGAAGCCCTGCACAGCCAGGCGCACCGCCTCCTGGTAGCTCAGGGCCCGGGCAGCGGCCGGAGGCAGGGGCATGGCCAGGCCCAGCAGCAGCAGCAGCAGCGGCCAGCGCCCCCAGCACAGGCTGTTCCTCTGGGTCACCATGTCCCCGAGTGGAGTCCCCCCAGCACGCAGGGCCCCCTTTATGCAGCCCGGCCAGGCCCCCCCTGCCCGGACCCGGCGGCTGGGCTTGCCTCAGCTCCCTGTTGCCTCACAGGCTGCTGCTCGGTGGGCGAGGTCTCTCCTGGGCAACGTGAAGAAATGGTTTCCCCATCTCCCCACCTGCTCCTTCTTCCTCCTGGGACACTTCCCCCTTCCCCACCCCCATCCCTGCACCTGGCTCCTGCACGCCCCCCTTCCTCCCCGCTGAATGCAGCCTCACCCTCCAGACACCACCTCCTCCAGGCTCCAGGCTGCCCCAGACCACAGTAGCCATCCTCACCATCCTCACCTTCGTCACCATCCTCACCATCGTCACCATCCTCACCATCGTCACCATCCTCACCATCCTCACCATCGTCACCATCCTCACCATCGTCACCATCCTCATCATCTGCTGGGGTCCAAGCCCAGCAGGCCCAGGGGTCCCCAAAGGTGTGGACGGAGTCGGCAAAGAGGGAATGACATGGAGACAGCGTTCAGTTGATCAGCAGCCTAGCCAGGATCTCTAGCCAGGACCTCCAGCGAATTTCTGGTTAGGATCTCCAGCCAGGTTCTGTGTTCATGTTCTCTTGCTAGGTTCTCCAGCCAGGTTCTCAGGTTCTCCAGCCAGGTTCTGTAGCCATGTTCCCTCGCTAGGTTCTCCAGCCAAGTTCAGTCACCAGGTTCTAGTCAGGTTCTCTTGCCATGTTCTATCCAGGTTCTGTAGCCAGGTTCTGTCTCTAGGATCTTCAGCCAGGTTCTCTCACAAGGTTCTGTCTCTAGGTTCTGTTGCCAGTTTCTGTCCAGGATCTTTTGCCATGTTCTCTCCAGCGAAGTTCTTCTGTCTCTAGGTTCTGTGTGTAGGTTCTGTGTCCTGCTGTCTTGTTACATCTGTATTTATACCAGTTGATTCCAATCCTATCAATCTCTATTCCAAAGGTTAGGGCGTTTCTTATCTCCATTCCAGGGAGTAAAGATTATGTAGCTTAAGCATTATTGTTCGTAGTTAAAGTGATTAATTACCCGCCTGGCACTTAGTTGAGGGGTTTTATTCCGTCTCTAACTTCAGGGGAAAATCCCTACCTGGGGAAACAACCTTTCTCAGAGAGGTGACCTTGGTTAAAACACATAGTGCCAAGAAGGTGAGCAAACATATTAAGAACAGTATGCCATATATGCCAGGTCCCAGCAACGATCCTCACCATTGTCACCATCGTCACCATCATCACCATCCTCACCATCCTCACCATCCTCACTATCCTCACCATCCTCACCATTGTCACCATCCTCACCATCGTCACCATCATCACCATCGTCACCATCCTCACAATCCTCACCATCCTCACAATCCTCACCATCCTCACCATCGTCACCATCGTCACCATCCTCACCATTCTCACCATCCTCACCACCCTCACCATCCTCACCATCCTCACCATCCTCACCACCCTCACCATCCTCATCATCCTCATCATCCTCACCATCCTCACCATTGTTATGGGGCTCTTTGGCTGCTGACAACCCATTTCACACACACATACCCGCTTTCAGGAGCCCCCCACCCTCTGCTGGCATCAGGGCCTGGAGTCATTTTTTTTTAAAATGCATTTTTATTGACTTCAGAGAAGAAGGGAGAGGAGTGAGAGACAGAAACATCAATGATGAGAGAGAACCATGGATTGGCTGCCTCCTGCACACCCCAAACTGGGGATCGAGCCCACAACCAGGGCATATGTCCCTGACAGGCATTAGAATTGTGACCTCCTGGTTCATAGGTTGATAATCAACCACTGAGCCCTGCAGGGCGGGCAGGGCCTGGAGTCTCCTTGCTCCCATGGCCCTCCGCCCAGCCCTGCAGGCCGCAGGAGCCAGGCTGCTGCATACACCGCACCAGTGGGCCCACAGAGCCACGTGCTCTCTCCCCTCTCCCTGACACGCCGGCCACCAACCAAGCCCTCCCTGACCTCCAGCCGGACGGGGCCACCGTCTCCTCTTTGCTCCCACAGCCTTCGGGACGTCTCTTCCGATTTGATCCCAGATGAGCCGGGTCAGTGCTCTAGTGGCAACAGGCCCGGGCGGCTGCAGGGAGAGAGCACCTGGGAGAGGAGAGGCAGCGTGCCAGGGGCCCAGCGGCAGCATGGACGTGCAGGCCAGCGCCCCTGGGAGTGGCCGTGCGGCCAGGAGGCCTGGGGTCGCTGCTGGCCTCTTGGCCTGGGGGCCTCTTGGGGTTTGGACATCTGGGGTGGAGGGTGCTGTTGCGCACTCGGCCTCGGGAGAAGGAAGGAGAAATGGGCTTGTGTGCAACCTGGTTTCACAGCCGGGATTGCCCCAGGGGCTCTGGACCAAGCCGGGATTGCACACGGGCCCTGGATAGTGGCCGGGAGTTAGTCAGCCCAGGACACCGGCCCCTCAGCTCTCTCCTGGATCCCTCAGCTTTAGTTCTGGCTTCAGGGTCCCCAAGGAGCCAGCAGGAGAGGAGAAGGCATCAGTGCTGGCCCTTAGCCCAGGGCAGGGACCTGCCCAGTCCTGCTTCCTCCAGGGCAGACCCCACCCCTCAGAGCGCCTTTCCCACTGGCCACAGGGACCTCTGCCTGGCCAGCCCCGCACACGCCTCCTGCTCCGAGTCAGCAGAGCCAGGGGCTTCCCCAGGCCCCCCGACGCCTGCAAGTCAGGACGGGGCTCGGGGTCGCCGACCCTCTCTCGGCCACAGCAGAGTGTCCCGGCTTCCAGCCTCCAGGCTGAGCCCCAGCCAGGCCGGTGCGTGCAGGTGGGCGTCCACCACACAGGAGGGAGGCTGACCAGACCCTCAGAAGCCATGGCCGCCTCTCCCCTGGGGAGCGAGGGGGCTCTCCCCAGCCTGCCTTTTCCATAATGTCTCTCTCATGAACAAGGTGATCAGAAGATTCCAGGGGAGACAGCTGGCGTGGCTCAGGGGTTGAGCATGGACCTATGAACTGGGAGGTCTTGGTTGTGTTCCCATCAGGGCACAGGCCTGGGTTGCTGGCTCCATCCCCAGTGTGGGGCCTGCAGGAGGCAGCTGGTCAATAATTCTGACTCATTATTGAAATTTGTCTCTCTCCCTCCTTCTCTCATCCTCTCTGAAATCAAAAAATATATATCCTATCTAATAATAGACAAACATGGTAATTGACAGTACCTTCGCTATGCCTCCCGTTGGCTAATTAGGGTGATATGCAAATTAACTGCCAACAAAGATGGCCATTAATTTGCATACAGAGGCGCAATGCTGGGAGGTGAAAGGGGAAGGACGGACAAGCCTCCTGCTACTGATGGTGATAGGAAATCCAGGCGACAGACAAGAGCCGGGTGGCCCGTGATTGGAGAACTGGGGCTGCCTTTGCCCACCCTCCAGCTTGTGATGGGAGACCGGGGCCGCCTTTGCCCACCCCCGGCCGGTGATCGGAGAAGTACCTGTATTTTTTTTTTTCAAAGTACCTGTATTTTTAATAATTTCTTGTCATGGTAAAAGGATTTTACATTAGGATCCAAGGTTGGTGGGGTGAGGAGAAGGAGCAGCAAAACAATCCAACAAACAAAAAGGGAAACAGAAATGCATGGTGGGAGGGGTTTGAACGGTGGGTAGGGGCATTGCCCAACTAAAAGGCAATTGGTTTGTTACTGAGTACTATGCATGGGAAGACAGCATCCTGACTCCTTCTCTATACAGCATGTTGGGAGAAAAAATGCTGCATCCAGGTGGAAATATGATTAGGGGTTGGAAGACAGACAGGGAAAGAAGTCAGAAATAGACACTGAGAGAGTCACTGGCTTGCTGGCTGCAAATACTGACTCTCCAATGGTGATAGAATAAAAAAGTGGGGGATATCTCTGGAAGATTCAAGAGGTAGGGGGCAACTCTTCTAAGGTTTTGACTTGCCCAGCAGATTTCCACATACACACATGTACACGCCTATGTTTGCATGCACACACATATACACATAACTGACTGCCCTCCCTGGAGCACAGGAGAAGAAGCTGCCAGAAGAAGAAGCCGCCCACCTTTGGTCCAGGCGCCAGCGCCTGCGGCTGGCTGCAGCCCAGGAGACGGACAAGCCACCCGCCCGAGGTCCCAGGCTGCAGCCACCCGGAGAAGCTGCCAGCCCTGTGGTCCAGGGCGCCAGTGCCTGTAGCCAGGGAAATAGGTTCCCTCTTCTCCGACTGCAGTCATTGCTTCAATATTCCCCTTCTGAATTTCTCTCCTGTGCTGCAACCCAAGGATACGGAACAGAGAGCCGTGTTAAAAGCTTACATTTTTAAGCCGGTAAGGTTGGTACCTAAACATATAAATGGAAAACTAGAGTCCTTAAGGTAACAAAGGCTACAAAGGACAGGGACAGCGCGTGACCTATTATATCCAGCACTCCATACGGGGACTGAAAACTTTGCAATGATGGCAATTAGTGAAGATATGAATCAACTAAAATAGTTGACAGGGACAATTCTTCCATCTTTGAAAATATCTACATCAAATCTGTTTAAATAGATTTTCATCTGCATAATATGACACATTCTGACAAGACCACCACCACCACCAATGTGGTCAGTGCTGTGCCGATAAATGTTTAATAACTGAGGGGCACCCCCCCCCACCCGAGTGCAAAAAATTTTTGTGCACCAGGTTACTAGTATTTAAGAGATAAAAGCAATCAGCCCTAACCAGATTGGCTCAGTGGAGAGAGCCTCGGCCAGCCAACTGAAGGGTCCCGGGTTCGATTCCGGCCATGGGCATGTACCTTGGTTTCAGGCACATCCCCAGTAGGAGGTGTGCAGGAGGCAGCTGATCGATGTTTCTATCTCATCGATGTTCCTAACTAACTATCTCTCTCCCTTCCTCTCTGTAAAAAATCAATAAAATATATTTTTAAAAAAATCAATGAAATGTATTTTTTTAAAAAGAAATAAAAGGAATCAAGGTGTGACTTTGTGTTAGTTGAGAGGGTTGGTTGACAATAAATAAAATGTGCAATCATGAATAGGACGTTCCTGAGAGGCAGGAGGGACTAGCAGCTCAGGAAACAGGAGCGGAAAGACCCTGAGGATGAAACGGGGACGGGAAAGCCGACCCAAGAGTGGGTGCAGCGCTGGTCCCCAGAGACACCTGGCCCAGCCTGGAGGCCGCGGGCTGGGCATGGGCCTGCTGGACTCCACCGCCCAGTGTCCGCCTTCCAGGGGGACCACCCCTGGGCGGGTCCACATTTGCATGTGGCTGCAGGGCTTCCTGCTCTTGTCAGGAGGGCTCCTGGGAGGAGCCTGGAGCAAAGGAATCCTGAAGGCTCTCTCCTTCCCCCTGGGTGCAGCCACCCCGAGTGGGACCTGGGGTCTGACAGTGTCCAAGGCTGCCCCCCGGGTCGAGCTTGGGGGGCACATGCTCTGCGTGGAGCTCAGCATGTCTATCACAGAGCCAGGGACAGACTCAGCCACAGCCTCTATCCAGGACTCAACATCCGCCCCCACCGGTGTGGCTCAGTGGATAGAGCGTCGGCCTGCAGAACAAAGGGTCCCGGGTTCCATTCCTTCAAGGGCACATGCCTGGGTTGCAGGCTCCTGCCTGGCCCAGGCCCTGGTTGGGGATCGTGCAGGAGACAACCAATCGATGTGTTTCTTTGACATAGATGTTTCTGTCTTTCACTCTTTCTGCCACTCTCTCTAAAAATCAATGGGGAGGGGAATAAATAAATATAAAAAAATAAAATAAATATAATAGAGAGAGAGAGAAGAGAAAAATCAATGGGAAAATATCCTCAGGTCAGGGTTAAAAAAAAAACAAACTCAACATAAGCACATGTTGAGGGGAAACTCATTCTGGCTCAACTAGACCTGAGGCTATAATGGATGGTTTTTTATTTTAGGAAGAGTTTTTTATTTTTTAATATGTTTATTGATTTCAGAGAGGAAGGGAGAGGGAGAGAAACATCAGTGAGGAGAGAATCATTGATCAGGTCCTCCTGCACGCCCCCTACTGGGCATGGAACCCGCAACCCGGGCCTGTGCCCTTGAATGGAATTGAATCTGGGATCCATGGTCCCCAGGCTGACGCTCTAGCCACTGAGCCAGTCCAGCCAGGGCTTGATTCTTTTTAAAAAATAAATCCTTTATTGTTGAGAGTGTTACGTATGTCTCCTTCCCCCATCGCCCTGTCCCAGCCCCTGCGGTCAGTGTCCATTGGTTCTGCCACGTGCGGGCACCCAGTCCTTCGGCTGTTCCCGGCCGGCGCCCGCGGCGCTCAGCGGTCTGGCCTTGGCCGCACCTCCTGGGGAGGCTGGTGGCTGAGCACACGGTGCTGGTGATCCGCGTGGGATGCCCTGAGGGTTCTCCCTGGTGGGGAGCGCGGCACGCAGTCCCCGGGTCAGGGTGCCCCCTGCTCCTCAGGGAGCAGCGATGTCAGCGCCCCCGGTCGTGGGGCTGAGGGCCTGCGGGAGTCTGATGGCTCCTCCCTGGTGGGTGCCCATCGTGAGAAGCCCCACAGGCCCGGGAGTCACGGCAGGTTAGTGGGTGCTTCTGGGGTGCCCCCTGCACTCCTTCATCCCCCTTCTTCCCCCCCAAACACACACACGAAGTAACAGGAACCCTCAGCAGAAGGGCCCCTCTAGGCCGGAAACCATGTGGGCAGCTCCGGGTTCTGCAGGGCCTTCTCCTGGAGGCTCCCAGAGGCGGGGAGGGGTGGGGGTGCTCCATGGGAGCCGCCGGGTTTCATCCTCACATAAGGAGAGGTGCTTATTGCTTTTAATTATCAGTTTTAATATATTTTTATTGATTTCAGAGAGAAGGGAGGGAAAGATAGAAACATGAGTGATGAGAGAGAATCACTGATCGGCTGCCTCCTGCACGCCCCCCACTGGGGACCAAGCCCACCACCCGGGCCTGTGCCCTGAGCAGGAATCCAACTGCCACCTCCTGGTTCACAGGTTAGTGCTCAACCACTGAGCCACCCCGGCCTTAATCCTCACCCAAGGATTTCTTGTTTTTATTGATTTTGAGAGAGAGAGAGAGAGACAGACATCAATGTGAGCGAGAAACATTGACCTGTTACCCCCAAATGCACCCCAACCAGGGATGGGCCTGAGAGCAGGGAAGTGCCTGACCAGGAAGAACCGAACCCTTTTGGTCCAGGACGATGCTCCAATCACCTGAGCCACCACCCAAGTCCCCCCCCGCCTCGCCCCCCGATTTACAGATTTTCAGGAAAAGAGACACACAGAGCCACGCGGCTTCACTGCAGCGAGCGAGAGAAGGCAACGCAAGTGACAGTGACGCATGAGGAGGTGGCTTTCCCAGATTTTATTGATCAGAGCCCAGAGGCCGGGGCCAGGGCCAAACAGACCTCAGGGCTCTTGCTCAGCGGAACGTTTAGAGAAAATCCTCTTGATTCCCCTGCCAGCCTTCTGGATCCCTCTCCCAATCGGGCGTCTGTTGTTCCAGAGGATTAGGCCCCCCTGAACCCAGGGCCAGATTGCGACATCCTTGATCTGTGCAGGGGGAGGAAATGGGCTCCATGAGGGGCGGGGCCGGATCAGGAGCCCCCACCTGCACCCCCTTCCCGGGCCAGCGAGGCGCCTCGGGCCACGGCTCCCCCTCTGCCTGCGACCTTGGGAGCCTGTGGTGGAGCCCCCACCCCTTATACAGATGAGGAAACTGAGGCCCAGAGGTGCCCAGTGGCCTCCCCAGGTCACAGGCCCGTCCAGCAGAGCCGAGGAGAGCCGGGCTGAAAGCTCATCACCCGCAGTGAGCGGCTCCCCAGCTTCAGCAGGAACCTTCTGGAAGGTGGCTGCCTGCCCCTGCTGGGCCTCACCCGGAGTCTGAGGCTGCTGGTCGGGGGGGGCTGGGAGGGGGCCTTTCTAACAGGCTCCTGGGCAGGGACCGAACTCTGATCCAGGCTGGGGCTGGGGGAGGAGGGGGAGGGGGCTGCCTGGGCCCAGGACGCTCCAGGCGCCACACCCATCGGCCCCCAGGTCTCAGAAGGGGCCGCTCACCTCTGGGCAGCGGACGTCATAGTAGCCGGTGTCCTGGTCCAGGGCGACGGTCCCCGCGCACACCTTCACCAGCTGCAAGGGCGCAGGTCACACCTCCACCCGGTGCTGAGCCCTCCCGGCCGCCCTGTCCCTGGGAATGTGCCCCGAGGCCTCCTGTCCAGCATCTCGGGGCGCCCCAGCCCCCAGCTCACCCCGTTCTCCTTGAAGTCACACTCCTCGGGGGGCTGCCGCGTGGTCCTGGGGCACACGGTCTCCTTCAGGGTGAAGGTCACCGGCTTCGGGGTGTCTGGGTTCAGGTCCTGGCGGGAGAGAAAGTGGGGAGACCAGGGCTGGGCCTCTGCTTGGTTCCCTGGTCTCCCCCCACCCCCCCTGAAGAGAACAGCCTTCAGCAGCCCCTGCCCTGTCCCTGGCGCTGCTTTGGTGCTGGGTGTGGGCAGGGGGGAGAGGGCAGAGCCCGCCCAGCTCCAAGGGGACCCGGGGCGCAGGGCCTCCTGGGGCCTCCTGTGTGGGAGGCAGATGAGCGCAGGACACTCAAAGCAGGGCCGTGCCCTGGTCCGCTTGGCTCAGGGCACCTTCAGTCCTGGGTTCAATTCCTGGGCAAGGGCACCTGCCCGGGGTGCAGGCTCATTCCCCAGGAGGGGGCGTGCAGGAGGCAGCCGATCAGTGAATCTTATCAGGGATGTTTCTCTCTCCCTCTCCCTTCCTCCCTGAAATCAATAAAAATCTATTTAGCCCTGGCCATTGTTGCTCAGTGGATAGAGCGTCAGCCTGCAGACCAAAGGGTCCCGGGTTCAATACTGGTCAAGGGCACATATCTCCATTGCAGGCTCCTCCCTGGCCCAGGCCTGGTAAGGGTTTTTGTAGGAGGCAACCACTCCATGTGTCTCTTTCACATCGATATTTCTCCATCTTTCCCTCTCTCTTCCACTGTCTCTGAAAAGCAATGGAAAAATATCCTCGGTTTAGGATTTTTAAATAATAATAAAAATATATCTACATGTACATATTAAAAATAAATAAATAAAGCAGTGAGTCACACCCCAGCCCTGATGGCCTGCTCTTCCCTGGGACCCCAGAAGCCCTGAAGCCTGAGTGGGGGGTTGGGGGGACCTCATTGCACAGAATAGATTCGCAGGCGGGGGCGGCCTCTGGGAGGGGACACAGCCCTGGCAGGTGCCCTGGAGGACCCTGGAGGGAGCAGCCGCCCTGAGGCCAGCCAAGCAGAAGCCAAGGGAGAGGCAGGAGGCCAGATCAGAGCCCCCCACCCCCACTCACGCCCTGGGGCTGCGGGTCCAGCTGCAGGAGGCGGTAGAGGCTGGCCTCCCGGGAGCGCTGGTTGAAGCCCTGTACAGCCAGGCGCACCGCCTCCTGGTAGCTCAGGGCCCGGGCAGCGGCCGGAGGCAGGGGCATGGCCAGGCCCAGCAGCAGCAGCAGCAGCGGCCAGCGCCCCCAGCACAGGCTGTTCCTCTGGGTCGCCATGTCCCCGAGTGGAGTCCCCCCAGCACGCAGGGCCCCCTTTATGCAGCCCGGCCAGGCCCCCCCTGCCCGGACCCGGCGGCTGGGCTTGCCTCAGCTCCCTGTTGCCTCACAGGCTGCTGCTCGGTGGGCGAGGTCTCTCCTGGGCAAAGTGAAGAAATGGTTTCCCCATCTCCCCACCTGCTCCTTCTTCCTCCTGGGACACTTCCCCCTTCCCCACCCCCATCCCTGCGCCTGGCTCCTGCACCCCCTCCCTTCGTCCCCACTGAATGCAGCCTCACCCTCCAGACACCACCTCCTCCAGGCTCTAGGCTGCCCCAGACCACAGTCGCCATCCTCACCATCCTCACCATCCTCACCATCCTCACCATCCTCACCATCGTCACCATCCTCACCATCCTCACCATCGTCACCATCGTCACCATCCTCACCATCCTCACCATCGTCACCATCCTCATCATCTGCTGGGGTCCAAGCCCAGCAGGTCCAGGGGTCCCCAAAGGTGTGGACGGAGTGGGCAAAAAGGGAATGACATGGAGACAGCGTTCAGTTGATCAGCAGCCTAGCCAGGATCTCTAGCCAGGACCTCCAGCGAATTTCTGGTTAGGATCTCCAGCCAGGTTCTGTGTCCATGTTCTCTTGCTAGGTTCTCCAGCCAGGTTCTCCAGGTTCTCCAGCCAGGTTCTGTAGCCATGTTCCCTCGCTAGGTTCTCCAGCCAAGTTCAGTCACCAGGTTCTAGTCAGGTTCTCTTGCCATGTTCTATCCAGGTTCTGTAGCCAGGTTCTGTCTCTAGGATCTTCAGCCAGGTTCTCTCACAAGGTTCTGTCTCTAGGTTCTGTTGCCAGTTTCTGTCCAGGATCTTTTGCCATGTTCTCTCCAGCGAAGTTCTTCTGTCTCTAGGTTCTGTGTAGGTTCTGTGTCCTGCTGTCTTGTTATATCTGTATTTATACCAGTTGATTCCAATCCTATCAATCTCTATTCCAAAGGTTAGGGCGTTTCTTATCTCCATTCCAGGGAGTAAAGATTATGTAGCTTAAGCATTATTGTTCGTAGTTAAAGTGATTAATTACCCGCCTGGCACTTAGTTGAGGGGTTTTATTCCCTCCCTAACTTCAGGGGAAAATCCCTACCTGGGGAAACAACCTTTCTCAGAGAGGTGACCTTGGTTAAAACACATAGTGCCAAGAAGGTGAGCAAACATATTAAGAACAGTATGCCATATATGCCAGGTCCCAGCAACGATCCTCACCATTGTCACCATCGTCACCATCATCACCATCCTCACCATCCTCACCATCCTCACTATCCTCACCATCCTCACCATTGTCACCATCCTCACCATCGTCACCATCATCACCATCGTCACCATCCTCACCATCCTCACCATCCTCACAATCTTCACCATCCTCACCATCCTCACCACCCTCACCATCCTCACCATCGTCACCATCGTCACCACCCTCACCATCCTCACCATCGTAACCATCCTCACCACCCTCACCATCCTCACCATCCTCACCATCCTCACCATCCTCACCGTCCTCACCATTGTTATGGGGCTCTTTGGCTGCTGACAACCCATTTCACACACACGTACCCCCCTTCAGGAGCCCCCCACCCTCTGCTGGCATCAGGGCCTGGAGTCATTTTTTTTTTAAATGCATTTTTATTGACTTCAGAGAAGAAGGGAGAGGAGTGAGAGACAGAAACATCAATGATGAGAGAGAACCATGGATTGGCTGCCTCCTGCACACCCCAAACTGGGGATCGAGCCCACAACCAGGGCATATGTCCCTGACAGGCATTAGAATTGTGACCTCCTGGTTCATAGGTTGACAATCAACCACTGAGCCCTGCAGGGCGGGCAGGGCCTGGAGTCTCCTTGCTCCCATGGCCCTCCGCCCAGCCCTGCAGGCCTGAGGCGCCAGGCTGCTGCATACACCGCACCAGTGGGCCCACGGAGCCACCTGCTCTCTCCCCTCTCCCTGACACGCCCGGCCACCAACCAAGCCCTCCCTGACGTCCAGCCGGACGGGGCCACCGTCTCCTCTTTGCTCCCACAGCCTTCGGGACGTCTCTTCCGATTTGATCCCAGATGAGCCGGGTCAGTGCTCTAGTGGCAACAGGCCCGGGCGGCTGCAGGGAGAGAGCACCTGGGAGAGGAGAGGCAGCGTGCCAGGGGCCCAGTGGCAGCATGGACGTGCAGGCCAGCGCCCCTGGGAGTGGCCGTGCGGCCAGGAGACCTGGGGTCGCTGCTGGCCTCTTGGCCTGGGGGCCTCTTGGGGTTTGGACATCTGGGGTGGAGGGTGCTGTTGCGCACTCGGCCTCGGGAGAAGGAAGGAGAAATGGGCTTGTGTGCAACCTGGTTTCACAGCCGGGATTGCCCCAGGGGCTCTGGACCAAGCCGGGATTGCACACGGGCCCTGGATAGTGGCCGGGAGGAAGTCAGCCCAGGACACCGGCCCCTCAGCTCTCTCCTGGATCCCTCAGCTTTAGTTCTGGCTTCAGGGTCCCCAAGGAGCCAGCAGGAGAGGAGAAGGCATCAGTGCTGGCCCTTAGCCCAGGGCAGGGACCCGCCCAGTCCTGCTTCCTCCAGGGCAGACCCCACCCCTCAGAGCGCCTTTCCCACTGGCCACAGGGACCTCTGCCTGGCCAGCCCCGCACACGCCTCCTGCTCCGAGTCAGCAGAGCCAGGGGCTTCCCCAGGCCCCACGACGCCTGCAAGTCAGGACGGGGCTCGGGGTCGCCGACCCTCTCTGGGCCACAGCACAGGGTCCCGGCTTCCAGCCTCCAGGCTGAGCCCCAGCCAGGCCGGTGCGTGCTGGTGGGCGTCCACCACACAGGACGGAGGCTGACCAGACCCTCAGAAGCCATGGCCGCCTCTCCCCTGGGGAGCGAGGGGGCTCTCCCCAGCCTGCCTTTTCCATGGTGTCTCTCTCATGAACAAGGTGATCAGAAGATTCCAGGGGAGCCCAGCTGGCGTGGCTCAGGGGTTGAGCATGGACCTATGAACTGGGAGGTCTTGGTTGTGTTCCCATCAGGGCACAGGCCTGGGTTGCTGGCTCCATCCCCAGTGTGGGGCCTGCAGGAGGCAGCTGGTCAATAATTCTGACTCATTGAAATTTGTCTCTCTCCCTCCTTCTCTCATCCTCTCTGAAATCAAAAAATATATATCCTATCTAATAATAAACAAACATGGTAATTGACAGTACCTTCGCTATGCCTCCCGTTGGCTAATTAGGGTGATATGCAAATTAATTGCCAACAAAGATGGCCATTAATTTGCATACAGAGGCGCAATGCTGGGAGGGGAAAGGGGAAGGACGGACAAGCCTCCTGCTACTGATGGTGATAGGAAATCCAGGCGACAGACAAGAGCCGGGTGGCCCGTGATTGGAGAACTGGGGCTGCCTTTGCCCACCCTCCAGCTTGTGATGGGAGACCGGGGCCGCCTTTGCCCACCCCCGGCCGGTGATCGGAGAAGTACCTGTATTTTTTTTTTTTCAAAGTACCTGTATTTTTAATAATTTCTTGTCATGGTAAAAGGATTTTACATTAGGATCCAAGGGTGGTGGGGTGAGGAGAAGGAGCAGCAGAACAATCCAACAAACAAAAAGGGAAACAGAAATGCATGGTGGGAGGGGTTTGAACGGTGGGTAGGGGCATTGCCCAACTAAAAGGCAATTGGTTTGTTACTGAGTACTATGCATGGGAAGACAGCATCCTGACTCCTTCTCTATACAGCATGTTGGGAGAAAAAATGCTGCATCCAGGTGGAAATATGATTAGGGGTTGGAAGACAGACAGGGAAAGAAGTCAGAAATAGACACTGAGAGAGTCACTGGGTGGCTGGCTGCAAATACTGACTCTCCAGTAGTGATAGAATAAAAAAGTGGGGGATATCTCTGGAAGATTCAAGAGATAGGGGTCAACTCTTCTAAGGTTTTGACTTGCCCAGCAGATTTCCACATACACACATGTACACGCCTATGTTTGCATGCACACACATATACACATAACTGACTACCCTCCCTAGAAGCACAGAAGAAGAAGAGCCACCAGAAGAAGAAGCCGCCCACCTTTGGTCCAGGCGCCAGCGCCTGCGGCTGGCTGCAGCCCAAGAGACGGACAAGCCACCCGCCCGAGGTCCCAGGCTGCAGCCACCCGGAGAAGCTGCCAGCCCTGTGGTCCAGGGCGCCTGCACCTGTGGCCAGGGAAATAGGTTCCCTCTTCTCCGACTGCAGTCATTGCTTCAATATTCCCCTTCTGAATTTCTCTCCTGTGCTGCAACCCAAGGATACGGAACAGAGAGCCGTGTTAAAAGCTTACATTTTTAAGCCGGTAAGGTTGGTACCTAAACATATAAATGGAAAACTAGAGTCCTTAAGGTAACAAAGGCTACAAAGGACAGGGACAGCGCGTGACCTATTATATCCAGCACTCCATACGGGGACTGAAAACTTTGCAATGATGACAATTAGTGAAGATATGAATCAACTAAAATAGTTGACAGGGACAATTCTTCCATCTTTGAAAATATCTACATCAAATCTGTTTAAATAGATTTTCATCTGCATAATATAACACATTCTGACAAGACCACCACCACCACCAATGTGGTCAGTGCTGTGCCGATAAATGTTTAATAACTGAGGGACATCCCCCCACACACCCGAGTGCACAAATTTTTGTGCACCAGGTTACTAGTATTTAAGAGATGAAAGCAATCAGCCCTAACCAGATTGGCTCAATGGAGAGAGCGTCGGCCAGCCGACTGAAGGGTCTCGGGTTCGATTCCGGCCATGGGCATGTACCTTGGTTTCAGGCACATCCCCAGTAGGAGGTGTGCAGGAGGCAGCTGATTGGTGTTTCTCTCTCACCAATCTTTCTAACTCTCTATGCCTCTCACTTTCTCTCTGTAAAAAAATCAATGAGCCGAAGCTGGTTTGGCTCAGTGGATAGAGCGTCGGCCTGTGGACTGAGGGGTCCCAGGTTCGATTCCAGTCAAGGACATGTACCTGGGTTGCGGACACATCTCCAGTGGGAGATGTGCAGGAGGCAGCTAATCGATGTTTCTCTCTCATCGACGTTCCTAACTCTCTATCTCTCTCCCTTCCTCTCTATAAAAAATCAATAAAATATATTTTTTAAAAAAATCAATGAAATGTATTTATTAAAAAAGAAATAAAAGGAGCCAAAACCGGTTTAGCTCAGTGGATAGAGCGTCGGCCTGCGGACTGAAAGGTCCCAGGTTCGATTCCGGTCGAGGGCATGTACCTGGGTTGCGGGCATATCCCCAGTGGGATATGTGCAGGAGGCGGCTGGTCGATGTTTCTCTCTCATCGATGTTTCTAACTCTCTATCTCTCTCCCTTCCTCTCTGTAAAAAATCAATAAAATATATTTATAAAAAAAAAAGGAATCAAGGTGTGACTTTGTGTTAGTCAGTTGAGAGGGTTGGTTGACAATAAATAAAATGTGCAATCATGAATAGGACGTTCCTGAGAGGCAGGAGGGACTAGCAGCTCAGGAAACAGGAGCGGAAAGACCCTGAGGATGAAACGGGGACGGGAAAGCCGACCCAAGAGTGGGTGCAGCGCTGGTCCCCAGAGACACCTGGCCCAGCCTGGAGGCCGCGGGCTGGGCATGGGCCTGCTGGACTCCACCGCCCAGTGTCCGCCTTCCAGGGGGACCACCCCTGGGCGGGTCCACATTTGCATGTGGCTGCAGGGCTTCCTGCTCTTGTCAGGAGGGCTCCTGGGAGGAGCCTGGAGCAAAGGAATCCTGAAGGCTCTCTCCTTCCCCCTGGGTGCAGCCACCCCGAGTGGGACCTGGGGTCTGACAGTGTCCAAGGCTGCCCCCCGGGTCGAGCTTGGGGGGCACATGCTCTGCGTGGAGCTCAGCATGTCTATCACAGAGCCAGGGACTGGCTCAGCCACAGCCTCTATCCAGGACTCAACATCCACACCCGCCGGTGTGGCTCAGTGGATAGAGCGTCGGTCTGCAGACCAGAGGGTCCCGGCTTCCATTCCTTCAAGGGCACATGCCTGGGTTGCAGGCTCCTGCCTGGCCCAGGCCCTGGTTGGGGCTTGTGCAGGAGACAACCAATCGATGTGTTTCTTTGACATCAATGTTTCTGTCTTTCCCTCTCTCTGCCACTCTCTCTAAAAATCAATGGGGGGGGGGGATAAATATAAAATAAAATAAAATAGCCCTAACCGGTTTGGCTCAGTGGATGGAGCATCGGTCTGCGGACTCAAGGGTCCCAGGTTCGATTCCGGTCAAGGGCATGTACCTTGGTTGTGGGCGCATCCCCAGTGGGGGGTGTACAGGAGGCAGCTGATCAATGTTTCTCTCTCATCGATGTTTCTAAGTCTCTATTTCTCTCCCTTCCTCTCTGTAAAAAATCAATAAAATATATATAAAAAATAAAATAAAATAAAAATAATAGAGACAGAGAGAAGAAAAAAAATCAATGGGAAAATATCCTTGGGTGAGGATTAAAAAAAAAAGACACAAGCACATTTTTGGGGAGAAACTCATTCTGCCTCAACTAGACCTGAGGCTATAATGGCTTATAATTTATTTTAAAAAGAGTTATTTTATTTTAAAATCTTTTTATTGATTTCAGAGAGGACAGGAGAGGGAGAGAAACATCAGTGAGGAGAGAATCATTGATCAGGTCCTCCTGCACGCCCCCTACTGGGCATGGAACCCGCAACCCGGGCCTGTGCCCTTGACTGGAATTGAATCTGGGATCCATGGTCCCCAGGCTGACGCTCTAGCCACTGAGCCAGTCCAGCCAGGGCTTGATTCTTTTTAAAAAATAAATCCTTTATTGTTGAGAGTGTTACGTATGTCTCCTTCCCCCATCGCCCTGTCCCAGCCCCTGCGGTCAGTGTCCATTGGTTCTGCCACGTGCGGGCACCCAGTCCTTCGGCTGTTCCCGGCCGGCGCCCCCGGCGCTCAGCGGTCTGGCCTTGGCCGCACCTCTCGGGAAGGCCGGTGGCTGAGCACACGGTGCTGGTGATCCGCGTGGGATGCCCTGAGGGTTCTCCCTGGTGGGGAGCGCGGCACGCAGTCCCCGGGTCAGGGTGCCCCCTGCTCCTCAGGGAGCAGCGATGTCAGCGCCTCCCGGTCGTGGGGCTGAGGGCCTGCGGGAGTCTGATGGCTCCTCCCTGGTGGGTGCCCATCCTGAGAAGCCCCACAGGCCCGGGAGTCACGGCAGGTTAGTGGGTGCTTCTGGGGTGCCCCCTGCACTCCTTCATCCCCCTTCTTCCCCCCCAAACACACACACGAAGTAACAGGAACCCTCAGCAGAAGGGCCCCTCTAGGCCGGAAACCATGTGGGCAGCTCCGGGTTCTGCAGGGCCTTCTCCTGGAGGCTCCCAGAGGCGGGGAGGGGTGGGGGGAGCTCCATGGGAGCCGCCGGGTTTCATCCTCACATAAGGAGAGGTGCTTATTGCTTTTAATTATCAGTTTTAATATATTTTTATTGATTTCAGAGAGAAGGGAGGGAAAGATAGAAACCTGAGTGATGAGAGAGAATCACTGATCGGCTGCCTCCTGCACGCCCCCCTCTGGGGATCACGCCCACCACCCGGGCCTGTGCCCTGAGCAGGAATCCAACTGCCACCTCCTGGTTCACAGGTTAGTGCTCAACCACTGAGCCACCCCGGCCTTAATCCTCACCCAAGGATTTCTTGTTTTTATTCATTTAGAGAGAGAGAGAGAGAGAGAGACATCAATGTGAGCGAGGAACATTGACCTGTTACCCCCAAATGCACCCCAACCAGGGATGGGCCTGAGAGCAGGGAAGTGCCTGACCAGGAAGAACCGAACCCTTTTGGTCCAGGACGATGCTCCAATCACCTGAGCCACCGCCCAAGGCCTCCCCCCGCCCCGCCCCCCGATTTACAGATTTTCAGGAAAAGAGACACACAGAGGCGCGCGGCTTCACTGAGGCGAGCGAGAGAAGGCGACGCAAGTGACAGTGACGCCAGAGGAGGTGGCTTTCCCAGATTTTATTGGTCAGAGCCCAGAGGCCGGGGCCAGGGCCAAACAGACCTCAGGGATCCCCCTCGGGCAAGAGGTTTGTCTAAAGGTTCTGGATTCCCCCGCCAATTTTCTCCAGCGCTCCCCCAAATTTGTATACACCTCTCTTGAAGGTTCTGAGCAGCCTCCCGCCGTTGAATCCGACGCCCTTGATCTGTGCAGGGGGAGGAAAGGGGCTCCATGTGGGGCTGGGCCGGATCAGGAGCCCCCCACCTGCACCCCCTTCCCGGGCCAGCGAGGCGATTTGGAGGCCGGCTCCCCCTCTGCCTGCGACCTTGGGAGCCTGTGGTGGAGCCCCCACTCCTTAAACAGATGAGGAAACTGAGGCCCAGAGGTGCCCAGTGGCCTTCCCAGGTCACAGGCCCGTCCAGCAGAGCCGAGGAGAGCCGGGCTGAAAGCTCATCAGCACAGTGAGCGGCTCCCCAGCTTCAGCAGGAACCTTCTGGAAGGTGGCTGCCTGCCCCTGCTGGGCCTCACCCGGAGTCTGAGGCTGCTGGTGGGGCCGGGGGCGCTGGGAGGGGGCCTTTCTAACAGGCTCCTGGGCAGGGACCGAACTCTGATCCAGGCTGGGGCTGGGGGAGGAGGGGGAGGGGGCTGCCTGGGCCCAGGACGCTGCAGGGGCCACACCCATCGGCCCCCAGGTCTCAGAAGGGGCCGCTCACCTCCTCGCAGATGAAGTCAAAGTAGCCAGTGTCCTGGTCCAGGGTGACGGTCCCCGCGCACACCTTCACCAGCTGCAAGGGCGCAGGTCACACCTCCACCCGGTGCTGAGCCCTCCCGGCCACCCTGTCCCTGGGAATGTGCCCCGAGGCCTCCTGTCCAGCATCTCGGGGCGCCCCAGCCCCCAGCTCACCCCGTTCTTCTTGAAGTCACACTCCTCGGGGGGCTGCCGCGTGGTCCTGGGGCACACGGTCTCCTTCAGGGTGAAGCTTATGGGCGTCGGGGTGTCTGGGTTCAGGTCCTGGTGTGAGAAAAGTGGGGAGACCAGGGCTGGGCCTCTGCTTGGTTCCCTGGTCTCACCCCCCCTCCCCTCTAAAGAGAACAGCCTTCAGCAGCCCCTGCCCTGTCCCTGGCGCTGGTTTGGTGCTGGGTGTGGGCAGGTGCCGGAAGCCGGTCCATCCTTGCTGCTTGATACAGTCGCTGCAGGAAAGAAGCATCTGCACAGCATATGTTTCAAGGGACCTGGCGTATAGGGCATCCTGTTCTTAATATGTTTGTTCCCCTTAGCGCTGTGTGTTTTAACCAAGGTCACCTCTCCCAGAAAGGTTGTTTCCCCAGGTAGGGATTTTTCCCTGAAGTCAGGGAGGGGATAAAACTCCTTAACTAAGTGCCAGGCGGGTAATTAATCACTTTAACTACAAACAATCATGCTTAAGCTACATAATCTTTACTCCCTTTGCAATAGAAATTGACAGGATTAAAATCAACTGGGATAAATACGGATGTAACAAGATAATAAACACCAGAACTTGGCTGGAGATCCTGGCTAGAGATCCTGGCTAGGCTGCTGATCACCTGAACACTGTCTTGGTGTCCTTCCTTCTTCGCCGACTCCGTCCACACCGTTGGGGACCCCTGGACCTGCTGGTGTTGGACCCCAGCAGGCAGGGGGGAGAGGGCAGACCCCGCCCAGCTCCAAGGGGGCCCGGGGCGCAGGGCCTCCTGGGGCGTCCTCTGTGGGAGGCAGATGAGCGCAGGACACTCAAAGCAGGGCCGTGCCCTGGTCCGCTTGGCTCAGGGCACCTTCAGTCCTGGGTTCAATTCCTGGGCAAGGGCACCTGCCCGGGGTGCAGGCTGGATCCCAGGAGGGGGCGTGCAGGAGGCAGGTGATCAATCATCTCATCAGGGATGTTTCTCTCTCTCTCCTTCTCCCTTCCTCCCTGAAATCAATAAAAATCTATTTAGCTATAGCCAGTGTTGCTCAGTGGATAGAGCGTCAGTCAGCCTGCAGACCAAAGGGTCCCGGGTTCAATACTGGTCAAGGGCACATATCTCCATTGCAGGCTCCTCCCAGGCCCAGGCCTGGTAAGAGTTTTTGTAGGAGGCAACCAATCCATGTGTCTCTTTCACATCAATATTTCTCCATCTTTCCCTCTCTCTTCCACTGTCTCTGAAAAGCAATGGAAAAATATCCTCGGTTTAGGATTTTTAAATAATAATAAAAATATATCTACATGTACATATTAAAAATAAATAAATAAAGCAGTGAGTCACACCCCAGCCCTGATGGCCTGCTCTTCCCTGGGACCCCAGAAGCCCTGAAGCCTGAGTGGGGGGTTGGGGGGGACCTCATTGCACAGAATAGATTCACAGGCAGGGCGGCCTCTGGGAGGGGACACAGCCCTGGCAGGTGCCCTGGAGGAGGGGGGACCCCTGGAGGGAGCAGCCGCCCTGAGGCCAGCCAAGCAGAAGCCAAGGGAGAGGCAGGAGGCCAGAGCAGAGCCCCCCGCCCCACTCACGCCCTGGGGCTGCGGGTCCAGCTGCAGGAGGCGGTAGAGGCTGGCCTCCCGGGAGCGCTGGTTGAAGCCCTGCACAGCCAGGCGCACCGCCTCCTGGTAGCTCAGGACCCGGGCAGCGGCCGGAGGCAGGGGCATGGCCAGGCCCAGCAGCAGCAGCAGCAGCGGCCAGCGCCCCCAGCACAGGCTGTTCCTCTGGGTCGCCATGTCCCCGAGTGGAGTCCCCCCAGCACGCAGGGCCCCCTTTATGCAGCCTGGCCAGGCCCCCGCTACCCGGACCCGGCGGCTGGGCTTGCCTCAGCTCCCTGTTGCCTCACAGGCTGCTGCTCGGTGGGCGAGGTCTCTCCTGGGCAAAGTGAAGAAATGGTTTCCCCATCTCCCCACCTGCTCCTTCTTCCTCCTGGGACACTTCCCCCTTCCCCACCCCCATCCCTGCACCTGGCTCCTGCACCCCGTCCCTTCCTCCCCGCTGAATGCAGCCTCACCCTCCAGACACCACCTCCTCTGGGCTCCAGGCTGCCCCAGACCACAGTCGCCATCCTCACCATCCTCACCATCCTCACCATCCTCACCATCCTCACCATCCTCACCATCCTCACCATCCTCACCATCCTCACCATTGTTATGGGGCTCTTTTGCTGCTGACAACCCATTTCACACACACACCCGCCTTCAGGAGCCCCCCTACCCTTCGCTGGCATCAGGGCCTGGAGTCATTTTTTTAAATGCAGTTTTATTAATTTCAGAGAAGGAAGAGGAGAGAAATAGCAATGATGAGAGAGAACCATGGATTAGCTGCCTCTTGTCTGCCGCCTACTGGGCACCAACCTGGACATATGTCCCTGACCGGCATTAGAATTGTGACCTCCTGGTTCATAGGTCGATGCTCAACCACTGAGCCCTGCAGGGCGGACAGGGCCTGGAGTCTCCTTGCTCCCATTGCCCTCCCCCCAGCCCTGCAGGCCCCAGGCACCAGGCTGCTGCATACACCCCTCTACTCCTCCCAGAGACTCCTGCTCTCCCTCCTCTGCCTGACACGCCGGCCACCAACCAAGCCCTCCCTGACCTCCAGCCGGACGGGGCCACCATCTCCTCTTTGCTCCCACAGCCTTCGGGACGTCTCTTCCGATTTGGTCCCAGATGAGCCCGGTCAGTGCTCTAGTGGCGACAGGCCCGGGCGGCTGCAGGGAGAGAGCACCTGGGAGAGGAGAGGCAGCGTGCCAGGGGCCCAGCGGCAGCATGGACGTGCAGGCCAGCACCCCTGGGAGTGGCCGTGCGGCCAGGAGACCTGGGGTCGCTGCTGGCCTCTTGGCCTGGGGGCCTCTTGGGGTTTGGACATCTGGGGTGGAGGGTGCTGTTGCGCACTCGGCCTCGGGAGAAGGAAGGAGAAATGGGCTTGTGTGCAACCTGGTTTCACAGCCGGGATTGCCCCAGGGGCTCTGGACCAAGCCGGGATTGCACACGGGCCCTGGATAGTGGCCGGGAGGAAGTCAGCCCAGGACACCGGCCCCTCAGCTCTCTCCTGGATCCCTCAGCTTTAGTTCTGGCTTCAGGGTCCCCAAGGAGCCAGCAGGAGAGGAGAAGGCATCAGTGCTGGCCCTTAGCCCAGGGCAGGGACCCGCCCAGTCCTGCTTCCTCCAGGGCAGACCCCACCCCTCAGAGCGCCTTTCCCACTGGCCACAGGGACCTCTGCCTGGCCAGCCCCGCACACGCCTCCTGCTCCGAGTCAGCAGAGCCAGGGGCTTCCCCAGGTTCCCCGACGCCTGCAAGTCAGGACGGGGCTCGGGGTCGCCGACCCTCTCTGGGCGACAGCACAGGGTCCCGGCTTCCAGCCTCCAGGCTGAGCCCCAGCCAGGCCGGTGCGTGCGGGTGGGCGTCCACCACACAGGAGGGAGGCTGACCAGACCCTCAGAAGCCATGGCCGCCTCTCCCCTGGGGAGCGAGGGGGCTCTCCCCAGCCTGCCTTTTCCATAGTGTGTGTCTCATGAACAAGGTGATCAGAAGATTCCAGGGGAGCCCAGCTGGCGTGGCTCAGGGGTTGAGCATGGACCTATGAACCGGGAGGTCGGGGTTCGATTCCCACTCAGAGCACATGCCCAGGTTGTGGGCTCCATCCCCACTGTGGGGCGTGCAGGGGGCAGCCGATCATTGATTCCCTCTCATCACTGATGTTTCTGGGGAGAGCGGCTACCGCGTTTGGACAGGTTCAAGCCTCGGACGAATGAGAGGGCTCGGTCCTCTCGTGGCAATGCCCTCCCGGCACCATGACAGCCAAAGGCTATGGTTGTGAGCTTGGCCTGATGGTCCGAGCCTGTGGCCACGTGGCTGAGTGATGTGGGCTGCGGGAGGTGCCGTAACAAAGCCTGATCAGGTGCCTGTAACTGAGTGGATTCGAGACCCGCGAGAACGTTGTAACCACGCCCTTACTTTGCCTCGTGAAATCTGCTATAAAATAAGGACTCGGCTTGCAGGCTGTGGCGCTGTCGCTAGCTCTCCATCAGAGAGGACAGCGTCCCACCCAGACCCAGCTTTCTTCTCTTGTCGGTCTTTTCTCCATCCTTCACCGCCCCCTCTCAGGCTCCCGAACCTGGCTGAGCTGGCTCAGCAATTTCTATCTCCCTCTCCCTTCCTCTCTGAAATTAATATAAAATTTATTTTAAAAGAAGATTCTAGGGGAGTCCAGATCAAAAAGGGGAAAATCTGACAGCTCCCCAGGAAGCTTTAACACAGTGGTTCTCAAAGTGTGAGCCCCAGACCATTAGCGTCACAACTCCTGGGAACTTGTTGGAAATGGAAATTCAAAACACACACACACACACACACACACACACACACACCCCTTTTCATGAACCCGGAATCTCACCCTGTGCCCATGAAGTCATCTCCCTTCCTCCCTCCTTCCATCCCCTGTGAACACTGATCTGCTTTCTATTTCTAAGGATCTGTCTGTTCTGGTTCTAGCTTCTCAGAGGAATCAAGCCCAGCTGGAGAGGCTCAGGGGTTGAGTATTGACCTATGAAGCAGGAGGTCTTGATTGGGTTCCCATCAGGGCACAGGCCTGGGTTGCTGGCTCCATCCCCAGTGTGGGGCCTGCAGGAGGCAGCTGGTCTGTCTCATCATTGAAGTTGGTCTCTCTCTCTCCTTCTCCCATTGTGCTGGGCTGCATATCTGGTGCTTCGGCCAGGCGGGGCACCCTGTCCTAGAACACACAGATAGGAAGGTGCTGACATCAGGCCAGGCCTTGAGATATGGTCTCATGGCCCCCTCCCAGCACGCAGGCCTTCTTTCTCAGAAGGCCCGGAAGTCTCATTCCAAATTTGGGAGACAAAGAACTGGAAAAAGTAAAATTAAAGAGAATTTCCTCCATATTGGGGGCCCAGAATTTGAAAGACACATTTTTCTCTGGGCCTCCACAGAATTTAATAATAAAATGTGACTCCTGTAGTCGGCACTGCAGTTCAGCCTCTGCTTCGGCAGGGTGCTGTAACTGTAGTCACTGGCCAGGTTAATAAAGGCTCCTAAATTTTGATCTGAATCCCTGGTGGTGGTCTCTGTGGGTCACCCCATTACACCATCCTCTCTGAAATCAATTTAAAAAATATGTTTAAGAAATAAAAGGAATCAGCCCTAACCAGTTTGGTTCAGTGGAGAGAGCGTCGGCCTGCCGACTGAAGGGTCCCGGGTTTGATTCTGGTCAAGGCCATGTACCTTGGTTGCAGGCACATCCCAGTAGGGATGTGCAGGAGGCAGCTGACCGATGTTTCTCTCTCATCGATGTTTCTAAATCTCTATGCCTGTCCCTTCCTCTCTGTAAAAAATCAATAAAAAATTTTTTATAAAAAGAAATAAAAGGAATCAAGGTGGGACTTTTGTGTGAGTCGGTTGAGAGGGTTGGTTGACAATAAATAAAATGTGTAACACGAATAGGACGTTCCTGAGAGGCAGGAGGGACTAGGAGAGCCGTGGGCAAACTATGGCCTGCGGCCCGTTTGAAATGAATAAAACTAAAAAAAAAAGACCGTACCCTTTTATGTAATGATGTTTACTTTGAATTTATATTAGTTCACGCAAACACTCCATCCATGCTTTTGTTCCGGCCCTCCGGTCCAGTTTAAGAACCCATTGTGGCCCTCGAGTCAAAACATTTGCCCACCCCTGGACTAGGAGCTCAGGAAACAGGAGCGGAAAGACCCTGAGGATGAAACGGGGACGGGAAAGCCGACCCAAGAGTGGGTGCAGCGCTGGTCCCCGGGGACACCTGGCCCAGCCTGGAGGCCGCGGGCTGGGCATGGGCCTGCTGGACTCCACCGCCCAGTGTCCGCCTTCCAGGGGGACCACCCCTGGGCGGGTCCACATTTGCATGTGGCTGCAGGGCTTCCTGCTCTTGTCAGGAGGGCTCCTGGGAGGAGCCTGGAGCAAAGGAATCCTGAAGGCTCTCTCCTTCCCCCTGGGTGCAGCCACCCCGAGTGGGACCTGGGGTCTGACAGTGTCCAAGGCTGCCCCCCGGGTCGAGCTTGGGGGGCACATGCTCTGCGTGGAGCTCAGCATGTCTATCACAGAGCCAGGGGCTGGCTCAGCCACAGCCTCTATCCAGGACTCAACATCCACACCCGCCGGTGTGGCTCAGTGGATAGAGCGTCGGCCTGCAGGCCAGAGGGTCCCGGGTTCCATTCCTTCAAGGGCACATGCCTGGGTTGCAGGCTCCTGCCTGGCCCAGGCCCTGGTTGGGGCTCGTGCAGGAGACAACCAATCGATGTGTTCCTTTGACATCAATGTTTCTGTCTTTCACTGTCTCTGCCACTCTCTCTAAAAATCAATGGGGAGGGGAATAAATAAATATAAAAAAATAAAATAAATATAATAGAGAGAGAGAGAAGAGAAAAATCAATGGGAAAATATCCTCGGGTAAGGGTTAAAAAAAAAAAAAGACTCAACATAAGCACATTATTGGGGAGAAACTCATTCTGCCTCAACTGAACCTGAGGCTATAATGGATGGTTTTTGATTTTAGGAAGAGTTTTTTATTTTTTATTATGTTTATTGATTTCAGAGAGGAAGGGAGAGGGAGAGAAATATCAGAGATGAGAGAGAATCATTGATCAGGTCCTCCTGCACGCCCCCTACTGGGCATGGAACCCGAAACCCCGGGCTTGTGCCCTTGACTGGAATTGAATCTGGGATCCATGGTCCCCAGGCTGACGCTCTAGCCACTGAGCCAGTCCAGCCAGGGCTTGATTCTTTTTAAAAAATAAATCCTTTATTGTTGAGAGTGTTACGTATGTCTTCTTCCCCCATCGCCCTGTCCCAGCCCCTGCGGTCAGTGTCCATTGGTTCTGCCACGTGCGGGCACCCAGTCCTTCGGCTGTTCCCGGCCGGCGCCCGCGGCGCTCAGCGGTCTGGCCCTGGCCGCACCTCTTGGGGAGGCTGGTGGCTGAGCACACGGTGCTGGTGATCCGCGTGGGATGCCCTGAGGGTTCTCCCTGGTGGGGAGCGCGGCACGCAGTCCCCGGGTCAGGGTGCCCCCTGCTCCTCAGGGAGCAGCGATGTCAGCGCCCCGGGTCGTGGGGCCGAGGGCCTGCGGGAGTCTGATGGCTCCTCCCTGGTGGGTGCCCATCGTGAGAAGCCCCACAGGCCCGGGAGTCACGGCAGGTTAGTGGGTGCTTCTGGGGTGCCCCCTGCCCTCCTTCATCCCCCTTCTTCCCCCCCAAACACACACACGAAGTAACAGGAACCCTCAGCAGAAGGGCCCCTCTAGGCCGGAAACCATGTGGGCAGCTCCGGGTTCTGCAGGGCCTTCTCCTGGAGGCTCCCAGAGGCGGGGAGGGGTGGGGGTGCTCCATGGGAGCCGCCGGGTTTCATCCTCACATAAGGAGAGGTGCTTGCCGAAACCGGTTTGGCTCAGTGGATGGAGCGTCGGCCTGCAGACCGAGGGGTCCCAGGTTCGATTCGGGTCAGGGGCATGTACCTGGGTTGTGGGCATATCCCCAGTGGGAGATGTGCAGGAGGCAGCTGATCGATGTTTCTCTCTCATCGATGTTTCTAACTGTCTATCTCTCTCCCTTTCTCTCTGTAAAAAATCAATAAAATATATTTAAAAAAAAAAGGAGAGGTGCTTATTGCTTTTAATTATCTGTTTTCATATATTTTTATTGATTTCAGAGAGAAGGGAGGGAGAGATAGAAACATGAGTGATGAGAGAGAATCACTGATCGGCTGCCTCCTGCACGCCCCCCTCTGGGGATCACGCCCACCACCCGGGCCTGTGCCCTGAGCAGGAATCCAACTGCCACCTCCTGGTTCACAGGTTAGTGCTCAACCACTGAGCCACCCCGGCCTTAATCCTCACCCAAGGATTTCTTGTTTTTATTCATTTAGAGAGAGAGAGAGAGAGAGAGAGAGAGAGAGAGAGATCAATGTGAGCGAGAAACATTGACCTGTTACCCCCAAATGCACCCCAACCAGGGATGGGCCTGAGAGCAGGGAAGTGCCTGACCGGGAAGAACCGAACCCTTTGGGTCCAGGACGATGCTCCAATCACCTGAGCCACCGCCCAAGGCGTCCCACCCCCCACCCCCCGATTTACAGATTTTCAGGAAAAGAGACACACAGAGCCGTGCGGCTTCACTGCAGCGAGCGAGAGAAGGCGACGCAAGTGACAGAGACACCTGAGGAGGTGGCTTTCCCAGATTTTATTGGTCAGAGCCCAGAGGCCGGGGCCAGGGCCAAACAGACCTCAGGGCTCATCCCTGGGGAGAAGGTCCTTGAAAAATTGTTTGATTCTCCCGATCTTCTCACGAAGAAATTCTCTACCTCTTCCGATGAGTTCGCCCAATATGACATTCTTGATCTGTGCAGGGGGAGGAAATGGGCTCCATGAGGGGCGGGGCCGGATCAGGAGCCCCCACCTGCACCCCCTTCCTGGGCCAGCGAGGCGCCTCGGGCCACGGCTCCCCCTCTGCCTGCGACCTTGGGAGCCTGTGGTGGAGCCCCCACCCCTTAAACAGATGAGGAAACTGAGGCCCAGAGGTGCCCAGTGGCCTCCCCAGGTCACAGGCCCGTCCAGCAGAGCCGAGGAGAAACGGGCTGAAAGCTCATCACCCGCAGTGAGCAGCTCTCCAGCCTCAGCAGGAACCTTCTGGAAGGTGGCTGCCTGCCCCTGCTGGGCCTCACCCGGAGTCTGAGGCTGCTGGTCGGGGGGGCTGGGAGGGGGCCTTTCTAACAGGCTCCTGGGCAGGGACCACACTCTGATCCAGGCTGGGGCTGGGGGAGGAGGGGGAGGGGGCTGCCTGGGCCCAGGACGCTGCAGGGGCCACACCCATCGGCCCCCAGGTCTCAGAAGGGGCCGCTCACCTCTGGGCAGCGGACGTCATAGTAGCCGGTGTCCTGGTCCAGGGCGACGGTCCCCGCGCACACCTTCACCAGCTGCAAGGGCGCAGGTCACACTTCCACCCGGTGCTGAGCCCTCCCGGCCGCCCCGTCCCTGGGAATGTGCCCCGAGGCCTCCTGTCCAGCATCTCGGGGCGCCCCAGCCCCCAGCTCACCCCGTTCTCCTTGAAGTCACACTCCTCGGGGGGCTGCTGCGTGGTCCTGGGGCACACGGTCTCCTTCAGGGTGAAGGTCACCGGCTTCGGGGTGTCTGGGTTCAGGTCCTGGCGGGAGAGAAAGTGGGGAGACCAGGGCTGGGCCTCTGCTTGGTTCCCTGGTCTCCCCCCAACCCCCAAAGAGAACAGCCTTCAGCAGCCCCTGCCCTGTCCCTGGCGCTGCTTTGGTGCTGGGTGTGGGCAGGGGGGAGAGGGCAGAGCCCGCCCAGCTCCAAGGGGACCCGGGGCGCAGGGCCTCCTGGGGCCTCCTGTGTGGGAGGCAGATGAGCGCAGGACACTCAAAGCAGGGCCGTGCCCTGGTCCGCTTGGCTCAGGGCACCTTCAGTCCTGGGTTCAATTCCTGGGCAAGGGCACCTGCCTGGGCTGCAGGCTCATTCCCCAGGAGGGGGCGTGCAGGAGGCAGCCGATCAATAAATCTCATCAGGGAGGTTTCTCTCTCTCTCCCTCTCCCTTCCTCCCTGAAATCAATAAAAATCTATTTAGCCCTGGCTGGTGTGGTTCAGTGGGTTTGCTCGTGCATGAGGCAACCCATAGATGTGTCTCTCACATCGATATTTCTCTCGTCTTTCCCTCTCTCACCACTGTCTCTAAAAATCAATGGAGAAATATCCTCGGGTGAGGATTTTAAGCTAATAATTATAATAAAATGAAAACAAAAATAGATTTTTAAAAATAAATAAATAAAGAAAGAAGGGAGTCACACCCCAGCCCCGATGGCCTGCTCTTCCCTGGGACCCCAGAAGCCCTGAAGCCTGAGTGGGGGGTTGGGGGGGACCTCATTGCACAGAATAGATTCGCAGGCGGGGGCGGCCTCTGGGAGGGGACACAGCCCTGGCAGGTGCCCTGGAGGAGGGGGGAACCCTGGAGGGAGCAGCCGCCCCAAGCAGAAGCCAAGGGAGAGGCAGGAGGCCAGAGCAGAGCCCCTCCCGCCCCCCCCCACTCACGCCCTGGGGCAGCGGGTCCAGCTGCAGGAGGCGGTAGAGGCTGGCGTCCCGGGAGCGCTGGTTGAAGCCCTGCACAGCCAGGCGCACCGCCTCCTGGTAGCTCAGGGCCCGGGCAGCGGCCGGAGGCAGGGGCATGGCCAGGCCCAGCAGCAGCAGCAGCAGCGGCCAGCGCCCCCAGCACAGGCTGTTCCTCTGGGTCGCCATGTCCCCGAGTGGAGTCCCCCCAGCACGCAGGGCCCCCTTTATGCAGCCCGGCCAGGCCCCCGCTACCCGGACCCGGCGGCTGGGCTTGCCTCAGCTCCCTGTTGCCTCACAGGCTGCTGCTCGGTGGGCAAGTTCCCTCCTGGGCAACGTGAAGAAATGGTTTCCCCATCTCCCCACCTGCTCCTTCTTCCTCCTGGGACACTTCCCCCTTCCCCACCCCCATCCCTGCACCTGGCTCCTGCACCCCGTCCCTTCCTCCCCACTGAATGCAGCCTCACCCTCCAGACACCACCTCCTCCAGGCTCCAGGCTGCCCCAGACCACAGTCGCCATCCTCACCATCCTCACCATCCTCACCATCCTCACCATCCTCACCATCCTCACCATCCTCACCATCCTCACCATCATCACCATCATCACCATCCTCACCATCATCACCATCCTCACCATCCTCACCATCATCACCATCCTAACCATCATCACCATCCTCACCATCCTCACCATCCTCACCATCCTCACCATCCTCACCATCATCACCATCCTCACCATCCTCACCATCCTCACCATCCTCACCATCCTCATCGTCCTCACCCTCCTCACCGTCCTCACCGTCCTCACCGTCCTCACCGGCCTCACCGTCATCACCATCCTCACCATCCTCACCATCCTCATCATCCTCACCATCCTCACCATCCTCACCATCGTCACCATCGTCACCATCGTCACCATCCTCACCATCCTCACCATTGTCACCATCCTCACCATGGTCACCATGGTCACCATCCTCACCATCCTCACCATCCTCACCATCCTCATCATCCTCACCATCCTCACCATCCTCACCATCCTCACCATCCTCACCGTCCTCACCGTCCTCACCGTCCTCACCATCCTCATCATCCTCACCATCCTCACCATCCTCACCATCGTCACCATCCTCACCATCCTCACCATTGTCACCATCCTCACCGTCCTTACCGTCATCACCATCCTCACCATCCTCACCATCCTCACCATCCTCACCATCGTCACCATCCTCACCATCCTCACCATTGTCACCATCCTCACCATCCTCACCATCCTCACCATCGTCACCATGGTCACCATGGTCACGGGGATCCTTTGGCTGCTGGTGACCCATTCCCCCCCCCTTTTCAGGAGCCCAGCTACCCTTCACTGGCATCTGGGTCTGGAGTCTTTATGTGTGTGTGTGTGTGTGTATGTGTGTGTGTGTATGTGTGTGTATGTGTGTATATGTGTGTACGTGTGTGTACGTGTGTGTATGTGTGTGTGTATGTGTGTGTGTATGTGTGTGTGTGCATGTGTGTATGTATGTGTGTGTATGTGTGTGTATGTGTGTGTATGTGTGTGTATGTGTGTGTGTGTGTGTGTGTGTATGTGTGTGTGTGTGTGTGTGTGTGTGTGTGTGTATTTTTATTGATTTAAGATAGGGAGAGAGCAAGAGAGAGAGAGAGAGAGTGAGAGAGAGAGAGAAACATCAATGACAAGAGAGAATCATGAAATGCTGAAAGGTATTCTTTAAGAAGAGGAAGAAGAAAAAGGTAAAGATACAAATTATGAACAACAAATACGCATCTATCAACAAGTGAATCTAAGAATCAAGTGAATAAATAATCTCATGAACAGAATGAACTGGTGATTATAATAGAATCAGGGACATAGAAAGGGAGTGGCCTGACTATTCTTGGGAGGGAAAGGGGTGTGGGGGGTGCGGGAAGAGACTGGACAAAAATCGTGCACTGATGGATGAGGACAGTGGGTGGGGAGTGAGGGTCGAGGGTGGGGTGGGAACTGGGAGGAGGGGAGTTATGGGGGGGGGAAAGAGGAACAAATGTAATAATCTGAACAATAAAGATTTAATTAAAAAAGAAAAAAAAGAGAGAGAATCATGGATCAGCTGCCTCCTTCACGCCCCAAACTGGGGATTGAGCCTGCAACCTGGGCCTGTGCCCTGACCAGGAATGGAACGGTGACCTCCTGGTTCACAGTTTCACGCTCAACCACTGAGCCACACCACCAGGGCAGGGCCTGGAGTCTCCTTGCACCCATTGCCCTCCGCCCAGCCCTGCAGGCCTGAGGCGCCAGGCTGCTGCATACACCGCACCAGTGGGCCCACGGAGCCACCTGCTCTCTCCCCTCTGCCTGACACGCCCGGCCACCAACCAAGCCCTCCCTGACCTCCAGCCGGACGGGACCACCATCTCCTCTTTGCTCCCACAGCCTTCGGGATGTCTCTTCCGATTTGGTCCCAGATGAGCCCGGTCAGTGCTCTAGTGGCGACAGGCCCGGGCGGCTGCAGAGAGAGAGCACCTGGGAGAGGAGAGGCAGCGTGCCAGGGGCCCAGCGGCAGCATGGACGTGCAGGCCAGCGCCCCTGGGAGTGGCCGTGCGGCCAGGAGGCCTGGGGTCGCTGCTGGCCTCTTGGCCTGGGGGCCTCTTGGGGTTTGGACATCTGGGGTGGAGGGTGCTGTTGCGCACTCGGCCTCGGGAGAAGGAAGGAGAAATGGGCTTGTGTGCAACCTGGTTTCACAGCCGGGATTGCCCCAGGGGCTCTGGACCAAGCCGGGATTGCACACGGGCCCTAGATAGTGGCCGGGAGTTAGTCAGCCCAGGACACCGGCCCCTCAGCTCTCTCCTGGATCCCTCAGCTTTAGTTCTGGCTTCAGGGTCCCCAAGGAGCCAGCAGGAGAGGAGAAGGCATCAGTGCTGGCCCTTAGCCCAGGGCAGGGACCCGCCCAGTCCTGCTTCCTCCAGGGCAGACCCCACCCCTCAGAGCGCCTTTCCCACTGGCCACAGGGACCTCTGCCTGGCCAGCCCCGCACACGCCTCCTGCTCCGAGTCAGCAGAGCCAGGGGCTTCCCCAGGTTCCCCGACGCCTGCAAGTCAGGACGGGGCTCGGGGTTGCCGACCCTCTCTGGGCCACAGCACAGGGTCCCAGCTTCCAGCCTCCAGGCTCAGCCCCAGCCAGGCTGGTGCGTGCGGGTGGGCGTCCACCACACAGGAGGGAGGCTGACCAGACCCTCAGAAGCCATGGCCGCCTCTCCCCTGGGGAGCGAGGGGGCTCTCCCCAGCCTGCCTTTTCCATAGTGTGTGTCTCATGAACAAGGTGATCAGAAGATTCCAGGGGAGCCCAGCTGGCGTGGCTCAGGGGTTGAGCATGGACCTATGAACCGGGAGGTCGGGGTTCGGTTCCCACTCAGAGCACATGCCCAGGTTGTGGGCTCCATCCCCACTGTGGGGCGTGCAGGGGGCAGCCGATCATTGATTCCCTCTCATCACTGATGTTTCTGGGGAGAGCGGCTACCGCGTTTGGACAGGTTCAAGCCTCGGACGAATGAGAGGGCTCGGTCCTCTCATGGCAAAGCCCTCCCGGCACCATGACAGCCAAAGGCTGTGGCTGTGAGCTTGGCCTGATGGTCCGAGGTTCGATTCCTGACGGCACCTTCCGGGTCAGGGGCTCAACTCCCCAGTAGGGGGCGGGCAGGAGGCGGCCGGTCCATGGTTCTCCTTATTATCCTTTATATTATTTGGTTTTTAAATTTATCTTTTTTTTTTTAATATATTTTTTTGATTTTTTTTTTTTTTTTACAGAGAGGAAGGGAGAGGGATAGAGAGTTAGAAACATCCATGAGAGAGAAGCATCGATCAGCTGCCTCCTGCACACCCCCTACTGGGGATGTGCCTGCAACCACGGTACATGCCCTTGACGGGAATCAAACCTGGGACCCTTCAGTCCCCAGGCCGACGCTCTATCCAGTGAGCCAAACCAGCTAGGGCTTTAAATTTATCTTTATTGTGGAAAGCATTGCAGAGGTACCCCTTGTTCCCCACTGACCCCTCTAGCCTGACCCAGCCCCACTCCAGCCTGCGCCACACGGGTCTGTGTCCATGGGCTTGGCAGACACGCACGTAGGTTCTTGGGTTAATCTCTTAGCACCACCCCCACCCCCCCCTCTGAATTGTTTTCATCCTTATTGTCTCTCTCTCCCTCTTCCCTCCTCTCTGAAATCAATAACATTATTATATTTAAAGGAATAAAAGGCACCAGGAAGTGTGACGCCCAGGGCCTGGCTGTCAAGGGCTGAGCGCGCTCCTCGCACAGACACGCGCACAGGCGTGTGCGTAGCGGCTCCGTGTGCAGCAGTCACAGCCCAGCGGCTCAGCACCTGGCCTCATGCCCGCTCCCGAGTGCTCCTCAGCCAGGAGGGGGTGGCTGTCGGCATCGCGGCTCCAGGCTGGCACACACCAGGCCCAGGGCAAGCGGCCAGGTGCCTGCAGTAGGACGGTGGGATTCTGTCCTGTGAGATCTGCAGAGAAGGCAGGGCTGGGAGGGGAAGAGGACCTGGGCTGGGAAGGGGTTGACTGCCAAGGGCCAATGTTTTGCGTGATGAACGCATCCCACATCTTGGTGGTGGTGGTGGTTACACAACTGCCGGCACTTGTCACAACGCACATAATGACACCGAAAATGGTGACTTTTATGGTGGAGAAAACGCCTGTTTTTGCCCTGGCTGGTTTTGGTCAGTGGATAGAGCGTCGGCCTGTGAACTGAAAGGTCCCGGGTTCGATTCCGGTCAGGGCACAGGCCCGGGTTGCGGGCTGGATCCCCAGTGGGGGGCGTGCAGGAGGCAGCCGATCCATGATTCTCTCTCATCATTGATGTTTCTCTCTCCCTCGCCCAAATTAAAAAAAAACATATTTTTAAGAAATGCCTGTTCTCAAGGTTGCAGAGTGAGGAGCCAAGCGGTGGCGACAGGCCGGCATATCTTTCCCTAACTCTGCCCCGGCAGAGCTCGAGCTAACCCGAGCAGGGCCACGGGGTCACGGCGTCACGGGGGCGGAAAAGTAAAACGTGAGGAGGTGAGGGAAGGAGGAGGCCTGTGGCTGCCGCCTCCCAGCCCACGGGGGGCGGGGGGCGGGGGGCGGGGGAAGGGAGGCCGGCCGCGCTCAGGAGCCCCCCAACCTGGACCGGGCCAAGCCCTTCTGTCCTGTTTCCCGTCTGTGAAGAGTGCGGGGCTTCATTGTGGTAAGTGGGGGGCACCTCTCAGACGTGCCTCTTCACAGAACACACGGGCACCCAAAGGCCGGGCTTGCCGGCGAGTCTGGGTTTCAGGCGGGAAGGATGGATGGGTCCAGCCCCAACATGCTCGAGGGCAGGCGTTGCTGGGGCTGAACAGGGTTCAGTCCTGGAAACCAAGACCCCCCTCCTTCCCCCCGCCTCCCCCCCGCATCTTGCCTAATGGGGGCATTTGTCAACCCGCTAGCAGCCGGCTGGTGCAAGAGGCTATAACTCAACCCCAGGAACAAGGTTACCTCCCGGAGGCCCCGATGGAGGAAGCTGGACGGGCAATGACACCACAGGCCCCCCTGCTGGTCTCCAGCCCCTCCCAGCCCCCCACAAGGTCCCCTCTCGGCCCAGGACCTCCTGTGGGGGGCGCAGCTGCTGTCCAGGACCTCTGACCTCCAGAGGGAGCACCCCAAGAAACCTCACAGGAAAATGTGGCCCTTGGGAATGCAACCTGCGCCCCGCTCCGGAACCTGCTGTGGCTCCCCGTTGCTCCAGTGGCTGCCCCGCCCAGCCCGGCCCAGCCCTGCCCTCTGCCTCTGCCTCTGCCCTAATTGAGCCCCATCACCTCCACCTGCTGGGGAGTCACCCCTCCCAGAATGCCCAGCGCGGCCCTCCCTCGCTGTAGAGCGCAGGGGCAGTGTACCCACTCCCTGCCACAGCACCGCAGGCCCAGGGCGAGGGCCGGCACCTCACGTCTCTCCGCTTCATTGCGAACTTCCAGAAAGTATCCACCGCGCGTGCTCGGTTCTCTCTGCCGATGCGATGCCTCCGGGCGGTAGGCAGCCCATTTCCTTGAGGGTCAGACTGAGAGCGAGTGTGGTCAAGAGGCGGACACACAAGACCCGGGCCAGCGAGGGAGATTAGCAACAGGGCTCTGGGGCCCGGCCCTGAGCACCCCCACCTGCAGGAGGCTCTGGAAACATCCCGACACAGGGCCCATTCCGTTTTTCCTTTTTAAAGAGATATTTCGTAAAATTGATGTCAGGGAGGAAGGGAGAGGGAGAGAGAGAGAAACATCCATGATGAGAATCACGGATCGGCTGCCTCCTGCACGCCCCACACTGGGGATCGAGCTTGCAAATCGGGCCTGTGCCCCGGCCGGGAATCGAACTGGGACCTCCTGGCTCACAGGTGGATGCTCATCGACGGAGCCACGCTGGCCGGCTAGGTTTTAATTACAGCTGATGGACAACATTATATTCATTTCAGGGGCACACATAGTTGACCAGACATTCGTATGCCTCACGCTGTGATCACCCCAGCATTCCAGGCCCCGGCTGACGCCTCCCAGGGCCCTGAGGTTACCGAGTATGGAGACTGTGCAGTCGGGCTGTCCCCTCTGCTGCCTTCAGTTCGCTGCCCTGCGCTCAGCCTCCCACGTGCACTCAGCTCCCGGCCGAACCCTCTGCACAGCTGGCTCTTCTCCCACAAACGTTTCCGGACGTATTCTGCTGGGAGGGCAGTGCCCCCTGGCGGCGGCCTGGTGCTACGCCAATGCCCGTGGGGCGGGGGAGTGGCAGGAAAGGCCTGGACTTACTAGTATTGTTTTGTGATATATTTCTTTATTGATTTCGGAGAGGAAGGGGGAGGGAGAGAAACATCAACGATGAGAGAGCATCATGGATCGGCTGCCTCCTGCACGCCCCCTACTGGGGATCGAGCCCACAACCCGGGCGTGTGCCCTTGGCCAGAATCAAACCCGGGACCCTTCGGTCCACAGGCCAAGTCTTCAACTTTTTCAGAAGAGAAAAGGGGCCTGGCCGGTGTGGCTCAGTGGATAGAGCTCCGGCCTGCGGACGGAAGGGTCCCGGGTTCAATTCCAGCCAAGGGCACGTACCTCGGTTGCAGGCTCCTCCTGGCCCAGGCCCTGGTCAAGGATCCTGCAGGCGCCAACCGTCGAGGTGTTTCTCTCACATCGATGTTTCCCTCTGCCTTTCCTTCTCTTAGAGAAAAGGGGATCCAGGCTGTAAGTGCTGTCCGTCCGTCCGTCCGTCCGTCTGCCGCGGGGGAGGGGGGAGGAGGAAGGACGGCCTCTGACCGCAGATAACCTGCCAAGGCTTAGTCCTCAGTCTCTCCACACACCTCCTCGTCCCTAGAGCCAGCGCCGGGCTGTGCCGGGAGCAAGAGGCCATGACGCCTAAGAGCTTCCCAGGAGGCCGGGGTGGGCATCCTCCCTCCTTCCCCTGGCCCTCACCCTCGGGGGCCACACGGCTCCCCCTGGGGACCTGCGAGGAGCAGCTGGAGGGGGCCGCAGGGCCTGGAGGAGGGTGCCCTGAGGCCAAGCACAGCGGCTCTTTCTAGAAGGAGTGAGCGCGTGTGGCAGGGGCGTGGGGCTGGCTGCCTGCGGGCTGTGGTTTGGTCCCTGGATCCGGCAAAGGAGTCCCTGGAGAACTTGCCGAAGCCGGTTGCCGTGGAGCAGGGAGTGGGGTGTCTGATTGGATCGGGTTCCGGAGAAAAGTGGGAGGAGAGAGGTTAGAGTCGACTTCTTTAGAGTTTTCCTGCGAAGGGGAGGAATATCGCCGGAGGATAAAGCGGGTCCAGGGAAGGTTGTTTCATTATCAGTGATAAACGTCTCGTTGAGCCCAGCTGGCACGGCTCAGGGGTTGAGCGACAACCTATGAACCAGGAGGTCACAGTTCCATCGATTCTCCAGGGCACAGGCCTGATCCCCAGGGTGGGGCGTGCAGGAGGCAGCCGATCCATGATTCCCTTTCATCATTGATGTTTCTCTCTCTCTTTCCCTCTCCCTTCCTCTCTGAAATCAATAAAAATACATTTAAAATAAGAAATTAAAATAAATTCATATTTCATTGCCATGTGCATTCAGACAGAAGAGCGAACACACCATGAGTGCAGGGCTCAGTGGGTTTCCACCAGGTGACCCGTCGTGGGACCAGCACCCAGATCATAAAACAGCACGACCAGCTCCCACAGACACCCGGGCCCTCCCAGTCACCCCCCAGAGACAACAGCACCGACTTCCACCACCAACAACTGAAAAGCAGGCCTTTTCATTTTTTAGAATTTAATTTTATTTTTTTAAGAAATCTCTTATTATTTCTTTGTTGTTGTTAGTCCTCACCCGAGGACACTCCTGCATTCATATTAGGAAGAGTGGGAGGGGCTGGGAGAGACCCAGCAAAACTGCCATCGAGGCAGGCACGTGCCCCCGACCGGAATCGAACCCGGGACCCTTCAGTCTGCGCGGGTCGATGCGCTAGCCACTGAGCCATGCCAGCCAGGGCAGGACTTTTACTTTTTAAAACTGGACACCCAACCCTAACCCGTCGGCCTGCGGACTGAAGGGTCCCGGGTTCGATTCCGGTCAAGGGCACGGACCTTGGTTGCGGGCACATCCCCAGTAGGAGGTGTGTCGATGTTTCTAACTCTCTATCCCTCTCCCTTCCTCTCTGTAAAAAATCAATAAAAAAAATATATTAAAACTGGACACCCAGGGGATGAGTGGCATGTGCTTTTCTGTGCCGGCTGATGTTCGGCACCAGCTGTGACAGCCACGCTCAGTGCCCTGCAGGACCCCCAGGGACCCTCCACGTCTGAGCGGAGGTGGGGTGAACACTCAGAGGCGCTGTGGGGCACGGATGAACCAGCCGTACCTTCCGGGCCCCCAGGGCCTGCGTGTGGCTACTTCCTCACCTTGTTGTGCCCAGATTTCAAAGTTCCCAAGACCCCCAGGGAGCCAGTCAGTCCGATGCAAAAGCAAAGAGTCATCTATTTCAAACCCGGGTTTGGCTCCCCTGCCACACTCACCGATGTAACGGTAAGCTCCAGTGGCCGAGAGAGAGAGAGAGAGGGAGGCCTGATGGGACAGGGGGTTTTAAAGGGGGGTGGAGTGAGGGCAGGAGAGGGGACTGTGGGCCCCGCTGATTGGCCAGGCGCGAGTCGGGTCATCTCTATGGCGCGCACGTCCCTTGATTGTCCTGGGCATGGCCAGCAGGGGCCTGGGCTTCCGGGAAGAAGGCACTCTCCTGAGCACATGGCGGCCGCCCCAAAAATGGAGGACCCAGGGCAAGATGGAGGGCGCAGTCCTAGCCCCCCCCCCCCCAGGGCGAGCTGAGCCCGGGCTCCAGGGGCCAGTCCGGTTGCTGGGGGTCCAGTAGATCGACCAGTTCCAGCCCAGGCAGGAAGTCCACGTCCTCCGTCTCGTCTCGTTCCCGGGGGCGTCAGCGATCGCCTCCTCCTCCATCTCCTCGGGTGAGGGCACGCGCCCCGCCCCGCTGCCGCTGCCGCCGCGTGGGTCCGGTCCGGGGGCGGCGGGCGGGTGGCAGCCTGCGCCGGGCTCCCGCCGTGGGCTGGGGAGTCGGTGCCCGAGGCCGCCAGCAGCGTGGTCAGGCCCCGAGACGACTCGCCCTTTCAACCTCTGACCTCTCCCCCTCCACACGACCTTCAGGGGCTCCCTTCCGTGGGTGTGGGAACCTCGGGCTGGCCACCCCCCTCCTGCTCCTTCCCCAGAACCACCCCCTGGGCCTCTGCTACACCCAGGCTTCCGTGCGGACGCCCCCAGACCCCAGGAACACAGCACACCTTCACGGACATGCCCACCCTGGCTAAGGAACCCCGACTCTCTCTCCTGAGGGCCTGCCCCCCCGCAGTAGCAAGCACAAAGCTCAGCGAGGGAGGGAGAGGGTGCCTTCAGGAACCGGCCTATTGCTGAGAGAACGGCGTCACCTGACAGGTGCTGAAGTCCTCACCTAGGGATCCTTCCAGGCTCCCTCTTCCGCCCCAGCCTCGCCTCTCAGCTCCGCACTGAAAGCAGGTGGACTCTGCCTTCGCCCGGCAGCCCAGGGGTCGGGATGCCGGTCACCACTCCGGCCGGTGAAGCCGACAGGGCTGAAGCAGATGTGAGCGTTTATTCCAATCCTGCCGGCAGCAGGGGGAGCTGCAGGTCACCCACAAACATCTGCCCCATCACTGCCTGCGCCCGCCCCATCTCTCTCTTCCTTCCGTGGCTCCCCCCACCCCCACTGTTCGCACAATCCCCTTTCAGGCTTCCCCACTCCCCCACCTCTGCCTGGAAGGCAGTTCTGATCCCATATCACACCCTGTCCACACCCTGCACTATCTACGGGATGAGGCCAAGCCCTTGGGGAAGTTCTAAGTCCGTCAAGAACTGCCCCCTGCTCCCCCCCAGGTGCCCCCTGCTCCCCCCCAGGTGCCCCCTGCCCCCCCTCCAGGTGCCCCCTGCCCCCCCTCCAGGTACCCCTGCCCCCCCTCCAGGTGCCCCCTGCCCCCCCTCCAGGTGCCCCCTGCCCCCCTCCAGGTGCCCCCTGCCCCCCCCAGGTGCCCCCTGCCCCCCCTCCAGGTGCCCCCTGCCCCCCTCCAGGTGCCCCCTGCCCCCCCCAGGTGCCCCCTGCTCCCCCTCCCAGGTGCCCCCTGCCCCCCTCCAGGTGCCCCTGCCCCCCCTCCAGGTGCCCCCTGCCCCCCCTCCAGGTACCCCTGCCCCCCCTCCAGGTGCCCCCTGCCCCCCCTCCAGGTGCCCCCTGCCCCCCCTCCAGGTGCCCCCTGCCCCCCCCAGGTGCCCCCTGCTCCCCCTCCAGGTGCCCCTGCCCCCCCCTCCAGGTGCCCCTGCCCCCCCTCCAGGTGCCCCTGCCCCCCCTCCAGGTGCCCAGGACTCAGAAGTAGCTCCCAGGAAGCGCTGATCTCCTTCCCTGGCCTCCTGGGGCTCTTTCCTCTCCTTACAAAGCACCGCACCCCTTTCCAACAAACAAAGGAAAATGAACAAAAAAGAAAGACAGACAAGCACCCCAGCCCAGCCCACCCAAATTCCCCTTCCCGGCAACCCAGGCCCGGGAGCGTCAGCAGCTTTAATCCCTTTTTGGAAATCCCCCCACCCCCACCCGCAGCCCTCCAGGTCTCTATCTCCCGCCTCTCCTCCGGGTCCCAGCCGCCCTGCAGGTGGCCCAGCAATGACTGTCGTTAAAGGAACGTTCCTGAGACGGCATGGCATTCCGCAGAGGTGAGCCCGAGGGTAGCAATTGTGGGGGTTTGATCCAGCACTTGGGTGTGCTGTGAGCAACGAAGAAGCATTTGTTGAATGTATGCCTGCAAGAGCAGGGATGTTGAGTCCAGTATTAAACGACCCGCCCAGGCCCTGCCCTAGCCGGTTTGGCTCAGGGGATAGAGTGTCAGCCCGAGGACTGAAGGGTCCTGGGTTCGATTCCTGTCAAGGGCATGCACCTCGACCTCCGGGCCCAGTCGGGGAGAGTGCAGGAGGCAACCAAATACTGTGTCTCTCTCACATCAATGTTTCTCTCTCTGTGTCTCTCCCCCTCCCTTCCACTCACTCTGAAAATCCATGGACATATCCTGGGGTGAGGATTAACAAAAATAAAAAATAAAATGAACTACCGGCCAAAAAGGAGAGGGGACGTTTACAGTCAAACCTCGGTTCAAGGCCATCTGCCATCTCGAACAATTCGGTTCTCAGTTGTCTTCACGGAAAAATGTCTCGGTTGTCGACCAAAACTTCAGTTTTCCACCTGGCAACCCTCTCAGGCTGGTACCTCAGCGGGACTAAAAGTGTCTCTCGGCAACAATCCAAGGAGAGCATGCGTTTGTTGCTGACAATTTTAAACCATAAAGAGGTCATCAAGAGAGCTCCTGTCGCTACGGACGTGAAAGTGCTCACAAAACAGCAATCACAGGGTATTGACGAGATAGAAAAATTGATTGGATAAAGGAAAAGCAGTTAGCCCGTGATCCCATCTCCGAGGCAGCGATAACTCCTTTAAGGCTAGTAGGGGTGGCCCGGTAAATTGAAGGAACGTTTATTTGTGAATTAAACAGCACTCCAGCCATGTACTGCATATGAGAAAGGTTAAAGCAGGGCCGTCACCTGGTGGTCATTAATTCAATTGACATTATTTCTAATGGGAAAAGGATTCTGTTTTCGAACAAATCGCTTCTCGAATTATGTTTGAGGAATGAGGTTCCACTGTATGTATTTATTTTTGCTTTTGTTTTTAACGAGAGGAATCCCTTCTCCAAACAAAAGATAAGGGCATTGCGGAGCGGAATGCAGGTAACAGCCGCGTGGCGGTGGTTTTGTGGCCGAGGCGTGGCGGGAAGGCAGGCGGGGACCTCGCTGAGAAGCACAGTGGAGCCCAGCTCTCTCAGCCCCGCAGGTGGGGCCTGGGGCCTCCTTTTCTCCCCCGCACCGCCCTCCCTAGCTCATGGCAGGGTATGCCCTCCAATGGGGCCCCCAGCTCTACCCATTGCTGCTCTCCACTCTGGAGTCGGGGTTGTTTTAAAATGTAAATACCAGCCTTCCCACGGTTCCCATTGCCCTTGAGAAAGTCCCAGTTCCAGGGTGTGGTCTGCCAGGCCCTGGGGAGTCTGGGCCCTCCCGACCTCCTCTCCTCCGCCGGGCTTTCTGCCACACACATGGGGGGGGGGGGGCTCCTAGACTCTGAGCCTGAACAGTCTCTCCCCCCCCTCCCAGGGTTTAACCCCGACGCTTCCTCAGGAATCCCTGGTTCCAGGCCAGATCCCAGTCCCTTCTCAAACACTCTCAGGGCACTCACTCCTTTTCTTTGCAGTAAGCCTTCAGTCTCCGTGTCCCGAGGGCCCCCTGACCCAGGCAGGCACTGGGGTGGCACTGCAGTCGAGAAAAGGAGAGGCAGGGTCCCTACCCTTTTGAGTTTGCAGTCATTGGGGTGAACCCACCCGGTGGCACCTGGGAGGTAGCTGGTAACGGGGGCTGTGTCAGTCCGGTGTCTGAGCATGGCGATCTGGGAGGCTCAGGGGCGTGGGCAGGGCCGGGCATGAGGGGTTCCTCCAGCATTTCCCCAAGATCCAGGCTGTCTGGGCCTAGCACAGGGGTCGGCTCTCGGTAGACACGGAATGAAAGAGCAAACTGACCCTGACCCGCCTCAAAGCAGAATCACTAACTCAGTGGTTCTCAACCTTCTGGCCCTTTAAGTACAGTTCCTCATGGTGTGGCCCAACCATAACATTATTTTCGTGGCTACTTCATCACTGTCATGTTGCTACTGTGATGAATCGTCATGTAAATATCTGATGTGCAGGATGGTCTTAGGCGACCCCCGTGAAAGGGTCGTTCGGCCGCCAAAGGGGTCGCGACCCACAGGTTGAGAACCGCCGGCTAACTCAAACCTCCCCTTGCACAGCGCAAGGCCCTTCCCGCCCCTCCTGCTGCTCCAGGGCCTGGGCGAGCAGACCTGCACGAATGGGGGAGGACGTGGCCAAACGATGCTTTTCCTTTCGCTCCCGGTCACAACTGAAGACGGCCCCACATCGTAAAAATCGCCCTCAACGCTTGAGTCAGCCTTTAAAGAGAAAAAAGGAATAATAAAACAGATAACGCACTTGGAAGTTGCGTGGCCCGCACGCACTGTGTGTGAGCCACGACCGCAGCGATGGCGTTGCTAGGAGCTCCCAAACGGGGCGGCAAGGCGGGGCGAGAAGGAAGGGGTCCGCAGGAAAGGCAGGCAGAGCTGAAGGGCGGCGAGCGAGGCCCCCGCCCCCGCCTTCGTGCCGGGCCAGCTTAGCCGCAGGGCCTCGCCCGGGAGGAGCCTTGGCTCTCGGGCCCTGGGCCCGGGGTTGGGAGGGCAGCGCCCAGTCCAGGGGTCACAGGGTCCCCACCCTCGTTATCAAACATAGACTCGGGGCGTGGAGACCCGTGCGGAAGGGAGGGGCCCGCAGGCCTGCAGGGCGGGGCTCAGCCTGGCCCCCTCCAGCCTCCACCCGCTCAGGGGTCGGGGGTGCCGAGCCTGCGGCGAAGCATCGGTAGCCCAACCCGGGGCAGGGAGCAACGGGACGGCCGCGCGGGCTGGGAACTACGTTCCCCAGCATGCAACGGGCCAAGAGCCGCCATCGCGTCCCGAACGCGCCTCGCAGGAGCTGCTGGGACTTTTCATTGACCTCCGAGCTCGCTCCCGTTCTCGGCTCCGCTCGGGTCCGCTCGGGTCTCCCCGAGGCCCCGCCCCTTTCGGCGAGCACGTGACCTCGCTGGTCCCGCGAGCGGCGTCCTCGGCCCCCTCTTCGTGGTTCGGCCCGGCTGCCAATCGGGAGCCAGGGGGCAGGGCTGCTCCCCGATTGGCGGGCTCCGTTTGGCGCCAACTAGGAAAGGGGGGCGGGGCGGGAGAGGGCGGGGCCTCGGGGCAGCTATTAGCGCGAAAGGGCGCTGCGCCGCGACAGTCCACGAGAGCGGAGGCCGGCGGCCGGTCGCTGCGGGTCCGGGCGGGCGAGGGGCTGAGAAAGACGCGAGGACCGGGTAGGCCCGGGCCGGGGCCGCTCGGCTGCGGCCGCTCTCCCTCCCCGACCCGCCGCGTTTGTTTGGATTTGACCTTCAAGAGGCCGCCGCCCGCCCGCGGGCCGCGCGGGGTGAGCGGGAAGCACCCGTGCGTGTGGGTGGCGCCTGCGGGGGCCGGATTCCCGTCCGCGCCGCTTCCTCCGCGGCCGCCGCGTCCCGGACCGCGGGGTCGTGTTTGTGTTTGAGCCGCGGGCACCGGCGGCGGGGCGCGCGGCCCAGGCCAGTGCCGGCGGGGCGGACGGGCGCCGCGGAGGTAGAGGGAGCCGGCGTCCCCCCGGCGGCCGGGCGCGGCCATGGAACTGGGCCCGGAGCCCCCGCACCGCCGCCGCCTGCTCTTCGCCTGCAGCCCCCCGCCCGCGCCGCCGCCCGTCGTGAAGGCGCTCTTCGGCGGAGAGTCGGCCGCCGGCGGCCTGTCGCCCGTCACCGCCCTGACGGCCACCATGGACCAGCTGCAGGGCCTGGGCAGGTACGGGGGCGGCGGGGCCCCGCAGGCCTCTGGCCTCGCCGGCGGCGCTCGGGGTGGTCGGGCGGGGGCCCGCCGTGTGCACCCTCCCCCAGGCGGGATGTGGGGCGGGGGAGGCCGCTCGGACCCTCGGGGCCGCCGGCAGCCCGGAGCCAGGCCCGGCAGGGTGTGGGGGGCCCGGCCCCCGGCTTCACCGCCCTTTCCCTTCGGGTTGCGGGTTGCCCTGCCCTGCCCGCTTCTGTCCTGGCCCCAGGAGGCTGTTTGGGGGCCCCCCTTCCCGGGGTAAAGGCGAGCCGGCCCCCGGGGCCGCACCATCTTGCAGCATCCTCGTTCCTGTGAGCCTCGTTCCTCTCCACAAAGGAGCGCGGCGTTTCCTCGGGGTTTTGTGCGACACCTGGGCGCTGCTCCCCGCACGTTCCCGATGTCCCCCCGCGTGGTGCCCGGAACCCAGAGCCGGGCCTTTCACTCCGCTGCCCGGCTTCCCGGCCGCAGGGTTCTCTGGGCTTCTCGGAGCAAAAAATAACCTTTAAAAAAGCCGTGCGTTTCCTGTTGGTGTTTCCTGGCTGCTCCTAGCTCCCACTTCCGGAAACACCGGCATCCATCCTGGTCCTGCCCTGCACCCACCCGCCTCCTTTCTGCCCCATGCGCGTGCCGGGGTGGGAGGCTGCTCAGCGCCCACGCTGCCCCTGGGAGGGGGGACCCGTAGCCATGGCCCCGAAACACTCGGTTCTCTCTCGGTTTCAGTGTGGGCGAGCAGCCGCCCGAGGCGAAGAACAGTCTTCAGAGAATGGGCTCCTCCGAGTCAACAGATTCAGGTACTCGGTCCTCGCCGCTCGTTCATCCTGTGCCGCCCGCGTGTGGGGAGCAGGCAGCTGGACCTGCGCTTTCCGGGGAGACTGCCTGGCAGCGTGGCGAGGGAGAGCATCCGCCAGGCGCTGGCCCCCCAGCCTGGCAGGTCCCCTGGGTGCCATCCACCTGGCCGGGATCCGACCCAGCACCCACCGGGTGCATAGAGAAGTGGGACACCAAACTGCTCTCCCGCTCTCTAAAGTCGATACATAATCAATAAATCCGCACCCAAGGATGCACTAGAGAGGTGAAAGGTGTGCTAGGCAGGCTGCTGATGGGGCCGTGCTGGGCAGGGGCTCCACCTGCCGCCTTTGGGGAGATGGGCACCTCCCTTGGTGTTAATTTGTCGAAGGCAGTAATGCCTGACTTTGTCATATGACATCGTGTATTTCCCAAACCCCCGAGTTACGCATAATGACCTGTCCAAGATAAGATATTTGAAATCAAAACCATGCTAGGCCACTGGTGCTGGACCATCCTCTCCAGGGGTGGGGGCTCAGTAACCACGGAGTGATGAGAAGGTTCGGGTTAATGCACTCCCTCCCCACGTCCCATCTTCCTTGATGGTATTTGCAGATAGGCCAGGGGGATTAGTAGATACACCATGAAAGTAGGAAGTTTCTGGCAATCATATAAAGACTTTATTTTTGGCATAAAGTCCAGGCCAGCTTTGTGGACTGGCCTAAAGAAACGGTACTAGGGAGTCGTACTTATTTTAATGACAGAATGGTGTTTCGTGTGCTCCTTCCTAAAAGATACATTTTTTTTTCCCACAGGCTTCTGTCTGGATTCTCCTGGGCCCTTGGACAGTAAAGAAAAGTATGTATTCACATGTTTGTGCTTAGAAAAAACTTCTCTGAAGTTTCTGATGAAATTGGTCATGCTCTGGATTTAGCTGTCCCTAGTAAGACTCCTGGGTCCTGTAACAGTCCGGTATCTTACCATTATTATTATTACTGTTATTTTTTAAATCCTCACCCAGTGCCTGGTGGGGTAGCTCAGTTGGTTAGAGCATTTTCCCGATACACCAAGGTTGCTGGGTTCAATCCCGAGTCATGGTGAAGCAGCCAATGAATGCATAAATAAGTGGAACAACAAGTCGCTCTCTCTCTAAAATAAGTAAATTAATAGTCAATAAACCATCACCCAAGGATATGTCCATAGAGCGGGAAGGAGGGGAAGAGAGAGAAAGAAACATGGATGTGCCGAGACCGGTTTGGCTCAGTGGATGGAGCGTCGGCCTGCGGACTGAAAGGTCCCGGGTTTGATTCCGGTCAGGGGCATGTACCTGGGTTGTGGGCACTTCCCCAGTGGGGGATGTGCAGGAGGCAGCTGATCGGTGTTTCTCTCTCATCGATGTTTCTAGCTCTCTATCTCTCTCTCTTCCTCTCTGTAAAGAATCAATAAAATATATTTAAAAAAGAAAAGAAAAGAAACATGGATGTGAAAGAGAAACATCTGTCGGTTGCTTCCTGTATGTGCCCCAATCCAGCCCACAGCCTAGGTATGTGCCCTGACCGGGAATCCAACCTTTGACCTTTCTGGTGTATGGGACAACGCTCTAACCGAGCCACCGGCTCAGGACAAGTCTGATATTGTATTTTTTTTTTAAAATATATTTTATTGATTTTTCACAGAGAGGAAGGGAGAGAGATAGAGAGAGTTAGAAACATCGATGAGAGAGAAACATCGATCAGCTGCCTCTTGCACATCCCCCATCAGGGATGTGCCCGCAACCCAGGTACATGCCCTTGACCGGAATCGAACCAGGGACCTCTCAGTCCGCAGGCTGACGCTCTATCCACTGAGCCAAACCAGTTTCGGCATGATATTGTATTTCTTTTTTTTTTTTTTTTTTTTTATTGATTCCAGAGAAGAAGGAAGAGAGAGAGATATAGAAACATCAATGATGAGAGAGAACCATTGACCGACTGCCTCCTGCACGCCCCACACTGGGGATCGAGCCCGAAACCTGGGCATGTGCCTTTGATCAGAATCGAACCCAGGACCCTTCAGTCCATAGTCTGAAGCTCTATCTACTGAGCCAAACCAGCTAGGGCAACAGTCTGATATCTTAGAGAGAATGAGTTGTTTGTGTCAGCAGTTTTCAGAACTTCCTTTATTTTAGCTGTAATTTGGTATTTTATTTGAGTCTCATCCAGGCCCTGCCCTGTCCTCTGGCATCATAGCCTTAAGAGCATGTGTGTATGTTGAGAAGTGACCTTGGGCCTGCTTTTTTAACCGGGAAGCCCAGTGTTGGGTGCTTGTGAAAACAGGACAGCTTCAGAAATCTGTTCTTCCAACCTGCCTGAAGGGGAATGTTGGACTACCCCTCGAGCTAGTCAGGACACTGTTGTCTACTGATATGCCTGCCTCTCGTGATTTGCCTCCCGGTTTCATTGCAGCCGTGAAAATCCCGTGAGAAGAATAAATTCCCTGCCCGTAAGTCAGTTCTTTAGTGTATTTCAAACTAATACCTGTTTCTCCCCCTTAGCTGCCTGTGTGATCGTAATAGCAGACATGAATTTAGACAGCGAAGGCTGCTTTTCCCTAGTTTCAAAAGCATTCAAACATTCCTGAAAGCAACTTCAAATCTGCCTTTTCCCCACCTCCTCTAATCCCCAGAGCTTTATCCACCGGGAGGGGCGCCTTTTGTGTGAATGATGTTGGGAAGGGGTGGCTTGTCAATCCTGAGTCCCTGCTGAGAGGGCTGTAGGCCTTTAGGGAGTAAATGAAAGCCAGGTGGCGGGAACTCGGGTTCTGGCCTGGGGGGCCCCGGCCACATGGCTGCAGTGAGAGGGTGGGCGCCCGCGCATCTCTTTTTTTCTTGTGAGAACTGAGTTGCCACTGCATGTTCCCTCGTGCACCTTCCCTCCTTTCTCACTTTGGCAGCTGAAGCTCCTGGGGTGTAGTCCCGCTCTGAAGAGGAGCCACTCCGATTCCATGGACCGGGATGCCTTTCAGCTGATGGACCAGGAGGAGAATAAGGAGAACGTGAGTGGTGCTCCATGTTCCACCCTAGAGCAGGGGGGCCCCCAGGCCAGTGGCTTAGGGACGCGGCTGGGCTGCTTTCGGGGAGCAGACACTTGACCAAAGTCACGGTGGGCTTGGGAGGCAGGCACGTGGGTTTGAATCCTGCTGCTGCTGAGCTCCGTGCCCTTGGCGGGCTTCTTTAGGTTTGGTTTTCTTAGGTTTTCTTTGTGAGCAGGAAATGCAGTGTCCTGTAGGGGATGTGGGCATTCAGTGAGATGACACAGAAGGCGTTTCAGTGGTTCAGGAACGCAGGCGTGCCTGCCCGGAGCTCCTAGAAGAGTCACTATATCCGCGAAGAGCTTGTCCGGGAGGGTCGGCCCAGGACTCCCTTTCCTCCGTGTGCGCTGGCCCTGGCATGGCTGTAGGCAGCCTTAGCCGTAGGACACGTGCTTGACCGCATGTGGGAGAACAGAGCGGCCAGTCCCAGGGAATTTCGGTCACTGGACCGGCAGCTGAGAGCCTAGCTGTGGTTGCCATGCAGAAGCCAGTCCTCTCGCTGTGTTTCCACAGCTCTTCTCCCCTCTCCATTCCCCGCTAGGGTGCCCGTTCCTCAGCCTTAGAGCCTCCCGGGCTTAGCGTGAAACCTGCTTCCGTGAGCTGTCCCATGGGAGAGCTGGGAGAGCCGGGAAGAGAAGGAGTTCCTGCCTCCAGTGCCTGCCAGGCTGCAGCCTCTGGGGAGTGGCTTTCCACCTGTACAGGTGCAGACCTGGACCAGGCCTGGTGTCCGGTTGCCCTCTCCCTCCCAGCCTTGGCTTCTCCCAGGGTGGCCTGCTCGGGGCTTTGTTCTAGAAGGGAAGCAGCATAGGTTAAAGTCGTCCTGACTGGCTGTGAAGCCAGATTTCGGGCACATCATAGCCTGTAAGGTTTCGTCCAATCGCATGGGGACGAGTGGGTTGTGGTTGATGGTTAATGAGCCCCCGTGCTGGCACAGGAGGCCTCGGGTCTGAGCTGTCACGGTTCTGAGCACAGGAGCAGGCTCTGAGGTGGGTGTTGCGGAAGGGGTGTGAGTGCTGTAGACCTGGAGGGAAAGGAACCATGCAGTGTGCGTCCTACCGCTGCTCACTCTGTCGCTCAGCCTTGTGTGAGGTTTGTCCCGTTTGGTTTCCCCCAGTGCTTTTAGTGTGGCATACAATGCTCTTATTTTTAAATGTGTTCTTACTGATTTTAGAGAGGGAGAGAAACATGGGTCAGCTGTCCTCTGCGTGCCCCCTACTGGGGATCAGGCCCCCACCCGGGCATGTGCCCCAACCGGGAATTGATGCTCAACCAACTGAGCCACTCTGTCCGGGGCTGGGGTACAGTCCTCTTACGCAGGGAGGAAGTGACCGTGGAGGAAGAAGGCGGGAACACAAAGCTCCAACAAAGGCACGGGGAGAAGCATGCTCCCGTCTGCAGGCGTGTTGGCTTGGCTTTAGATTTTAAAATTGTTGGCTTAGCTTATAACTCAGTGTTTTGTGTACTTGGCAGTGAAGTGCTTGCTAGGGAGTTCAGCCAGGTGAGAAAAACATGCTGTATTAGAAGTCAGCTGTTGACAGCCTTCGAAATTCGTAGTTACACAGACCCAGTGTTGGTGTTAGATCAGAAATGTGCACATCCTTAGTTTGGCGGCATTTACAAAAGTGACCAGTGCCCACGCCCTGTCCGTCTCACCTGAGTTACAGCGGAGGCCCTAGAGCTGGTGCCACCGACCGTGGCAGATGTCTCGACTGTACTGTCTTGCAGGAGGCCTTTGAGTTTAAGAAGCCAGTAAGACCCGCGTCTCGTGGCTGCCTGCGACGTGAGGAGGGTGGAGATCTCTTCACCCAGAGGCAGAGCTCTGCCCCAGCCCGGATGGTACGTGCTCTGGCTCGTAGGGAAGTTTCTGGCGGGAAGAGAATTCACGCTCCTTTAACCTGGAATGGAAGACACCCAGTAGCTCTTGATGTCTTTACTTTGACCCTGTCTTTTGAAACTAGTTGGTCACAATTTTTGGTGTTTTTGCTGTGTCTGGAGAGGAGACAGGCAGAAGCTGAGTGAGAGATGGTCTGTTTGAAATATTGGACTCGAGCAAGGAATATTTGACCGGGTTCGTTCTGGGAAGACAATCTGCAGGCGTCCTGGCTGCTCTCTGTGGTGGGATTACGTGTCTCCCGTAACACTTGCTCTTTCCCAGTGCGTCCTGGGAGCTCAGAGGCACTGGCTGCTGTTTGGAGGGAAGACCTTAGCCTCCTGCGAAGGCGGCTTAGTACGAAGTGTGGATTTCAGGGAACCACTGCCTCTGGGCTGCTGGCAGTAAGTGGGGCACTCATTTGCCAGGCAGAGACTGTCATCGCTTCCGGAGTTTTCTCCCGGTGGTCTGACCGCTGTGGACGAGAGAGGCCCAACTTGGACCAAATGATCACGTTTGGTTTCCAGGTTTTGCTGGGAACATGCATCTGAAAATACAACTCTCCAGACTGGCTTGGGGTCTAAGGAATGTGTTCAGCCAGTATTGCTATGTCTAGCATTAGCACAAAGCATTTTTTAAAAATGTTTTTATTGATTTGAGAAAGAGGAAGGGGAAGGGGAGAGACAAACATTGCTGCCTCCTTCACACCCCTTACTGGGGATCGAGCCCACAACCCGGACATGTGCCCTGACCAGGAACCGAACTGGTGATCTCTCAACTGTGCCACACAGCCCAGGACAGCGCAGAGCACTTTTATGTTTTGTTTGTTTTTTCAAATTATAAGAGGAAGTTTACTTGAAAGTTACAGAGGTGGTAGAAGTGAGCCAGTTGGGCTGTGGAGGCTCAGGAAACAAGTTACAGAATCAAAGGGCCCCTGGAGCCTAGGTGAGAGAAAGGGAAAGGGCCTGGGGGCTGAGGGGAGGGACAGGCAGGGACACCTGCTGGGGGAGAAGGGGCTGTTTTCTTACCTTTCATCTCAAGTCTGCAGAGTAGCTGCACCTGCCGTGTCACACACTGGGGGAGTGTGGTCAGGGCGCTTGGGTGATTTGCCAAGGGACACGGTAACCCTCTGGGAGCTGGGCATCCAAACTGAACACGCCTCGTGTGCGCGCTCGAAGCCAGCATTTCCTGTGATCCCCTGGCTGCCCCTCACTGCAGCCGCTGCGGGGTGAGCAGAAGGAAAGGCAGAGCCAATGTCAGAGGTGTTTCCTTTGTGTCCTTTTGGTCTGCAGCACCTCTTCCCTCAGTGTGGGAGCCATGGAGGAAGCGTGCTCGGTCCGGAGACCGGTGTGTCATTTTCTGTGGCACATCTGCACCTGGGGAGTCGAGAACTAGGTCGCAGAAACGGGTGCCATGCCCCAGTGTGAGCATCACAGGGTGTGGTCCTGCTGGGTGAGGCACTGCCCTGTGCCCAGGGTGCTCAGGTGCACCAGGGAGGACCAGAGCGCCCAGAACAGCAGGCTGCTGCAGAGGGTGCTGGGAGTGATCTGCCCGGGGCCACTGAGGATCCTGGACTCATGCCCCCGGGGGATGTGGATATTAACCCTTTGAGAGCCAGCCAATATCCTAGGAACCACGCTAAAATTGCCAAGGCATTTTTGCTGATTTTACAGCAGTTTAGGGAAAAAATTATGAATCACAAGTAAATGAAGTTACATATTCAAAAACTTAAGGAAACCTTTACTACATTGACATATTTAGCGATATCATCATCACTAATAAAAGCAGACTTAGAACTGGACGCCATTTCGAAGCTTTGACAGCGCTCCCAGCACTTCTGGCGAAAGACAGGAGGAGCGCGATTGCGGTCCCCAGCACCCAAGGGGTTAAAGATACTTGTAGGGCTGATGTGGGGCCACCTTGTTCCTGTGGAGGAAAAATGTGTCTGAACTTTTCCCCTGGCTTTGGAAAGCACGTAGAAAAGAAGTAATAAAGTGTCCGCAATGCTTGTATCCGCGTCGGTGGGTCATGAGCGGTTTAGATTTCCTGTATCAAATACGTAGGGTTCCTGATGAGACCACGTTTTCACTCCAAGAGTGATCTCTTTCCTAGGGAGGGTGTGGTGGGGAGAAAGCTTGGGCTTTGGAGTCAAAACGAGTGAGCTCTGTGATCCTTAACCTGCATAGGCATTGCTCTTCTGGTTTGTTGAAAGGAAAGGGTTACCCGTCGTGTGTTGGGAGACGGAAATGGGAACGTGCATGTAGAGGTTATATTGCTCTCCTCTGTCATATCTGGAGTTACTCACATAAGCATTCTCTGGGCCATTTTGTGGTCTTCATGAGACTTGCACCTTCTCGCCCTTCCTCATTTTGGCAGATTGTCATATTGTCACAGCCCTCACGGTGGTCTGTGTTCACTGATCACCGTCCGCTGATAAGCCTTGTCTTTCCCAAAAGGCTAACCCCGGGTGCTGCTGCCAGGGGGATTGTTCTGGGAAGGGTTCTTTGTGAAGGCTACTTGGCCTCGCTCTATCAGCACTGTATGTGGACATCGAATCATTATTTTTATTTTTAAATATATTTTATTGGTTTCAGAGAAGAGAGAGAGACAGAAACATCAATGATGAGAGAGAGTCATTGGTCAGCTGTCTCCTGCACACCCCCTACAGGGATCGAACCCACCACCCAGGCATGTGCCTTGACAGGAATTGAACCCGCGACCCTTCAGTCCATGGGCTGATGGCTCTATCCACTGAGCGACACCAGCTAGGCGACATCAAATTTATAACCTGGGGTTCATATTCCTTTGATTAGTAGGGCTAAAATTTTACTTAAAACAAATATACTGTGTTTTCCTCATAAGAACTAATGACCCATCCGAGGAGATCAGAGCTGGTCGTTTATTAACAGGCATGAATTCTGTCTCGTAGCTTTCCTCCAACGAAAGAGAGAACAGCGAGCCAGGGAACCTCATTCCACTCTTCATGCCCCAGTCACCCGTGGCTGCCACTCTGTCTGATGAAGACGATGGCTTCATGGACCTTCTTGATGGAGAGAATCTGAAGGTGCTGTGTGTGTGTGTCCCTGTCCGGCCCACTGACGACCCGGGAGAGCTCGTGAATAAGTGCAGGGGAGGCACACGGTTCCCGGGGCTTGAATGAGCTGGTGTTTTGGGTTATTTGGTGAGAACTTGAAATGTCCTTCTAGATGAAATTCCGTACCTCCTCCTGTATGGATAGGGGGTGCTGTGTGCAGATGACCGAACTCTAAAATGTGATCCTCTTCTCGCTGTAAAATGTCGGGGAGTGGGGGAAAGAACATTAGGTGATGCCCACCCAGGCCTCTCTGGTATTTGGGCAAAGCCACACCAGCATTGAAACCCGTGCTCATCTCTGCGGACCTTGTCACACGTTCTCTCCAGAATGATGACGAGACCTCGTCCTGCATGGCCAGCCTCTGGACGGCCCCCCTGGTCATGAGAAGAGCTGCACACGTGGTGAGTGGCCCTGTGGGTCTGCGGGTCCCGAGCCTCTGGGCCTCTGACTGGACCAGAGTGAACAGGAAGTGAGCCCTTCGCTCGCGTCACCACAGGGGCCAAACCCTGCTCCGTTTGAGATTCTGTTCTGGGGCCCTGGACCTTGACTGTCCCTAGTATTTCTCGTGTTAACGGCACAGCCTTTTATTTACCTTCAAGGTTTTTGTCCTCGTTAACGTGTGAGGACGTCTCAGTAATGCATATGCTTGCAGTCCTTGTTTTTGTAATTTCTAGTTCATCTCAGCCATTCTTGGTCAGCTAATACCCTTTCCGTACAACTCTGACCTGTGGACTCCGGTTTAAGATCACTGGGTGATATCTGGGAAATAACCCGCTCAATCGGATTTAAGAAATAGTTGTTCTTAAACGGCGTAAGACGGTATCGGCTTAGATTTAAGTGAAAGCTTTCTGAGTGAGTAACTTGTCGGCAGCAAGAATAGAAAGACTCCAGCACAGGCTCCACCCATACCCACCCACCCAGCCGTGAGCCGCAGCCACAGCTCCTCCCCGGAGCGCCCTGGCCCAGCACAGAGAACGCGGCCGCCCTGTTTGATTCGGGTAGAGCGCACGTGCTGGACTGCCACATGCTTTACTTGGCACAGAATGTGTAGAGACGAGAGCACGTGCGGAGAACAGCCAGGAGAAGAAGGAGACTCAGCCCTGAGAGATGTGGTGGGCTGACTGGTGAAGAGCTGGGACAGAGGGCTTCAGTGGGAGAGGCAGGAGCCTGGTTCTTACTGCAGAACAAGAGCAGCTGGTGCTGGACCACAAGCCTTAGAGTTAGGAGCCGGCGGGGCGGTTCGTTTCGAGCAGGAAGATGAGCTCTGAGGCAGGAAGGCCAGAGGGTGCCTCACGGGTGGGGAGGGAGGCTGGTGGTCATCCAGGAAGGAGTGCTGTAGAGGGCGACCAAGTAGCAGCTGAGGTTCCTCCCAGCAACTGATCGGTGGCCCTGAGCACTAGGCTGTGGGTGCAGGTGGGAGTTGAGGTGTGGCCCTGAGGAGTGGCGGTCACGGGAGGTGGCTATGGTTAACCTCAAAGGCAGCTTTCCCCCAGGAGCACTGAGGCGCACACCCCACGGGCACTCTCGGCTCTCGGGGTCGTTGCTGTCTCTGTCCCGGGGTCTCTTGGACCTTTTTTTTTTTTTTTTTTTTAATCCTCATCCAAGGAGGGAAGATGGGTTTCCATTGACTTAGAGAGTGGAAAGGAGGGAGGCGAGGGAGAAAGAGACATTGATGTGAGAGACACATCGATTGGTTGCCTCCCACACGTCCCAACCAGGGGCAGGCATCGTACCTGAGACCCCTGGTGTGTGGGCCAGTGCTCTAACCACTGAGCTGCCTGCCAGGGCTCCTGAGCTTTGTGCCCAGGTTTTTCAACATTTGCACAAAAAAATGTGCCAAACACCTGGAACACGGTTTGTCTCTGCTTTGTGCTCAAAGTCTGTTTGACTTCTGTATTCCCCACCTGCAGGTGAGAGGACAGCTGTGGAGGTGAGGGTGCTGAGAGCGTGGCCTGTGGATAATGGGGTTTTATATGTTTTCCCAAAGGGCAACCGATGCCAGCTGTTTGACTCCACTCCCACGGGCAGTCCCGCCCTGCGCTCAGTGCTGAAGAGACCTGACCGGTCCCGAGAGCTGTCCCCCCCTGGAAACGCCAAGCGGAGGAAGAGCGCGCTCAGGGCCGGCGCCGGGGCGGCAGCCAGTCCCAAGGAGCCCCGGGAGGTGGGTGTGCAGGGAGAGCGCACTGGTCTCGGTTCTCACATCTCCACGGGCTCTTTGCTGAGCTCGCCTTCTGCTTCTCGTTTGCTGAAGTGTGTCTGGAATTGCCTCTTGGCGCTTGGATGGTGGCGGCTTTCGAGTCTTTCTCAGGCGATCCCAGCATCTGCCATGGTGTTGGCTTCCGTTGATTTTTCTGGTTCTTGGTCTGACGAGTGGTTTTCCAGTTGCATCTGTATATTTTGGGTTTTAGCAGGTCTCCTCTGACTGACGTGCGGGGAAGGTGGGGATTGAAGTTCAGGTTCCCCAGCGCGGCCTCTGGGCCTGGTATGTGGGCTGGAGGAAGCCTCATTTTGCTGGGAGGAGTGGGATTTAGGCTCCCTCTGGCCTCCACTGACACCATCCCAGTGGAGTAGAGATTGGGCCACTTCGTTACAGCGAGACAAAGGCACAGCTCGAAGCTGTTCATCCTCACCCGAGCATATTTTCCCACTGATTTTTAAAGAGATTGGAAGGGAGAGGGAGAGACAGAGTGAGAAATGTCAATGTGAGAGAGACACATCGATTGGTTGCCTCCCGCAGGCGCCCTGACCGAGGCCAGGGATCGAGCCTGCCACTGAGGTATGTGCCCTTGACCGGAATCAAACCCAGGACCCTTCAGTCTGCGGGCCGACATTCTATCCCCTGAGTCGGACTGCCCCGGGCTCGTCCTTTCTTTTGACCACCTGTCGTATCTTTGGACGAGTGACCTGATTGAGAGTCATGGCTCTCTGGGCTTTGAGGCCTCCGTTTGGGAGCATGATGGTAGCCAGCTGGGAGCGCTCCGTTTCTATCAGCTTGTTTATATATGTTGGTTTCATAGATTTCCTGGTTTTAAAGCTATTTTTCTTCCTGAAATGTCATGTTTGGCTCACTTCCAATTGCTCTGTTTATCCATTTTTCCTGCATTGCACTGTCCTTATATCAGATTTTGGTATTAAGCATTAGAAAATAAACTGGAAAAGTGCCCATAATTTCTGTAGCATGAAAGGTTTGAATAAATATCCGTCATCTTAAAAGGTTAGCTAGATCGCAGCCATGGAAACATCTAGGCCTGATGCCTTGAACTTTATAATCTACTCTAGGTGCCTAATACTTTATGAAACTGTTTTTTCTACTTAAAAGCGAATTCTAGGTTAAAGGGCAAGACGGTTTGTGAAACTTTGTGTTGTATACATGTCAACAAATTGCCTTTGTTTTTTCAAATCTGGGTCTAAAGAAGGTCTGTACGTTGCATTTGGTTGAGAGGCCTCTTATTTAGACCCAGCCTTACTTTTATTCCTGCTTGGGGGGAGGGGCAAGGAAAACAGTTTCGGGGAAATTCAGTTAGACGCTGAAAAAAATAGACCTAGTTAGTGTGCCTTCTTTTCACTCAAGATTCAATAAAATATGAAAAATCTTCATTTGCTAAGTATAAACATTAACATTTTAGTCTCCTTGTGACATGTTCCAGGTGAGTGTTCTCAAAAGTCCTGTTGAAAACCCCGGCCTCACTTCCCACCTTTGATTGTTACAGATTCTGTATCCGTCTCCAGCCTTGGCATCTCCCCCAAAGGGGACCATCGAGAATATTCTGGATAACGACCCCAGAGACCTCATAGGGGACTTCTCCAAGGTGAGGGCGCCCTCTAGCTACGTGATGCAGGTGGATGGGTTACACACACGCGCACCCTGCCTTCCTCCCTCTCTGAGGTGGCTCCTGGGGTGTCCCAAGGGGACACAGTTTGAAATTTTTAAAGGTCTCTGTGGGACTGTAGACCTCAAGGGTGCTGATCAGAGAGTTTAAGTAGGAAGCCATTCTCCTACCCCAAGGCAGGCTCTCGGGGAGCAGAAAAGCATAAATAAGCAGAAATCTATAGCCTCACTACAAATCTATATCAAAAGATTTCTTCTCTTTAAGGGTTATCTCTTCCACACAGTCGCTGGGAAGCACCAGGACCTAAAGTACATCTCTCCCGAAATTGTAAGTCATGCTTTGGAACCTGCCTCACGTGCGCTGTGAACCTAGTTCTTCCAGCAGCCAGCGCTGATCCTCCTGGCCTTTCCCTCCGCAGATGGCATCTGTCTTGAATGGCAAGTTTGCCAACCTCATTAAAGAGTTCGTTATCATTGACTGCCGGTACCCATACGAATATGAGGGCGGCCACATCAAGGTAAGGGTTCCCGAGGCTGGGGGTGAGCCCTGCTGTCAGGGGCATAAAGGGGCCTCGGCAGCATCTGTGACTGTTTGAAAGCGGGTGGGGACCCCTGGCTGCGTGTGAGCTCACAGGCTGGTGAGAACTGAGAGGCGGCTGCGGAAAGGCACCTGCCTCCTGGGTGCCCACAGGGCGCTCCTGGTCTGCACGGCTCGCCACCTCGTGCAGCAGATGCTCCCGTCACCCGCACCGCATGTCTGGACGGTGCCCACTGCTCTCCGAGCCAGGCCTGCAGACCCTGGGCCTGGCACAGGGCTCCGTTAGGCCACCTGGTGGGAAGGGGTGTTGGGACACACTTTCCCGGAAAGAAAGTAACTGCTTGTGCATTTCAATCTTTTGACCAATAAAATAGTGCTGGCGTGTGGTACGGGGTACTTCCCAGACGCTGTTAGGCTGTCACTGTCTGTAGCTTTTGAAAGTCCCCAAGTCACAAACAGCATTCAGAGAGGGCGCACAGCCGCAGCATATTGAGGGGCCCGTGGAAGAGCCTGCAGGTGGCACCGTGGCTCCGGGGGGCTCGGCGCTGAGTCTGGTGTCCTGCAGGGCGCGGTGAACCTGCACATGGAGGACGAGGTGGAAGACTTCCTGCTCAAGAAGCCCATCTGCTCGGCCGACGGCAAGCGCGTCATCGTGGTGTTCCACTGCGAGTTCTCCTCCGAGCGGGGCCCGCGCATGTGAGTGGTGGCGCGTGCTCGCCCGCAGCCCCGGTGCCGCCTGGTCACCCCAGGCCTTGGCCGGCACCCTGGCGTGGGACTGTGGTTTTGTGAGAGCACAGATCCCCGGGTGGTGGTGTCCTCTGAAATTCATTTCTGCTTAGCATCCACTGGATGACATGAGCAGCTTCCTCGCGTGGAGTGAGTGGGCTTGGCCTGGCGGGTCCAGGTGCAGGGGCTGGCGGGCTTCTGCCGCCATTTCCCACAGGCCCTGACCTCTGCTGGCACCCCACTCCTGAGAGTCCTTGCCACTGTCCGGTGTGGCTCACTGTTCAGCTTCCTCATGTATGTGGAGTTCAGCTCCTGCCTTCCTGTGTCCCCGCTGTCCTTGGTTCTACCTGTGGGACTGCTGTCCCCAGGTGACATCCTTCAGGTGCACTGTGGTGGCTCTTGGTTCAAATGCCAGGAAAGTGTGACGTCCTCACTCGAGACTTGATGTGGTGCTTGAAACCCTTGTCCAGTCCATGCTTGCAAAGGAGGGTTGTGTGCTCTCACGTTATTGCACATTGTGGAGGGGTAGGGGGCGAAGTGCCCCAAACATCCCCCTCGTTAGCACAAACTTCCGTTGGGGCTTTGGTGTCTAAGGCCCTGTTGTTACCAAAACATCTTTTATGCCAAAATAGGTGAAAGTGAGATTACAATAGAGCAACATTCACTTAAGGCTTGAAGTAATATTCCGACGCTCTAACAGCAGCCTCCGCACTCGCTAACGTAGCAGCGCTGGTGCTGGTGCTGGGCATGGCCAGAGGTGGTGATATTGAAAAGCTGGGGGAGGGGCTAGACGGCTGCCCAGCCATTGTCCATGTCCCTGCAGAGGACTGGGACGGGCCAGGTGCACGGAGGCAGTGAGGGGTGGCAGTGAGCAGGTCTGACGGGGCCTGCTGCAGGGGGTCCCGGTAGGAAGACAAGTGCTGACAGGTGGTCGGAGAGGTGGCAGGGGGAGTGCAGCTCAACTAGGAGGTCAACCAGGGTCACCCACAGAGGTGGCGTCTGAGCAGACCTGGCCAGGCGCATCTCTGAGTGCGACTGCACTGCAGGTCCTGCTGTGCCCTCTCCCGGGTGCTGTCCAGGTGGGAGGCAGCAGTGGACAGGACAGCCCTGCCTTAAGGAGCCCGCATTTCAGAATAGTCAGGGGCCCGTCAGCATCCAATGTGTGAATGTGCCACGCTTAGGAGGTGCTTCTGGGGCAGCAGCGAGGGGGCCGCAGTGGCTGATGGGAGGGGAAGGGGGTGAGGCGGAGGCCAGTGGCCGAGGCGGAGGCTGGGGGTGCTAGGGCTGTTTCACTGGGAGAAGGACGTTTGGGAAGATGTGCCTGCCTTCCAGTGCGAAGCTGGCACTGGCTGTGCGCTCGGCTCCCACGCGGGGCCGGGGTCACGCTCAGCACTGAGTGCTGCGGCCCCGCCAGCTGTGCTGGACAGTGGGCTCCTGATTCTCTGCCGGGAGCGCCGACCCGTGCCTTCGCCTTCGCAGGTGCCGCTACGTGCGAGAGAGAGATCGGCTCAGCAACGAGTACCCCCGACTCCACTACCCGGAGCTGTACATCCTGAAGGGCGGGTACAAGGAGTTCTTCCTGAGATGCCAGGTGAGGGCCCTGGGGAGCGTGGCTGCCCCTTGCCAGCGGGGCGGTGGGGTCTGCCTGGTGGTCACGGCTGTTTGGCGGGTGTCTGGGAATTTGCCCGGTGCAAGCGGGGCCTCAGAACCCGCTGGCCAGGCCTGCACTGCTGCTCAGTCTCCCAGCACCGGGAGGGAGGAGGCAGGGTTAGGAGAGAGACGGGCGTGCCCTGACCTCACCCGCCTTGTCCCCTAGTCGCACTGTGAGCCCCCCAGCTACCGGCCCATGCACCACGAGGACTTTAAGGAGGACTTGAAGAAGTTTCGCACCAAAAGCCGGACCTGGGCCGGGGAGAAGAGCAAGAGGGAGATGTACAGCCGCCTCAAGAAGCTCTGAGGTGGCGGCCGGCGCCTGCTCCACCCCCGCCCTCTTGGCTGCGTCTGGAGCGGGGCCTGGGCCTCCTCCATGCTCCTCCCGCCGCCCTCCGCATCAGGACCGGCTCCCGAGGCTGTCGTGCCCGGTTCCGAGCACCACGTCAAGTCCAGTTCTGCCTCTTGGTCCCACAGCTGGAGGAGCCACTGGGGCCTTACTGGGCTCTTGACCCTCATGACGGGAGGGGAGGAGGGGGAGTGGAGAGAAGACCACGGAAGCGCTGCTGGCCAAACTCCAAAGACGGCCTGGGAAGGGGTGACGTAACCCATGTCTTAATTTATTCAACCTCATCAATCACTTTATTATTACTTTTAACTCCTGGAGACTTATTTAGCTGCTTCTTTAAGTCACAATACTGCCATTTTATCATCCCAAGACTACCTCTGCTTTTAATTAAGAAAAAAAAGGAGGAAGAAGAGGCAGCCATGAGTGCGGGGCAGAACTAGCTCTGTCGCCCAGGAGGCACTGCGGTCCTGGGCTGCTGCTATTTAAAGCCAAAGACTGAGCTACGGTGGGAGTGGGCACTGGACTCAGCCTTGGCGACAGGGCGTAAGCTAACCTGCCGGACCTACCTCGAAGGCCACAGATCTGCTTGGGGGTGGCCCTGCCCTGGCCCCAGTTCCCGTGGTGTTGCTGGTCTGGGAGTCGATCCGGAAAGCACTTCAGGCAGCCTCCCGCGGGCACCCCTGGCTCCTGTGGAACATGGTAGCGAACGTATCCCACAGTGGGGGCAGGGGTGGGGGAGTGTGTACTGAGTGTCTTCCTTCTGACACTCTGGTAGCTTTGAACTTTCTAAAAGAGTCATTTTATGAGTCAAGGAGAATCCAATCAGTGTTAGCTGGCCCACCCGAGGGGGCAGCGGGCCGGGAGCCCCGGCGTTGACGAGGGCGTGGGTGCTGGCGTGCGGTGGCTGGAACGTTTCTCAGGCAGCATGGTGGGTTGGAAGGTAAAACCTCCGAGTTTATCATGTTTTCATTGAGGGGCAGGGAGCGATGGGCCACGTCACCAGCTGCCTCCGCATCCAGCGCCCACGGGACAGGGTCCTCCCAGCTCGCCCGTCCTCGGGGCTGGGCCGACCTGATGGATTCTGGACAGGCCGTTTGGCTCCCGCTGGCCCCACCCTCAGACGCCAGCCCCTCAGCACCTCTGCTCCCTCAGGGCGCAGCCAAGTTTCTGCATGAGTCGGCCCCCCTTGCCTCGCTGCCTATTGGGGTGGGGAGGGAACCAGTGATGCTGGAGATGACTGGTGTGTTCATGGGTTTGAGTTGCATTTGACCATAAAACAAAACAATCTTGTTAGAAAAGTGTGGGGCGCAGGAGGGGAACATCCACTTGGTCTCGGATCTTGTTCGTGGGGATTCTGTTGGTTGAGGGCCTGGAAGGAGGCGGGTGGCCCTCAGGTTGTAAGGTGTGGCTAGCACTGCTGACCAGCCATCACAGGCTCTAGAATAAAACCAATCTTGAACCCATGCTCTGCTTCATGTTTTTTTCTGCCTAATTGATTCAAAGGAAATTGTTTCCCTTTAAGGTTCTGGGACTGCCTGTGACTATAACCGGTGGCTGGGCAGCCACATTCATCGAGAGGCCACAGGGCTCTCCTGTGGCCTTTGGGGGTGGCCACAATGACCTCCATTGTGCCCTGAGTCCAAGAAGAAACATGGAGATGGCATGGCCTGACGAAACAGGGTCAGCAGGAGCTGAGCCGCAGACGCTCCCTTACGAAACAGTTCATGTGGAGGAAGCAGCAGGCCAAGGAGGGCCCCAAAGAAGAGTTCTCACCTTTTTATTGTTGATAGTGTTACAGGTCTCCCGTTTCCCCCTGGACTTTTGACTTCTGCAAGGACCGGGGAGGATGTACAGAATGAACCAGGACAGATGGTAAGTCATGGGCCCCCATGTGAGCTGGGGGTGATTGCCAAGACGGATCAACGCTGGAGCAAAACTTACAAAATAGTGACGCCTGCCTGGGATAGAAAAGAACTATTTTTAAATCTTACATAAATGTGGCAAGTGCTAAAATCTAAAGTATTTCACCCATGGGCCCACCTCAAGTCTGGCTTCACTGAGACTGCTCCCTTCTGATTTGTATCTATAATAGAAGCATTATTCCAGCCATAAACATAACACTAGTGGTGTGCACGGGATTCATGCACATTAAAAGGGAATTAATTAGAGGAAATACTTTAATATTGCTATTTGCCCTTTCTCTTTAATAGAAGTGTCAGAAATTAAAGAAAATTAGTAAAATGTATATGAAAATCCCTCCTGTCAGAGTCTGGGGCACGCGGTGGAGTCAAGTCCCCGCCTACCCACACCTGCTTTGAAATTGCAGGAGACCCAGACCTGGCCAGCCCCACCCCCATCAAGCCCCGTTGGGCGGGGGGGCGCGGAGCGCGGGCTGAGGTCCCCCACCCTGTCCTGGCGCCACGCAGCCTCAGGTCCCTGCCTATCTGCATTACAGTGATGACCATTTGCATATTAGCCTTTAATTATGATGATGTAAGGGAAGGAAGTTCCCTGTAATACCAACCAATCTCCAGTGAGTGTCACTGTTAACGAGTTTCTATGTTAGGAAGATGGAGGAGAGAACAAGGCCACAGAGTACCGACTGGACTAGCTGCCCCTCCCCTGCCACCCCATTTTCTCTCCCAGATGGTTTTCTCACCCAAAGGGACACCGTGTGGCTGAGCACCCCCACCCTGTTCTCCAGCCCATTCCTGTCACTAAGTTTGAAAGTGCAGAGACTGGTATAGAGATGGCTTTGAACTCCACATGACCACTTGGCCATCCTGGCCGGCAGTTAGCTGGTCAGGCCATGGTCCTGGTAAGCCAAGGTTGTGGGTTTGATCCCTGGTCAAACCCACATAAAGGAATCAACCAGTGGTCCAGCTGGTGTTGCTCAGTGGATGGGGCATCCTCCCATGGACCAAGAGGTCTGCCAGGTTTGATTCCCGGTCGGGGCACATGCCCAGATTGTGGGCTCAATCCCCAGTAGGGCACATGTAGGAGGCAACCAGTGAACGTGTCTCATTGATGTTTCCCACTCTTCCTTTCCCTCTCTAGAAATCAATAAAATCATTCAAAAGAGAATCAACCAGTGAATGCATAAATAAGTGGAACAACAAATCAATCTCTAAAATCAATAAAAATAACTTGAAAAAAACATATGGCTGTACTCGAACCCATCCCATGTTAGCATACCTTCCCAAAGGCAAGAGTCCTTATTCCTAATGAGAAGATTTAAGAGTTTTAATTAGGCCTGGCCGGTTTGGCTCAGCGGATAGAGCGTCGGCCTGCAGACTGAAGGGTCCCGGGTTTGATTCCGGCAAAGGGCACGTGCTTTGGTTGTGGGCTCCAGCCCCGGTCGGGGCACATGCGGGAGGCAACCACTCCGTGTGTTTCTCACAGCGATGCTTGTCTCTCCCTCTCCCTTCCATTCTCTAAAATTCAATGGGAAAATATCCTGGGGAGAGGATTCACAAAGTTTTAATTTAACCACGAAAACTGTCCTATGGTGGAAATAGCCAAATATCTACTTATGATTAGTATCTTCACATTTAAAAGCACATGTTAACTTAAATATGCTGCTTAAATCTGTCGTGTGAGGGTATATGATTTCTATGAGATCACTCTTTTTAATCATAGAGAACTTCAAACATTGTGGATGAAAAAGCAGTGCTGTGATCATAAATTCCTACGTGGGCAGGTCATGGTGGACAGCCACGCCCCGGCCTGGAATTTCTTCAGTGAAGGCTCTACGCAAGCCCTGTCCATTGTCCTTGCACATCTAGGTTAACACGCCTCAGAAATGCCGGCACTAAAATCTCTGGCAGGCATAGCACATAATCTTAACATTCCTGTAATCCAGGATTTTCAACCTTTTCCACCTCATGGCACACATAGACTGATCACTAAAATTCTGCGGCACACCAAATGTGTATTTATTTTTTGATACATATTTTTTTGTTGATTTCAGTGAGGAAGGGAGAGGGAGTGATAAAAACATCAATGATGAGAGGAGCATTGATTGGCTGCCTCCTGCACGCACCCTACTGGGGACTGAGCCCTTGACCGGAATTGAACCTGGGACCCTTTAGTCTGCAGGCCTGCGCTCTATCCACTGAGCCAAACCAGCCAGGGTGGCTGTTGTTATTTCTTAAATTTGACAATCTAAGGGAAAAGAGATCAGTGCCCCTGACTGAATAGTCGGGTGTTGCGTGTTTTATTTTTATTTTGTTTTTTCACTTTTAGAGAGGGAGAGAGAGGAGCATCAATGATGAGAGAATCATTGATCGGCTGCCTCCTGCACGCCCCACACTGGGGATCGAGCCTGCAACCTGGGCCTGTGCCCCGACTGGGAATCCAACGGTGACCTGGTTCATAGGTCAGTGCTCAACCACTGAGCCACACCGGCCGGGCGGCTTGGACTTCCCTTATGGCGACATTAGACTAGACAGAGGCTGGGAGACTGATTTAGGTTACGGGAGACGTAAGGCATGTGAGCCAGCGGGGAGTGGGGAAGGGCATGGGGGGAAGAAGGGGACATGTGATCCATTGACCAATAAAGATCAAAAAAGACATGACAACTGAGTGAAATGGGGTCCTAGACCAAGACTGACAACAACGCTATGAAGGACGTTTTGTCTCAATGTTAAGTTTTCTGAATTTGATAATTCCATAAAGCGAATTAAAACACCCTTATTCCCAGGAAAGGCACTGAAGCTAAGGTTAAGGACTATGTAACGTGTGTGCACATGCACGTTCATGATGAGAACACTGATCAGCTGTAAAAGAGACGGGAGGAAGCAAGTGGAGCGAATGCTAACGAATGAACGACTCTTGCCCTGGCCGGTTTGGCTCAATGGATTGAGCGTCGGCCTGTGTCCTGATGACGGCCCCGGGTTTGATTCCCGGTCCGGGCACGTGCCCGGGTTCTGGGCTCAATCCCCAGTAGGGGGCATGCAGGAGGCAGCCAATCAGTGTTTCTCATCGGTGTTTCTCTCCCTCTCCCTACCTTTCTGAAATAAAAAAAATTTTTTTTTTAAAGGAAGGACAGTGTTCCTTAGTGTACAAGCTGCTGAATCTCATCCATTCATTTAAAAGAATTAATGACTCTTGGTCAAGGGCACAAGGGAGTTCTTTGTACTATTCTTGCAACTTTAAGTATGAAATTATCTCAAAAGAAAACCATCGGAGAGGAGGCTGCTGCAGTGCTGAGCTCCTGCAGAGGCGGGGCGGGCGGGGGCGGAGGACTGCGGGTGCCTGGGGTCAGGGGGGACAGCAGGGGTGCTCGGAGGAACAGCCAGGCTGGCGGCGCAACCAGCTCCAAGACAGCTGTGGGCGAGAGGTCCTGGGTGGAGGCCGGAGGGCAGATGCCAGCGGCCGGGCAGGCGGGCAGGGCAGGCTGGACAGGGCGGGAGGGGGAGCGGAGCTCTGGGAGGCAGAGGAGTGGAGGCTGCTGCCAGTGGCCGGTCACTGAGGTGAACAAAGGCTTCCCCGGCGGGCGGGCAGGCGGAGGAGGGACGGAGAGGGAGGCCGGGCGCGGCAGGGCGAGCGGTGACCGGCCGCAGGGTGGGCGTGGGGGTTACCTCGATGATCCAACATGTTAAGGCCTGGGCCATTCTGTTTTCTAAGTGCTGACGCCTGAAGCCGTGTACAGCCCGCCCGGGCTCCCAGCTGGCACCTCCCAGAGGCAGCGCCTTCCCGGGATGCACAGAGCGGGTCAGCTCTCCCTCGGACCAAGTCCGTCGCCCAGCCTGGCCCCTGGCCACAGGCCTGCTTTGTTCTCGGCGGGCGGGGCCGGGCGGGCGGGGCTGGCTGCGGGGCCGCGGCCATTGCGGGGGCGCGCCACCAGGTGGCGATGGTGTCCCAGTCAGTCCTCCAGCCTTTGCCTTCCAGGAGCTGGGGCCGGAGCTGCAGAGCCCCACGCCCCTGCCTCCCAGCAGCATCTCAGGGCACCCGCCTGCCCTAGTGACTGCGGTTCAGGCCTCGACCAAGCACGTGCTCCAGGTACCTTGGCTGGAATCAAACCCAGGACCTTCAGTCCACAGGCCGACGCTCTACCCACTGCGCAACCGACTAGGGTGTCAGTGTGTGTTTTTCATAAATTCATACCCGGCCGGTGGGGCTCGGTGGTTGAGCGTCAACCTATGAACCAGGAGGTCAAGGTTCGATTCCCGGTCAGGGCACAGGCCCGGTTTTCGGGTTCCATCCCCGATGGGGGGCGCGCAGGAGGCAGCCGATCAGTGGTTCTCTCTCATCATTGATGTTTCTCTCTCTCTCTCTCCTCCTCTCCCTTCCTCTCTGACATCAATGAAGATGTATTAAAACTATATGTATGTATAAGAAAGACTGCCTGACGGCCCTGGCTGGTGTGACTCGGTTGGTTGGGTGTTGTCCGAGAGCACCGAAAGGTCGCCGATTGGTTCCTGGTCCGGGCGCAGGCCTGGGTTTCCAGCTCCATCCCAGGGGCCCTAGTGGGCATGCAGGAGGCAGCTGATTGGTGTTTCTCCCCCTCCCTTCCCCTCTCTCTAAAAATCAATTTTAAAATCTTTCAAAAAAGAAAGAAGAAGGAAAGAGAAAGCAGGCCTACTGAAAAGCTTGGATGCACAAAATCCGCACAGACCCGTGAGTCTTGAGCAAAGTAAACGGCAGAAAGCCCTGGGACACAGCACGCGGGAGACACAGGGGCCGGAGCGCAGGCCGAGCGGAGGGACCTCTCCGCCCTCAGCACAAAGCAGCCCGGGGGGGGGGGCGGGGGGGGACAGAGGCTGGCGGAGGCTGACCCCCAGGACCAGGACAGGACACCCCTCTGGGCCTTCAGCCCTGGGCCTGGACGTCAGCTGCGTGAGCCCAGCAGCCACCTCCGGGTGCTTGCGCCGTGGCTGACCCAGGAGACTTGCTGCCCCGAGTCAGGCCGGGAAGCCGGTTCCCTCTCTTCCCGGCTCCTGCTGGCTCCCGAGTGGGTGGTTCCGGAGGGGGGTTGGGACCTTTGCTGGAGTTGGAAGAGGGGGAGAAACTGCCCCTGGCTGCTCAGGTCCCAAGGCTGCCACGCCTCTCCCTGGGCACCGGACACCACGGGCATTTCGCTCCCCGGAGCCCGTTCCAGTGAGCGAGGCTCGGATCCGGCTGCAGGCAGGGCCCAGCACCTCTGAGCCGGGGGCCCCGCCCCCTCCCCCACTCCTGCCCCACGCCCACCCTGCACGGGGAGGGTGCGGCCAGTTGGGCCAGTGGAGGTGGCTTCTGCCAGCACCGGACACCTGGGCGTGCAGTGGGGAGAAGGACAGGCCCTGGCCGGGGCCAGCTCCCCAGCGGGACCGGGAAGGTGGCCAGGCAGGCTGGGCTGAAGCAGGCGCCTGTCGGGTCTGCAGGCTTCACACCTGCCCGGACGTCGGCTGCCTCGGGAGGCGGCGTGCTGACAGCTGTGGGCTGACCCCAGGCCCGGCGCTGAGCACTGGTGAGCACAGTGCTTGGCAGACAGTGGAGTGGATGAGGGACGGGTGGGGGACCCTCAGGCATTACCTGCACGCTGTGGGAACAGCTGGGTGGTTTCAGAACGAGATGACATCAGCTGAGGGACTCGGTTCCGGTGAGAACTCAGCAATCCCAGGTTTGACTCGCAGGAGCCCAGCCCACAGGGAACAGCTTTTCCACGTCGGGTCCATCTGTCTCCCACGTCAGCACGAAAACAGCAAAATCAACAGCAATGAAGATCGGCTCCACCGAGTCCTCTGGAAGCCCGGGGAGGTGGTGGGTGAACGGGCACCGAGGGGCCGGCTGCCGGTGGCCTCCTGGGGAGAGCGGCTACAGCGTTCGGACAGGTTCAAGCCTCGGACTAATGAGAGGGCTCGGTCCGCTCCTGGCAAAGCCAGGTGCAAGTCCCAGCTTGGAGGGCAAAGGCCCCCAGCACCATGACAGCCAAAGGCTATATAGCGGGGCCTTGACTTAAGAGTTTAATTCATTCTGAGACCGTTAAGGAACTCAAATTACTCTGTCAACTCAATGCAAAAAATCGGCCAAGAGACAGCTGGTATCTCAAAAAACTCGTTAGGACGCTAGTAAGTCAAGGCCCCACTGTAGTTGTGAGCTTGACCTGATGATGGTCCGAGCCTGTGGGCCACGTGGCTGAGTGATGTGGGCTGCGGGAGGTGCCGTAACAAAGCTTGATCAGGTGCCTGTAACTGAGGGGATTGGAGACCCGCGAGAACGTTGTAACCACGCCCTTACTTTGCCTCGTGGAATCTGCTATAAAATAAGGACTCGGCTTGCAGGCCGTGGCTTTGCCACGAGAGGACCGAGCCCTCTCATTAGTCCGAGGCTTGACCCTGTCCAAACGCTGTAGCCGCTCTCCACACCCAGATCTCCTCACCGAGGCCTGGTCTAGGTTTGAGCCCAGAACCTGCCTGGACACAGAGGGGTTCCCCTGGCCTGGCTCAGACCGTCCGCCGTGGCTGTCGCTGCCTGGGGTCCTTGCAGGGCCCGTGTGTGTGCAGTGTGGTGTCCCCTCCTGTGGCCGGCGGGCTCGGGAGCGGAGCGGGAGCAGTGGTCTCCTCTGCAGCAGCGGGGTGTCCCTGGGGTACACAGAGTCTGGGTGTTGAAGGCATCACGTCGGCCACGCCAGGGAGCGGGCAAGCAGCCAAGAATCGGGGGCTTTGGGGGTGTAAGGCCGTGCAGTAGAGAGGATGCTACCTTTGGACCAGATGGCACCTCCATGGGGACATCCCAGGCCCAGTGATGCCCAGAATGGATGAGGAACCCCAGGGCTTAAAAATATATATATTTAAAAATTGATTTTTAGAGGAGGGGAGAGGGAGAGAGAGGCACATTGAGGGGAGAGCCATACATTGATTAGCTGCCTCCTGCACGCCCACTACAGGGATGGAGCCTGCAACCCAAGCAGGTGCCCTGACGGGGAATCAAACCCGCAACCTTTTGGTGCGGGTGACGCCCCAGGAGCTGGTCACAGCATCCAGGGCGAGCCCAGGACTTTCAAGAAATCTGGGTCAATCCTGTCCTCATTCTCTTCCCTGCTGGTGGCTTGGAGCAGTTTAATTAAACTGAAAGGCAAAATCCTTCCACCACCAACCCTACATCAAGGAATGGTATTTGGGGTGATGGGAGGAGGACCGGGGGTCAGCCAAGGTTGCGGGGTGACGGGCCTGGGCAGAGGTCTGGACCTGATCTCACGGGCTGGGACCCGTCAGCCTGGGAAGGAGTCTCCCTGACCCTCTGACAGCAGCTGTGACACCTCAGGGGGGGTAGGAGGGGAGGGACTGGTAAGTTGGGGTTGACCTTTCACACCGGAATGTGAAAGCAGCGGTTCCAGCCAGGGCTTGCTCCTGAGTGATCACAGCAGCAACAACCCCAACCCCAGGGTCCATCCCGGGGCGTGGGGAAACCCTGGTGCCTCACCCATCGATGGGCGCGGAACGGCGTGAGCTCGACTCGTGTCCCAACGTGGGTGGACCGCAAGCATGCCATGCAGACTGCGTGTTCGGGTGAGTCATGTAGGTGAAGTTTCTAGAAAAAGCAAACCTAGTGCCCTAGCCGGTGTGGCTCAGTGGAGAGAGCGTCAGCCTGTGGACCTAAGGGTCCCGGGTTTAATTCCCCGTCAGGGCACAGGCCGGGTTGCAGGCTGGATCCCCAGTAGGGGGCGTGCAAGAGGCAGCCAATCAATGCTTCTCTCTCATCATTGATGTTTCTCCCTCTCTCTCCCTCTCCCTTCCTCTCTGAAATCAATAAAATAATAATTTAATAAGGGGGCGGAGCCGGGATCAAACACCCGAGCTTCTGATTTGAAACAGGCCTGCTCCACTCCCGCCCGAACCTCGAACCTCGTGAATGTGAGCAGCACCCTTAGCGCCTGGGGCCCCGAGAGGGGCCAGGAGGCTGTGCCGGGAGCATGTGGCTGAGTGGTGAGCGTGGCTCCCTGGGCCCCGCAGCGAGTGGCCTCTGTTTAAGGTCATATTGTTCACTCCCCAGGGACAGGGGAGGGGGGGAATGAGAAGGAGCTGTTTGGACAGCAGCCGGGAGGTCCTGACTCAGTTCCTGGGGAGCCTGGAAGAGGAGGTCGGGGATACGGAGAGCGGAACTCGGGGAGCCTCCGGGGACCGGAGGGCGGGGCTGCGGTTTCCAGATGCAGGAATGACATCATGTCTGCCTGGCCACGGACACCGCCTGCTGGAGTGGCCCTCCCGGGCCTCAGGGCCAGAGGCCGAGCCGGGCGGGAGCTGCTGGCCGGGGCGGGCTGTGTGGGAGCCGAGGAGAAACTGCGGCCGAGCAGCCGGGGCCTCAGCTTCACCCAGCACCGCCCGCTCGGGCATCACCCGCGGGGCAACCCCGGTCCCTCAGCACTGCTCGCCGCTGCCCTTCGGTTATGGCGCTCCCGCGAGGGGTCGCATCCCAGCCTCTCCCACCGGCTCGCTGCCGGCAGAGAGGAGGGCCGGTCGGCGTGGAGTGCCGACCTATGAAGCAGGAGGTCACGGTTCCATCCCTGGTCAGGGGCACGCCCCGCACTGGGGGTCGAGCCTACAGCCCAGGCATGTGCCCTTGACCGAATCTCCCTTCCCCTCTGACATCAGTAAGAGCCTTGCTCCTGTCCAGTCCGCAGGCGGACGCTGGACCCACTGAGCCACACCAGCAGCCCGAGCAGGGCAGCCTTGAACCCGGGAGGCAGCTCGGAGGACAAGCCGCCCAACGACCCACTCACGGAGGAGGAGGAGTGGGCGCAGGGCGGGCGGGAAGGCGGGGAAAGCGGGTCTCGGATCCTGTTCTCTCCGAGGCCCCTCGGGCGCGCTCCGTCGTCTGCGTCTCCCATGTTAGGGAAGGGAGCGGAGGGCCCGCTCTCAGGTCTGGGACAGGCAGGTGCAGACGTGTGGCCGCGGGGCGCCGGGCGGATTTCGGCCCGGTCTCTGGTCAGGGCTCCTTTCCTGTAAATCCTCACCACGGCCCTGGGCGGGGCTCTCACCTGGGCGCCCCGAGAGCCACGCCAGGCTCCACGGCCCTCTGTGGGCGGGTCCTGGCCAGGAGCTCCAGCTCCTGGGATTCCCCGTGAGCCCGGAGGGGTTCTTACCCACCGGCTGGCGCGGGGAGGGGAGGGGAGGGGCCGGTCGCGGCACAGGAGTCGCTGTGTGTTCCTGCGAGGGCCTCAGACTCCCTGAGGTCATCTCTTCTGAATTCCCTGCCCCCCTCCACACTTAAAAACATATATTTTTATTGATTTCCGAGAGGAAGAGAGAGGGAGAGAGAGGTAGAAACAGCAACGAGGAGAGAGAATCATTGATGGGGATCGAGCCCGAAACCGGGCATGTGCCCTGACTGGGAATCCAGCCGGTGACCTGGTTCCGGGGTCGATGCTCAACCACTGAGCCACGCCCGGTTGGGCTTAAAAATATTTTTTAAATCATTTTTCTTTAGTGGAATAACTTTGACGTATGACATTGTGTAAGCTTAAGGTGTACAGTGTGTTGCTCTGGCGCGGTTACATACTGTAATATGATTGCTGGGGGGATGTTTATCACATTACAGGTGGTAGCACAGGATTCTTGTATGTGTTCATAGGGCTTATCTCAGGGGTGGGCAAACGTTCTGACTCGAGGGCCACAATGGGTTCTTAAACTGGACCGGAGGGCCGGAACAAAAGCATGGATGGAGTGTTTGTGTGAACTAATATAAATTCAAAGTAAACATCATTACATAAAAGGGGACGGTCTTTTTTTTTTTGGTTTTATTCATTTCAAACGGCGGGCCGTAGTTTGCCCACGGCTGGCTTATCTGCACTTTAGGGTGGACTGTCCAGGCCCAGACAGTGCTGACCAAGGGCTACAGCCTTCTCGGTCCGGAGAAGACACAGTCCACAGGCTCCTAGGCGGGGGGGGGGGGACGCGCGTGTGACCCTACGCCCTTGAAGACAGAGGCTGGCTGGTCTGGCTGGCTCCTTGCCACACCGCAGTGCCTGGGTTGGCACAGAGAAGATTCCAGTAAAAATGTGCAGCTTTGAGCAGAGAGCGGGTCAGTGTGGCCGGAGAGCAGGGCCCCGGAGAGAGGCCAGGGTGGGATAACGCCTCATTTAGCCACTGCTGCAGCACGTTTCCCCGGAGCCGAGAGGCCTCATTCAACAGGAAACCTTCACTGTCTCTCCCATCCCTGCCGGCCAGGGACTCGGGGGGGCTTGGCGCGGGGCCTGGCGTCGCAGGCACTGCAGTCACCGTTGGCCGGACCCCTGCCCCGCAGCCCCTCGCAGGCCTGGCACGCCCCGGCTTCCTGCCCGAGGCCTCCTCGCGGGGCCATCGGCCGACCCCGGGCCTGACTTCCCTGGGACTGAGCCGTGGGAGAGAGGGGTCAGGCCGGAGCGGTGACCCTGTCATGACGCGGCCTCTGAAGTAGTAGCATCGCTGCCGCCGCACGGTCCGCGTTCCAAGCGAGTCACCAAGTCCGCCCCCACCCGAGGGGAGGGCATCCGACCCCACCGAAAGGGAAGAGTGCCCGAGAGCTTTCAGGCATAATTCATTGTTTTGGCTTGTTGAATTCTCACCCGAGGATATTTTCCCATTGATAGTTAGAGAGAGTGGAAGGAGGGGGAGAGACAGAGAGAAACATCGATGTGAGAGAGACACATGGACTGGTTGCCTCCCCCGTGTGCCCAGACCAGGGCCGGGGATGGAGCCCACAACCACGGGACGTGCCTTTGGCTGGAATCGAACCCGGGACCCTTCAGTCTGTGGGCCGATGGTCTATCCACTGAGCCAGACCAGGTAGAGCTTTTTTTTTTTTTAATATATTTTTATTGATTTCAGAGAGGAAGGGAGAGGGAGAGAGCGAACCATTGATTGGCTGCCTCCTGCACGCCCCCCTCTGGGGATGGAGCCTGCAACCCGGGCCTGTGCCCTGACCAGGAATCCAGCCGTGACCTCCTGGTCCAGCGGTCGATGCTCCCCCCTGAGCCACGCCGGCCGGGCTTCAGAAATATTTACGTCACCTCCGATCCTGACGGGGAAGGTTGGTCTGCTCAGAGCTCTGGGGCTCCCAGGGACCCTGCTGTCTCTCTGGGGACTGTGAGCCCCTGAGCCCTGGCAGCGGGCAAGGCCCCTAAAAGAACAGCCACGTGGATGACATGCCGCACACCCCGGAGGACTCCGCAGGCCGACCGAGGCAGGAGGCTCTCGCCATCCGGCGAGCAAGCTCCGAGGACACGGTCCCCGCCCCCAGGAGGCGGAGGGCCTGGCGGGCTTGGCATCGGCGCCACATTCTTCCGCAGCCCATATCGCGGCCCGCACGTGAGGAGCTGGGTATCCGCGGGGGCTGCCGGCTCAGGGAGCCTGGGAGCCACGCCCAGAGCCAGGCCTGGAGGGACCGCCTCCCCCAAGCAGCAACACTGTCTCCACCCCACACCGGGGAGCCCTTATTTTCATTCATTCATTCATTCATTCATTCATTCATTATTGTTGAAAGTATTCCATCCGACTCCTTTCCGCCCACTGTGGTTTCCCAGCCTGCCCCGCCCCCAGTCCCCGCCCACACACGCCTCCCCCATTGACTGTGTCCATTGGTTATGCTTATATGCATACAACGTCTTTGGTTGATCTCTTACCCCCCCACCACTCCCCCTCCCCTGCCTTCCCTTTGAGGTTTGACGTCTATTTGATGATTCTATGTCTCTGTTATTTTAAATAATTTATTTAAAATGTATTTTTTATTGATTTCAGAGAGAGAGAATCATTGATCGACTGCCCCCTGCACCTCCCCCCCCCCTGCTCCCTCTCCCCCCCCCCCACACACACTGGGGATCGAGTCTGCAACTCGGCACATGTCCTGACCCGGAACTGACCTGTGACCTCCAGGCCCATAGGCCGGCCGGGCCTGGTGGAAGCTTTGGGTGCTGCTCCTGGAGGCAGACGGCTCTTCGATGGCCACGGATCCTCCACCAGGAAACCGTGAGCTCCCCCGCGGTCTCGGTGCCACGGAGAGTGTGGTCAGGCTTCTTGGGCCCATTCCCCAGCAGGGGGCCTCCCCGCTGGGAGACCCTCCCCCTCTCTCCCCTCTGAGAGCGGGGCCTGCGCCGTCTCTCTCTGCGCCCGTCTCTCTCTGCCCCCGTCTCTCTCTGCCCCCGCAGCTGACTCTCAGGGGACGGTTCAGGACTTGCTCAATGAATGGTTGCGTCTGGAAGAAGCAGCGGATGTCATCTTGGGCCTTTATTGATTGATTGATTGATTGATTGATTTTTTACAGAGAGGAAGGGAGAGGGATAGAGTTAGAAACATCGATGAGAGAGAAACATCGATCAGCTGCCTCCTGCACATCTCCCACTGGGGATGTGCCCTTGACCGGAATCGAACCTGGGACCTTTCAGTCCGCAGGCTGATACTCTATCCACTGAGCCACACCTGTCAGGGCATCTCTGGGCCTTTTGCTGTCACAGACGGATGAGCAATGGCCCCCTGTCCCCCCGCCCCCCCCCCCCCGCACTCGCCCTCTCGCCCTTCTTCCCACGTGGGCGCCAGGACCCTTGGGCAGGCCCCTCCCTTCCGATAGGCCACCGGCTGCGACGTTCCCGGCGCTGGCTGTGACCTTGGACCAGCTGTACCGCCTCCGCCTCTGGAGCCTTATCTGTGAACGCGGCACGGGGCCCAACCTCAGGGCATCAGAGGAGATGGTGAGGGTAAACCTGAGCTCTCCCCAAACCCAGGGGGGGCGCCGGGCGGTCTGCCTGCTCCCCAGAAGGCCCGGGTGGGGCCCGGCAGCAGGTGCTGCGGGTGCTGGCCAAGGAGGCCGTGCCGACGCCGCTGCCCTTTTCCGGAAGTCACGCCGCGTCCTCTGTGAACTTGGGGGTGGAGGCCCAGCTGGGCTTCACACACCTTCTCGGTCTTGTTCTTCTCCGCCACCCCGGGCGGCGGGCGGCGGGCGGCCGGTCCTGTCACATCTTCAGAGACTCCTGACCGGCCACAGGGCTTTTTTGTTGTTGTTAATCCTCACCCAAGCATACCTTTCCGTTGATTTGTTTTTTATTTATTTTTAAATTTTTTTTTTATGGATTTCAGAGAGGAAGGGAGAAGGAGAGAGAGAGAGAGAGAGAGAAACATCAATGAGAGAGGATCATTGATCGGCTGCCTCCTGCACGGCCCCTACTGGGGATCCAGCCTGAAACCCGGGCACGTGTCCTTGACCGGGAATCGAACCCGGGACCCCGCAGTCCACAGGCCGACGCTCTATCCATCGAGCCACACCAGCGAGGGCCTGAGCAGAGCAGCCTTGGATCTGGGAGGCAGCACAAGCCATTCACGGAGGAGGAGTCGGGCGCCGGGCGGGAAGGCGAGGACAGCAGGGCTGCCAGGGCTCGGGCTCTGTTCTTTCTGGAGGGCCCTGCGGGCGGGCGGGCGGGCGGTCCATTGTCTGGGCCGTGGCCGAGGGCCAGAGGGGAGGTCCGTGGACAGCCCAGCGCCTCCAAGGGAACAGGAAGTCTTTAAGGATCAAAGTTCCCAGAGAGCTGGGAACTGGGACAAACCCAGTTCTCTTCCTGCTCTTTTAAAGCCCTCTCACGCTGGCTGGGTGCTCAGTTGGTTAGAGCGTTGTCCTGATAAGCCGAGGTTGCGGGTTCAAATCCCGGTCAGGACACATGAAAGAAGCAACAGTGAATGCACCGATAAGTGGAACAGCTAATTGGTCTCTCTCTCTCAAATCAATAAATTTAAAAAAATTTAAAAACTTCTCACCTTCAGGAAGGTCATGTCTTGACCACATTCTGTCACAAAAATTGCCCTTGCTTTCAGCTTGCTAATAAAAGCAACAGAAAACTCTACCACAGCCTGGCTGTCCTCCCCACTCCCACTCCACTGTTCTCTATCCTGGCTGTCAGATCGCACACACGCGCGCAGGCACGCACACGCGTACACACACATGCGCACGCATGCAGCCATGCACACACACATGCACACACTTGCAGACATGCATGCACACACACTCTGCACATGCATCCTGCTCAGTGGCTTCCCCCTGCTGAGTCCACACCAGAGGCCCTTGTCCGTCTGTCAGGCTCAGGCGTCCTGGGCACACACAGTGGGCTCATCAGCCTCCTCTCCCTCCATTCTCTGCTCACCCGCAGCTTCCGAAAAGGGCCGGGAATTCCCGCTGCCCCGTTTTCCCTCCCGGGGTGCCCTCCCCCACCCCCTCTGCCGTTAAATCTCCTCTTTCAGGCCCACTGCCAGGACGCCTCCGCTCCGAGCCTCTCCTTGACCCTGCTCCCTCCGCCCCCGAGCCTCTCCTTGACCCTGCTCCCTCCGCCCCCGGCAGAAACGATCTGCTCCTTTGTGCTCCCTCAGAAGAGAAAGCTGGCTCTGCACCACGCCGGTCACCAAAGTCCAACGTGAACTAAAAAGCATCGTCTCTCCCCCGAAGTTTTATCAGGAAACATTTTATTTTATTTTATTTTATTTTATTTTATTTTTTAAAATATATTTTATTGATTTTTTACTGAGAGAAAGGGAGAGAGATAGAGAGTTAGAAACATCGATGAGAGAGAAACATCGATCAGCTGCCCCCTGCACATCTCCCACTGGGGGTATGCCCGCAACCCAGGTACATGCCCCCGACCGGAATCGAACCCGGGACCCTTCAGTCCGCAGGCCGACGCTCTATCCACTGAGCCAAACCGGTTTTGTCAGGAAACATTTTAAAAGTGCAGCAAAGTGTGGGGCGTGCAGGAGGCGGCTGATCCACGATTCTCTCTCGTCATTGATGTTTCTCTCTCTCTCCCTTCCTCTCTGACATCAATAAAATATATTTAAAAATAAAAATACAGCGAAGTTGGAAGAATTTTAGTTAACCCCTACGTCTCTACCATTCACACGTATGATGCTTGTTTTATCGCATTTCTCTCCCTCTTCCCCGGCTGCTACCCATCTATCGATCCGTCTCGTTTCTGACACATTTCAAAGTGAATTCTGGACATCAGCGCACGTCTCTCTAAATACTCAGGGATGTACCCCATTCGGTGGAGTTCCATCCCTTTCTGTTGCCGGGCAGTTTATGGACAATGACACAGACAAATCTGAAACGTGCATTTGCTGCATCTGCACAGGGACATAGACCCGTGCCCTCTGACCCGAGCACCGTACCAACGCTATCTCGCCACTCCGTTCCTTCCTGCCCTTTCCAGCGACCCCTCCCCTGCCCCCAGCCCACGAGCCCCTGGTCCGACGGTTCCCCAGTCCTGCCTGTTTCTGAGCTCTCTGTACATGCCATCGCAGTGCACAGGGCTCCTCCCGCTTAGCTTTCGGGGTTCAGACATGCTACATAAAATCAGTAGCTAGTTCCTCTTTATTGCTGAATCGTAACCTCTGTCTGGGTGTACTGCAGTTTTTTATCCCTTCATCTATTGATGGGTGGGTACCTGAGCCATTTCCAGTTTGGGGCTATTAAGAATAAAGTTGTCATGAACCTTCTTGAACACATCTTTGTGTGGATGTATTTTTTAAAAAAATTTTTTAAATATGATTTTTTGAGAGGAAGGGAGAGAGAGATAGAAACATCGATGAGAGAGACACATCCATCGGCTGCCTCCTGCGCACCCCCCACTGGGGATCGAGCCCAAAACTCGGGCCTGTGAACTGACCAGGAATCGAACCAGCGACCTCTTGGTGCATGGGCCAACGCTCAGCCACCAAGCCACACCAGCTGGGTGTATGTTTTCATTTCCTTGGGTAAAGACTTCGGGGTGGAATTAAGGGTCTTTTTCTTCCTCTGGCCTGGACTGGGAGCTCTGTGGAGGCTCATTCATTCCATCTCTAGCCCCGAGCACAGGGCCGTGGGCCACGGTAGGTGTTTAGTAGATGCTCATTGAAGTGAACCGATTCACCCATAACAATCCCCCGCGTTCTACATGACCTGCACCTCTCCGCACACTACGGGCCCAGCAAGACAGGCGAACTGCTTCTTTTAACCTTCCCAGTGGTCCTTTATGTGTCTTCAAATTTTCCAAATTGTTGTTAGAACTCGAAATATAGGGCCTGATTTTTAAAAAATATTTTTTATTGATTTCAGAGAGTTAGAGATAGGGAGAGAGGGATAGAAACATCAATGATGAGAGAGGATCATTGATCGGCTGGCTGGCTCCTGCAGGCCCCCCACTGGGGATCGAGTCCGCAACTCAGACATGTGCCCTCGACCTGGAATCGAACCGTGACCTTCTGGATCCTAGGTCGAGGCTCAACGCCGGCGTGGTTCCGTGGTTGAGCGTCAACCTATGAACCAGGAGGTCACGGTTCGATTCCCGGGCAGGGCACATGCCCGGGTTGTGGGATCGATCCCCAGTGTGGTGCGTGCAGGAGGCAGCCGATCAGTGATTCTCTCTCCTTCTCCAGTCCTCTCTGAAATCAATAAAAATAGATTTTTAAAAAAACTGCACCCCTCGAGAAGGGGGGTGAGGTATGGTTTCCATCAAAATGCTTCGTGTCAACAGGCACATGTGGAGGGGCGGTGGGATGGAGAACCTCGCTGCGCCGCCATCACAGGAGGCCGTGGGGCTATATTTAGGGGGTGATTGGATGGAAGCCGCATATAAGCGTGTGTCAAGTTTCTCTCCACAGCTTGCCTGTGAGCTGAGAGGGAAAAAATAGTAACAGCACCCGCGAGAAATCAGATGGGAATGAAAATGAATCTCCCCAGGGAGGGCCAGATGGGCGCCACATGCCTCCGATAGGATGTGCTGAGGACACGCCATCACGCGTGCTGCACTGCAGACCGGGACGTCCGGAGTCTAACCATGAGGCCCACCAGACACCCAGGTGGGACCCAGTGTAATGAAAAGGGGAGCCTTGGCCCGGCCGCGTGCCTTAGGGCTTGAGTGTCGGCCTCGGAACCAGGGAGTCACAGTTCCATTCCCGGTCGGGGCACAGGCCCGGGTTGCGGGCTCGGTCCCCAGTGTGGGGCGTGCAGGAGGCAGCCGGTCCATGATTCTCTCTCATCATCATTGATGTTTCTCTCTCTCTCTCCCTTTTCTTTCCTCTCTGAAATCAATAAAAAAATATATTAAAAATGAATAAGCACATAAATAAATAAAAAAGAGGAGCTTTGTCCCGGCCGGGTGGCTCAGTTGGTTAGAGCGTCGTCCATACACCAAAAGGTTGGGGGTTCGCTTGCCGGTCAGGGCGAGTACAGGGGGCAACCGATTGATGTTTCTCTCCCACATCCGTGTTTCTCGCTCTCTCTTTTCCTCTCTCGCTAAAGTCAATAAAAAAAAATATTCTTGGGGGAGGATTTTTTAAAAAAGGGGGAGCTTTAGTCTTCAGAAATATTAATGTCCTAAAAACACACACAGACACACACACACAAAGGCTGTGAAAAGGCTCCACACGAACGGAAATTAGAGAGACATGACGACTGAAGGTGACCTTTGATCCTGGACTAGATCCTGTTCTGAGGGACCTTATTGGATCAATTGACGAAACCGGACCCAGACGGGAGGTTCGCTACAACTCCCGAGTCAATGCTAAACGTACTGAGGTTGACATCTGTATTGATTATTGGAAATATCCTTCTTATTGGGAACACACACTCAAGTGTTTCGGGGTAAAAAGCCGTAATGTAGGGGACCCACACCACACTCAAATGGCTCCAGAAATATTTGTGGGTGGCGCGCGGGCACAAGGTTTGAAAGAGGTAAATCCTGCTAAGAGTCTAGGAGAGTTCTATGTGCTGTTTTTATCCTGGCTTCTTCTCATTTCGTTTGAAGTTATTTCCAAATGAAAAGTTTAGAGAACGCTCCTGCAGCATCCCCTGCATCCTAATTCGGTCGGCGTGGGCCATGCCCACAGGGTTTCCGCGAGCACGCGCAGCTCTTCCCTAAATATAAGCTCGTTTGCTCCAAGCTGCCGATGTTTGCTTTCACGCTAAGAGAAGGAGCGCAAGGAGCTACGGTGGGCATCTTTGAAAGGATTCCCTTCTCTTTTCAAATCCTCAGCCGAGGATACTTTCCCACTGATTTTTAGAGAGAGTGGAAGAGAGAGGGGAAGCCAGAGAGAAACATCGATGTGAGAGAGACGCATCGATTGATTGCCTCCTGCATGAGCCCTGGCCCGGGCCCCGGCCAGGGAGGAGCCTGCAACCGAGATGCGTGCCCTGGACCAGAATCGAACCCAGACCCTTCGGTCCGCAGGCCGGCGCTCTGTCCACGGAGCCGAAGCGGCAAGGGGCTTCCCTTCCTTTTTGTCTTTTCTCCGATGTCTTTCCGAGAGCAGCTCTCACGAGACGGGAGGCTGTTGACGAGGCCGAAGCTCCAGCTTCGGAGGGACCCGAGGTCCGGGTTTGGGTCTTGCCTCCCTCCCTCCTGCGAGCCGCTCCTGGATGTGGGTCCCTCCTCCGTGGGAAGGAGGGTTTGGATCAAAGCCCCCCGAGAGCCACCAGTCCACAGGCGTGTTCGGCCTGCACGGTAGTTTTTGAAATGTTTCATTAGCTGCCGACGCGCAGCAGCCAGGATGCTGCACATAAAAGGTGGCCCATCGTCCCATCTCCTCCCACCTCACTGCCCACATTCCCGCAACCGGGCGCGACTGGCTGGAGCCGGTGTCTGCTCTGCTGCTGCTCCTGCTCCTCCTGCTCCTCACAGTCCTCCCCCGCCCCTTCTTGCACGCACGCTCTTTTTTTTTTTTTTTTTAAGAATAGTTTATTTTTATTTTATTTTTAAAAATATATTTTTATTGATTTCAGAGATCAAGGGAAAGGAAGAGGGAGAAACATCAATGATGAGAGAGAATCATGGATCGGCTGCCTCTTACACGCCCCACACTGGGGATCGAGCCCACAACCCAGGCCTGTGTCCTGACCTCCTGGCTGATGCTCAACCACTGAGTCATGCCAGCTGAGCATGGATAGTTTATTGATTTTTAGAGAGAGAGGGAGAAGAGAGAAACATCGATTCGACTGCCTCCCGCACGCCCCCTACTGGGGATCGAGCCCACAACCTGGGCCTGTGCCCTGACCGGGACCAGAACTGTGGAAGCTCAACCACTGAGACACACTGGCCAGGTGAACCGGCACCGACACACAATGAGCTGAGCCACACTGGACGGGCCCGCTCCGCTCTGTTATGTTCTGACTAAGCAGCTTCCACGTGTACAGTCCCTGCTTGGCCTGTGGGCTGGGAGGTCTCGACGGGCCCTCCCGGTCACTGGCCACGTCCCTGACCAGGTCTCATCTCTTTAGGGACCTCGGATGCTGAACAAGAGGTTGGAAGAAGTGATAACAGAACCGAGATGAGGGTTGTCTCCGTCCGTTGGCCTGCAAAGGCCCATGTTCTGATGTTGACGGAGCCCGGGAGCTCCAGACGGGACCGGGCGCTTGGAGTCAGGGTTGGAAAGAAGCGAGGGGGTTGGATGGGGACTGAGGGTTCAGAATGGAGGATGGAAGGAGAACTGGGGGGCGCCAGGTGTCTGCTGAGCCTGCCACGTGCCCGGAGCGGAGGGCAGTGGGGTGAGCAGTTGGGATCACAGCTGAGAGCAGTTGTGACTGTAGCCAGGAAGTGGGTCCAGGGAAGGAAGGGGAAAGGGGGGACCAGCAGGCGTCGTGGGAAGAGCCCTGGGCCCGGGACCCACGGGTGTGGTTTCTAGCTCCAGCGCTCCCCTCGCGGCCTGTGTGCTCTCGGGCACGTCACCCCGTGTCCCCGCACCTGCTTCGCGTCTCAGGATGCGGACGATGCCACCAGCCCCACCGCCCCCGGGACCAGGAGCAAAGCACCAGCAGAGGGGACGCACTCCCTCACCGAGAGGAGGCGCAGGGTCACCGAGCTCCCAGGCCCGGGCTCGGCCTAGAGGGTCGGCAGCCAGGACGGACCTGAGGCCCCAGGGGGAGACACGCACAGCGGGCTGAGGCAGGAGCAGACCCACGGCCTCCCCCTGGGGACATGACGGGAGGAGAGAATGAGGACCGCTGGGCTGTGTGCGGGGAGCACCAGGGTGGGCTGCCCAGGCCCTCAGCAGGGACAGGCCTCGTCCTGAGCCCGAGGCCACAGGAGCAGGGAGGCACCTGCTCACGGGGAGCCGCGGCCGCATTTCGAGGGGAAGGAAGCCCCGCTCTGCACGCCCGCCGCCTGCACACGCACCGCCGCCTGCACATGCACCGCCTGCACACGCACCGCCTGCACGCGCACCGCCTGCACGCGCACCGCCTGCACACGCCCGCCGCCTGCACACGCACCGCCGTCTGCACATGCACCGCCTGCACACGCACCGCCTGCACGCGCACCGCCTGCACGCGCACCGCCTGCACACGCCCGCCGCCTGCACACGCACCGCCGCCTGCACATGCACCGCCTGCACACGCACCGCCTGCACGCGCACCGCCTGCAAGCGCACCGCCTGCACACGCCCGCCGCCTGCACACGCACCGCCGTCTGCACATGCACCGCCTGCACACGCCCGCCGCCTGCACGCCCGCCGCCTGCACGCGCACCGCCTGCACACGCCCGCCGCCTGCACACGCACCGCCGCCTGCACACGCACCGCCTGCACGCCCGCCGCCTGCACGCCCGCCGCCTGCACACGCCCGCCTGCACACGCCCGCCTGCACACGCACCGCCTGCACACGCACCGCCTGCACGCCCGCCGCCTGCACACGCACCGCCTGCACGCCCGCCGCCTGCACGCCCGCCGCCTGCACACGCCCGCCTGCACACGCACCGCCTGCACGCCCGCCGCCTGCACACGCACCGCCTGCACACGCACAGCCTGCACGCCCGCCGCCTGCACACGCACCGCCTGCACACGCACCGCCTGCACGCGCGCCGCCTGCACCGCGAGGCCACAGGAGCCGGAGGCGAAGGGACCGTCTCCTTCGACTTCCCCTGACGGAGATGAGGGACCCGGGGCCCAGAGATGGGAGACGGCTAACCCACGTGCCAGGCCACACGGTGCAGAGCTGGGGCGGCGGTGGCATTTCTCAGCCCGCAGTCCTAGGGGTTTACCCAGGAGCCAGGTGGGAGGCATTTTGCTGCAAATAACAAAGGAGGTTTGTTGACGAAGGATGGTGTGGGGTCGGGTTACTTTTCTCTCTTCGCAGGAAGTCCTGACCTGCGCAGGGAAAGACAGGGTACTGCTGACGGGTGTTAGGGACCTGGTCTCCCCCCCTTCCCCACCTCTTCCTCACCCTCAGCTCACGGCTCTTGTCCTTATTGTCTTCAGGTGGTTGTTCACACACCTGTAGGCTCTGTGCCCCTATCCAGGCGGGAGGAAGAAATGAAGCTGAGTTTGTCTTTTTTATTTTTATTTAAATATATTTTATTAATTTTTTACAGAGAGGAAGGGAGAGGAGAGGGATACAGAGTTAGAAACATCGATGAGAGAGAAACATCGATCAGCTGCCTCTTGCACACCCCCCACTGGGGATGTGCCCACAACCAAGGTACATGCCCTTGACCGGAATCGAACCTGGGACCCTTCAGTCCGCAGGCCGAGGCTCTAACCACTGAGCCAAACCGGTTAGGGCTGAGTTTGTCTTTTTTAAAGGCTTACCTGAGCCCGGCCGGCGTGGCTCAGCGGTTGAGCATCAACCCATGAACCAGGAGGTCACGGTTCGATTCCCAGTCAGGGCACAGGCCCAGGTTGTGGGCTCCATCCCCAGGGCAGGGCGTGCAGGAGGCAGCTGATCCATGATTCTCATTACTGATGCTTCTATCTCTCCCTCCCTCTCCCTTCCTCTCTGACATCAGTAAAAAATATTAAAGAACAAAAAAGGAAAGATGTACCTGAAAGCTCCATCCAGGGAGGCACGTCGCCCTCCCAGCTGCAAAGGCGTCGGGCAGGTGGGTGGTTGGTGCTCAGGGGCTTTGAGTCGTCAGCCCATGTCTGCCACGTGCCTGCACTGCACAGTTTCAAAGATGAAAGATGGGGTGGGTTCAAGAGGCACCCCCCTGAGACTCAGAATACGAGGTCAAGTCTGGATTCTGCTACTTTAAAAAAATTATTATTATTATTTTAGAGAGAGAGAGAGGGAGATAGAAACATCGCTGAGAGAGAACATCGATCGGCTGCCTCCTGCACGCCCCCCACAGGGGATGGAGCTCACAACCCGGGCCTGTGCCCTGACCGAGAATAGAACCGGCGTTCTCTTGGTGCATGGGTCAATGCTCAACCACGGAGCCACACCGCTAGGCTCTGCCACTTCTTTCTGGGTTCTTGACGTGATTCAATGACCTCGCCTATTCAAGTTCTAATCCATCCTATATACTAAAAGCGTAATATGCAAGTCGACCACCAAACAGTGGAACGACCAGTTGGTGGGGTGCAGGCCGGCGAGCAGGTGGTACCAGGCCAGCCAAGGTGCATGCCAGCGGGCAGAGGGAGGGGACGGTGATGGGAGCCGGGAGAGCGGCGACCAGAGGCAGTGGAGGGGCGGTGGGAGGGTGCCAGCACCATCCCCTGATTACCTGCCCAGGCGCCTCCCACAGAGGGAGGCCTAAGCTGTCCGTAGGACATCCCCTGAGGGCTCCCGGACTGTGAGAGGGTGAGGCCAGGCTGAGGGACCCCCCTCCGCCTGCACGGATTTTTGTGCACCGGGCCGCTAGTGTAATTATATTTCTCTCCCCCTATGGAATTCTAACATAAACATCATAAGTTATGATAAAAAAAATGGTATGTAAAAATTGTGAATTTATCTGACAAGCATTGGTACTAAGAAAATTCAACCAGAGATTCCTACCTTGAAAGCATCAAGATAATCCCTATATTTTCTCTCTAAATTGTAGTTTTATAATGTTTTTCTATAGGAGTCTTATAACCACACTAGAGGCCCAGTGCACGAATTCGTGCACAGGTGGGGTCCCTCAGGTGGCCTGCGGGGATCGTGCCTGGCTCACGCCCCCAGCCTCACAGCCCCACCTGGCACCCTGCCATGGCCTGGCACTGCCCCCTCACCTGCTCCACCATCCCGCCTGTGGGGTGATCGATTGGGGCTCAGCTCCCCTCCGCCCCCCAGTGCCTGGGAGCTGAGTGGTGGTCCCATCCCCCGCTGCTGCCACAGCTGGTTGCCGTCTGCAGGGCTGCCGGTGGGGCAACTGGGCCCCTGCTCACACCTGCTCCACCATCCCACCACAGTCCTGCTCTCATTGGGGCCCACCGGGGCTGGCAGCACCACGTCTCTGACACCTGCCATGGTCCACGCCACCCCCTGGTGGTCAGTGCACGTCATAGTGAGCGGTCAAACTCCTGGGTGAACAATTAGCATATTAGGCTTTTATTATATAACATAGGATTGTTGGGTTTATTCCTAAGTTCCATATGGTTTTACTGTTTCGCTGTAGTGAAGGGGATCTTTCTTTGTATCACATTTTGTAACTGATGGTTGGTATATAGAAATGCTATTCCTTTTTGCATGTTCACTGTATGTAGTAACCTTGCAGAATTCTTATTAATTCTAACAGCTTGTAGATCAAGCGTGTCAAACTCGTGTTGAATGGGGCATGCGGCCCACCAGCTGCGACTTTGACATGCTTGCTGTAGACCTCCCCAGGTTTTCTGTGCAGAAAATGTTATTACCTGCGAGTTAGGACGGACAGAGGAATCAGCAGCAGGAGGGTCCTGAGAGAGGGAAGCTCCAGAAATGAAGAAGGCAGGGGTGTGGGGTGGCGAACACACAACGCAATCTACAGATGGTGTGTGATAAATGTACCCCTGAAGCCGATGGAATTTTATTAACCAATGTCACCCCAATAAATTCAACTAAAAACAGAAACAGAGCCCTGGCCGGTTTGGCTCAGTGGATAGAGCATCGGCCTTCGGACCAAAGGGTCCCGGGTTTGATTCCGGTCAAGGGCACATACCTGGGTTGCGGGCTCCTCCCCGACCTGGGCCCTGGTCAGGGCGAGTGCAAGAGGCAACCAGTCGGTGTGTCTCTCTCACACCGATGTTTCTCTCTCTCTGTCTCTCCCCCTCCCACTCTCTCTAAAAATCAATGGAAAACTATCCTCAGGTGAGGATTAAAAAAAAGAAAAAAAGAAAAAAAGAAACAGAGGAGGCAGACGGCGCTGGGCACAGTGAGCATACGGCAGATGAGGAAGTGAGATGAGAGAGAGAGACAGCACGGGGTCTGAAACGCCATGGCCAGGATTTTAATGCAATGGAAAGCCACGGAAGAAGTTTACATTGAAACAGGAGAAGCGCCCCGATGCTCGACCACGGGGCTTTGCTCATGTCTGTGTCCTGCCCAACATTGTGGTCAACGTTTGGATGAATAAATATAGACCATGCTTTTCACGCATGATAAATGTATGGGAGAGCTCTGAGATGTTGTTTTGTGAACGTGTGGAGCCTCAGGAATATGTCCTTAAAGCTGGGACTGGATGTTTGTAAGACCTTTCCAGCGCGGAGCTGCTGGGGGGTCTATGCTTTTCCTCCTGGGCGTCCTGGGACTGGAGGGAGTGTTCTCCCCGACGGGAGGGGAAACAGGGAACCTGTACATCGAGAAACGATCTACTAGGGCAGAGCCCCATTTACATCAATAATTACCGCGTATGCGGTGGGTGCTGTAACAGAAGGGGCAGGAGGAGGTGGTGCAGAAGTTGTGACACTTGGACCCACGCAGGGGTGGAGGCAGCTGTGACAGTCCCAGGGAAAAGGGACTGAGTCAGAGCAGCCTCCGTGTGCTGGAGGCATTCCTGAGGCAGCAGCACCTGGTAGGCCTGAGCGGGCAGCAGGAAGGGGTCATTGAGGACGACTCCTGGGCATCGAGCTTGGGATCCAGGTAACATGTAACCTTAAAGAAGGAACGGCAGGTTCCAATACTTCTGAATTTCCCCAGCCATCGGCTTGTGAGGAGCTCAAAGCCAATGCCATTCATGAAGCCAGGGACAGCCCTTGGGGCTGGCTGCTCCAGGTAGCAGAAGGGATCAATGGAACTTTTTATTTTAGCTTCCACCTATGTGTTTTCCTATAAGAGTTACGTTCGTGCTTAGACAAAACCCATGGGCTTTGGTGTGAAGTAATGCTAATTTCACCAGGTCAGGAAACTATTTCATTCATCTTTGTACCAATGTTCCTATCGGGCCTTCCTGATACGCAGGCACTCAATCTGTTGGATGAATGCCTTCAGGCTTGCAATGGCAGTTCCCCTACTGGGAGCCTGGGTAAGTGTAATCAATATATTGATTACAGAGAGGAAGGGAGAGGGAGAGAGAGAGATAGAAACATCAAGGATGAATCATGGGTCCTCTGCCTCCTGCACACCCCCTACTGAGGATCAAGCCCGAAACCCGGGCATGTGCCCTTGACCAGAATCGAACCCAGGATCCTTCAGTGCACAGGCTGACGCTCTATCCACTGAGCCAAACCAGCTAGGGCAAGGCACCTGGTTTCTTAATTGGCGTGTGACCTACATCAGTCATTTCAGTTCTCTGTAATTAGCCTAACATTCTTTCCAGGGCTCCAAGTTCATAGTTCTGTAGACCTTTTCCATTTATTTTTTATTCTTCATCCCTTCATACTGGTATATGCTGTTAACACTTCATTACAACCCTTGAACTGTACCCTGTGTTTGCGAGGTGCGAGGCACCATTCTAAGCACCTTACTGCCTGCATTAACACATTTGATCCACATAAAACCCTAATGAGGCAGGCCCATTATTACCTGTTTCACAGCTGAGAGATTAACTATCTTCTACACGCTCGCATAACTCTTAAGTATCAGTGTGCAGGTTGCACACAGGAGCCTGGGTCCGGAGTCCAAGTTTAATGACCTCAGGGTACGACCTCAAGGTCACCTGAACAGTGACTATGACAGGGGCTAGTAACTGTATTATCTCATTTTTATAAATAAGGCAACTGAAGCTTAACTTCCCTAAGTTACAGGGTTAGAGAGTCGCTGAGCCAGCCCTAGCTGGTTTGGCTCAGCGGAGAGAGCCGCGGCCTGCGGGTTTGATGCTGGTCGGGGACACATGCCGGGTTACAGACTCGATCCCCAGTGTGGGGCGTGCACGGGGCAGCCGATCCATGATTCCCTCTCATCACTGATGTTTCTATCTCTCTCTCCCTTCCTCTCTGAAATCAATCAATACATATATATGAAAGGAAGTAGCAGAGCCAGACCTGAAACCAGGGCTTTAACAAGTTCGGGGTTACCCAGCCGGCTCTCGCGGTTGAGTAGTGGCCCTGGCACCTGGCCGCTGCGTCAGACCTCCAGCACGGGCAGGCTGGCCTCAGCGAAGTCACTAAACCTGTGTGTCCCCATCCGTAAGGCAGAATGAGAGCACGGATGCCGACCAGCAGGCCAGTGGTGACCATTAGACGAGTTGTTAGGCATCACGCGCTTACAAGGGGGCCTGGGACGCAGGAAGCACTCAGCAGGGGTCAGCGGTCACCTTCCAGCCCGGACCAGCTGCCCAGCAGAAACATAACGTGAACCCAATAGTAATTTTAAGTTTCCGAGGGGCCACATCTTAAAAGGCAAAAAGACACACATGAAACCTGTATGTTCATGCTGGCCTGTCACCCCAATCAACTTAATATAAAAAAAGCAAAAAGAAACATGAGGTTGCTCTAAAGACATTTTATTTAATCAAATATCTCCAACATTGTAATTAATGTTGCAATCAATTACCCGAATTATAATCAATGTAAAAACTGTGAGTGCGATGTTTTGTACACTTTTGGCGTTAAATGGCGCAAATCTGGGAGGCTTCCTACACTGACAGCACACGCCGGCGTGGACCAGCCACGTCACCGGCGCTGGGGGCAAAGCCGCCTGGAAAGGCCCCCCGGCCACGCCCTCGCCCCCCGCAACCGGCTGGCCCCGCCCCCGATGACGTCACAGAGCCCTGGGCCCGGGCGGCCCGGAGACCCAGCCCCGGCCGCGTGCGCCCGGCCGCTCGCGTTCTCCCTGCTCCCGGCGCCCAAGTTCTCAGAGGAGCGACGGCATCACCCGGGCGCCGGGCGGCGGGCCCGCGCGGGCCTCCACGCCAACGGGCGGGTCCGGGGAAAGAGGCCGGGCCCCCCCGCCGGCGCACCTCGCCCCCAACCGCCCTGCGCTCGCGCCGCTACTCCCGCAAGGTCGAGGCGGCGAGGCCGGCGCCCATTGGTCCGCGCGGCCTCGCGCCCGCCCCCTCGCCGCGCTCATTGGCCGGGCCCGCGGCGCCCGCGGGATAGGCGGCGGCGGCGCCCCTCCTACGCGCCGGCCCTCAAGAGGCGAGGAGGAAGCGGCCGCCTCCCCGCGCCCCGCCCCTCGGGCTCGCTCGCTGGCTCCCGGCGCCTCCCGGCTGCTCCCGGCCCTGTCCCGGCTCCCTCGGCTCCGGCTCCGGCTCCAGCTCCGGCGCGGCGGCGGCGGGTAGGTGCAGCGGCCGGCGCGGCCCGTGGGAGGGGCGGGTTCCCTACCGCCCGGGGCTGCCCGAGCCGCGCCCCGCGGTCGCCGGGACCCCGCGGGGTCCCCCTGAGGCGGGGCAGGGCGGTGGCCGCCCGCCTGCGGGACGCGGGGCGGCCGGCGGGGGGCCCGCGGGCGTGATCTTGCGAGTCTTCCGGGCGGGCCGTAGGGGTCCGCGGGGGCCCGCGGGGCGGGGCGGACGGGCTGAGAGGGCGGCTCGCGGGGCCGGGGCGGCGGGGCCTGAGGGGCTCGGGCGATGGAGGATGCGAAGGGCGTCCTGTGAGGACGGGGCCGGCGGAGGTGGGGTTCGCGAGCCTTGGGGGGCCTGGCCCGCGGGGCTGGGAAGCGGGCCCGGCCGGGGCGTCTCCCGCGCGGCGGCCCGGGCCGTCGGGGGGACTCAGCCTGTGTCGGCCGCCGCAGGCACGTTGGGCGGGAGGCTGGGGATGGACCCGCGGGGCCGCGGCCGCGGGCCCGGGCCCGAGGCGGGGGCTGAGCGCAGGTTTGCCGCCGGCGCTTCTGGGCTGACATCGGCCCGCGGGGGGCGCTCGGGGGCGGGGGGCGGGCACGCGGCGGGCGTTGGGAGGCGGCAGTGATGACACCGCGGCTCGCGCGCGGGCCCAGCCCGGGGCAGCGCCCCTCGGGGGACTCGGGTCCCGCTTTCTCCCGGAAACCCCCGCCCGCCTCTCGCTCCGGTCCGGGTACCGCGCCGCTCGCCAGGGCCGCTCGGCTCCTCTCCGGGCTGCAGGGCTGTGCAGGCTTCTCGCGGCGGGTGCGCGCGGGTGTGCGCGTGTGCGTGTGCGTGTGCGGGCGCGTGTGTCTCCCGCCCCTCCCCGCGGCCGCGCTCCGCCGGCCCGCTCCCGGGATGGCTGCGGCATTGCATCAGGGATATTTGTGCTCGCGATGCGCTCACTCGGCCGGGGAGCGGGAGTCGCTGGCTGCCGGGGGCGGGGCGCCGGGGCGGGTGCCGCGGAGGCCGGGGCAGGGTGTGGCGAGGGGCTCCAGCTGCTCGGGGCCTGCGGGGTGACCCTGCCGGCCCTCCGCCGCGGGTGCCGGGAGCAGCTATTTTTATCGCTCGGCCCCGAGGCCGGGGGCCGTGGATTAGGGCGAGCAGTTGTCATGCGCTCCCGCTGACCGGCCGGTGTTTGGTGGACAACAGCGGAGTTGCTAAGCGAGGGCCGCCTCCTGCGGGCGTCTATCCTGGGATGGTCCGCGCGCTCCTTGCTTTGTGTGAAATGTGTTTTTATGGATTTCAGAGAGGAAGGGAGAGGGGGAGAGAGGCAGAAACATCAGTGATGAGAGAGAGTCATGGATCGGGTGCCCCCCACTGGGGATTGAGCCGAAACCGGGCCTGTGCCCTTGACCGGAATCGAACCGGAATCGAACCGGGACCCACGCTCGATCCACCGAGCCACACCGGCCAGGGTGACACGTCCCATCTTTGGCCTCGCTTTCCCCTGTCTCCTACCCTCCTTCTTAATATTCAGCAGGGGTATTTGATATGTAGGCTTTCCTTTCCTTAGGAAGCAAGAAGCTATGAAAGGAGCATTTTGACCCAATGGAAGTCATCTTGTTGCTCCATCGGATTTTGTCAATTTGAAAATGAAACTGAGCAAATGTCAGTGGTTTCCCTTTGCTCTTGTGAATGACACCTTTAGGAGCAGTTCCTGTGGGCTTCTTGCCGGGAGCGAGTGCGGGGAGAGCAGCGGGGGTGAAGAAAGGGGCCCGGCCCGTGGGACTCAGCGGCCGAGCGTCCTCCTGTGACCAAGAGGCCCGCGCCGCTCCTTCCGTTCCGGTCGGCACATGCGGGCTGTGGGCTCCATCCCCGGGGCCGTGCAGGAGGCAGCCCCTCAGTGACTCTCTCAGCATTGATGTCTCTCTCCCGCTCCCTCCCCCTTCCTCTCTGGAATCAGTAAAAATACATTTTAAAAAGGGGGTGATGGCGCAGACTGATGTATACGAGAGGAATCATCTTCACCACCTTCCTAGAGCTCTCTGGGTTACGCCTTTGTTGAACGTCATATTCTGAGTGTGTGTTCAATCTGCTGGCAGTGCCGAGAGCGGCAGGTTATCCACAAAAATCTGCTTTTCCAGGCTGATCTTTAACAGACCTTGTGGTGAAATATTTTGTGTGTCATTAAAATTTTAAACTTGAAAGTCAACCCACTTATGTGATTCTTTTTTTATTCTTTTCTTAAATTTTTTTTAAAAATATATTTTATTGATTTTTTACAGAGAGGAAGGGAGAGAGAGATAGTTAGAAACATCGATGAGAGAGAAACATCGATTAGCTGCCTCTTGCACATCTCCTACTGGGGATGTGCCCGCAACCCAGGTACATGCCCTTGACCGGAATCGAACCCGGGACCTTTCAGTCCGCAGGCCGACGCTCTATCCACTGAGCCAAACCGGTCTCGGCTCTTTTCTTAAATTTTATTTTATTTTTCTTCCGCTCCCCGCCCCACTCCCTCCTGTGGGAACATGGGCCGGCCTCTCCCCTTCTGTGATTCTTTATAGATTAAAAATGTTAATCTTACCTTAAAACCCATCTTATTAGTTTGCATATATTTAAATATCTTTTAAAATTTATCAAGTTTCCTTGTTCTTTCTGATTTTATCAGGAAAATGCAGTTTTAAAAAAATACTTTATTTTGAAATAATTTTAGATTTGCAGAAGAGTTAGAAAGATAATACAAAATTTCCCTATAGTCTTCATCTAGCTTTCCTTAATGTTAACATCTTATATAGCCATGATACAGTTATCAAAATTAAGAAATCCATATCAGTTTACTGTTATTTTTTTTTAAAAGTTAACTTTGTTAGCTTAAGGTAGTGTCTGCCTGGTTTCACTGTAGTGACTTTTTTTGTTTCCTTCATTTTTTTGGGAGAAGCTAGAAGCGAGTCGCCAAGTCAAGCCCACACTCCAGGGGACGGGGATGAACCCCACTTGCTGAAGGGACGAGTCTCAGATCATTTGTGAGCAGATGTTGGGATCACCCATAGTGGTTAGAGCTGTTTTGGAGGCGGTTCTGTGAGGCTGTACAAAGGTCTGATTTTTCCCTAAAGTGTCGTCGCTGCCTTGGCTGCAGCAGCAATCGCTGCGTTATCTTAGTTGTGGTTTTCTAGTTCCCTCGTTCTTTCTACATTTGTCATTCGGGATTCTTCTGTAAGGAGGGTTTGTGCCCCTCTCCCATTATTCGTTCGCCATTTGTTACATTCAGTATGGATTCCTGAATTTTTTTGGGGGGGTTTGTAATTCAGTACTATAATTTGTTGCTGATACTCTTTCAGCTTTGGCCATTTGGCATCTATGTTCTCTTGACATGTCCCTGTTTTTGGGTGGTGGGAGCACTTTTTCTTTTTTTTAAAATCTTCAACCGAGGGTATTTTTTCATTGATTTTTAGAGAGAGTGGAGGAGAGGGGGAAAGACAGAGAGAAACATCGATGTGTTGCCTCCTGCACAACCACCGACCAGAGCCCGGGCTGCGGAGGAGCTGCAACCAAGGTACATGGCCTTGACCAGATGCAACCCGAGACTCTGGTCCACAGGCTGACGCTCTACCCACTGGGCCAAACTGGCTAGGCTGGGGGAGCACTTTTACTTCTTGGTGTTGCAAGATGCTCCAGTCTCATTGTGTATTTTTCCTACTCCAGCCCTGGAATCAGCCATTTCTCCAAGGAGCTCCAGTTTATTTTATTGGAGAAAAATATTTAGATACCAAGATCTGGTTTCTAAATGAACTGGGTGTACCTGTTGCTACTGGGATATCACTGCTCCTAGGCCCACTTAGGGAGCAGAGCTAGGACATACATGCATGTACTAGTATACTTACCCAGGTATACATACATATATGTTTATTTCTGCCTGTCTCTCCTGCTCTTCCTCCTCCTCCTCCTCCTCCTCCTTCTCCTCCTTCTCCTCCTCCTTCTCCTCTTTCTCCTCCTCCTCCTCCTCCTCTCTCTCCTTCTCTCTCTCTCTCTCTCTCTCTCTCTCTCCATATATCATACGAACGGCAGAACGACCTGTTGCTATGATGTGCACCGATAACCAGGGGGCAGACCTCAACGCAGGAGCTGCCCCCTGGTGGTCACTGTGCTCCCACACGGGGAGCGCCACTCAACCAGAAGCTGGGCTCAGGACTGGTGAGCGCAGCGATGGTGGCAGGAGCCTCTCCCACCTCCGCTGCAGTGCTAAGGATGTCCGACTGCTGGCTTAGGCCCACTCCCCCCCCCCCCCCCAGTGCATGAATTTCGTGCACGGGGCCTCTAGTATACTAGTATATATGTGTGTGTATGTGTGTATATGTGTATATGTGTATATGTGTATATGTATATATATACACATAAGTTCATACTGGTCTCTGTGTCTAACCTAGCACCACAGAGTTCATTTTAGCATTCTCTCCTTACTTGTTTGTAACTTCTTTCTCTGATAGTGAGGAACGTGACTCTTATTATTTATAATGGATTTACCTAGTACATGAGTAAAGTAGGATAATGCAGTTTTAATTGTCACATACATTTCCAAAGTATTTTGTAGTTATGAACTAATTTAAATTTTACTCCTGTACTAGGTATTTATTATTATTTTTCAGCTCAAGTAGAGAGATGAAGTCCTTTGCTCTTGGCCAAACAGGAAATGACTATAGCCAGAATTGACCTGTTCTTATTCCCAGTGCTATGCTTGATCCCAAGCAAAGCAGTCTCTTCATATCAAATGTCTTGACTAACAAGTCAACCTTTGTCCCTTCTTGGTGGGATTGCTCCTTTTAATAAAGAAGCTACTGGTTTTTAGTTTTCAGTGTTTTTTTTTAAAACTTTGGCAGTGTTGGTGCAAGAATAATTCCTTTCCTGGACTTCTTCCTTCTTGTAGAATCATGGAATTGGAAGACATAGTAGAGCTATCTAGTGCAATCACAGTATAAGTGGTTCCTCCAGCCCTCTGTTCAAGTATTCCCCAAGATTGGGACTTCACAGCTGGTGGCTGTCATTGCCAAGTTTGCACATGTGTCTATTTATTTAAAAATATTTTTTTTATTGGTTTTTAGAGAGAGAGAAGAAGGTAGAGGGAGAGAAAGAGAAACATTGATGTGAGAGTGAAAATCGATCTGCTACCCCCTGCATGCCCCCAACAGGGGATCGAGCCTGCAACCTGGGCGTGTGCCCCCACTGGAATCCAGAATCCTACAGCAAACTCTCAGTGCATTGGACAACGCCCCACCTACTGAACCACACTGGCCAGGGCGCAGATGTCGTTTCAGAAAGACTTCCCTGATGATGACCTCCCACCTGCCTCCCTGCCGTTTTCCTTCGCTGGTTCTCATTTTGCTGTCGACAGTGTTTCCCTGTAGCTCCGATCTCCACTTGACAGCTATTCAATGACAGTTACTCTGCCCCACTTCAGTTTCTTCTTTCCCAGACTAAACAGTGCCTTTCTGGCAGCCACCTCTTATGCAGTGTTCTCTCTAAACCTCTTACCGTGTTGGGCATCGCGCTGTAGACATGCTACGTTTGTCAGGCCGGGTCTGACTCAGGTACTGTATTAGGCCCTGGAAGTGAAGTGATTAGGAATTCAAAAGGGGAGTTTGCCACTTACTTTCTATCAGGCTGCTTAGAAGAAATTGGGGTCTCTTCGTTCTCTACCCACTTTTCCACATTAGCTAATACTTGTCCTGGGACTAGGTCCTTTTCTCTAGAACTGATGTTAACCCACGTCTTCGTTTTTTAGTTGGCTGGCTTTTCTTCTTTTTTTTTTTTTTTAATTTGCTTTCTGAACCTGTGTGGTTGATTTTTTTTATATTCTTATTTTCTTGCTCTTTGTGTTCCAAAGGATATTTTTGGAATTCTAGTTCTATTACCTGTACCGTTGCTATCCTCCCCATGTCTATAATCTTGATATGTTCTTTCTCTGTTTTTACTCGAATAGGCTAAGGAAACACCTAGAGAGCTCCTAAATCAAATCTTAGTGTGTAATGAGAGACAGAACTTCATGCCTTGTTTTCTCCTTACTTCTGACTTGTACGACTTTAGTATTTCCAGGAGATCTTGGTTCTGACTTTCTGCTATAGTTTGTGTGCCAAATTGTAATTACTAGTAAATGTTTTATATCTTACAACTCTGAAGGCACAGCTAGTTTTTTCTAATGGTAGTTATTGATTATTGGTTGAAGTTAGGTTATAGGATTCTTTATCATGACCATGTATAGGTTCTGACAAATTATTCACACATAAAGTAGCTATAGCTTTTGTCTCACTACTCCCCACCCCCACATGTTGAGACTGCTGTGGAAAAAATGTAAAGCTTTTTCATTCTAAAGAAGGAAAAATGGAAAAAATTAGGGGAGATTGGGGATGGGTGATAAGTGGGAGTGGAGAATAGAGACTCTTCAGAAAAAAGTTGCTTCCTACAGAGACTCCTCTTTTTATTTTTGTTAAACTGTCTGAAATCCTCAATCAGATATTCATTTGAGTTAATTCATTTTCTCTTTTAGGCATAGAAAGACATTGGGAGGATTCAAGAGAGCTCAGTCATTTTCTTATAGGTAGAACATGCTTATTGAGTATAATTTATTGAAATAATTTTTATTGGGGAGTAATTGTTTGACAGGTAAGTGATTTCTGAGTTCAGAGAGAACTGGGGAAGGGAAGGGAGGGAGCAAGGACCAAGGCTGGCTTACATACTTATTTCCCTTAGTATCAGCCCTGATGTCACCTAAATTTAGGAAGGCTGTGTGACTACTTTCTACCCTAGTCTGGGTGAACTAGTACTTTTTGGTATTTTCACCAGTGTGTGTGTGTGTGTGTGTGTGTGTGTGTGTGTGTGTGTGTGTGTGTGTATCTTTGAGTAGATGTCATTTCACATATTTAAAAAATGAAGATAAGCCCTAGCTGGGTTTGGCTCAGTGGATAGAGGGTCAGCCTGTGGACTGAAAGGTCCTGGGTTCGATTCCAGTCAAGGGCACATGTCCGGGTTGCAGGCTCGATCCCTAGTAGGGGATGTGCAGAAGGCAGCCAGTCAATGACTCTCTCTTATCATTGATGCTTCTCTCTCTCTCTCTCCCCCTCTCCCTTCCTCTCTAAAATCAATATAAATATATTTTAAAAAATGAAGATAATTCACGTACAATAGAATTTGCCATTTTATTTTAAATATATTTTTTATTGATTTCAGAGAGGAAAGGAGAGGGAGGGAGGGAGCGAGGGGGGGGGAGAGAGAGAGAGAGAGAGAGAGAGAGAGAGAGAGAGAGAGAAACATCAGTGATGAGAGAGAGTAATTGATTGGTTGCCTCCTGCACACCCCTCACTGGGAATCGAGCCTGTAACCCCCAGCATGTACCCTGACCTAGAATCGAACCATGACCTCATGGCTCTTAGGTTGATGCTCAACCACTATGCCATGCCGTCCAGGGTAGAATTCGCCATTTTAAAGCAAATAAATCATTGTGGTTTTTGGTATATTTGCAGTATTTTGCAGCTGTCATCACTGTCTAATTCCAGAACATTGTCATCATCCCCCAAACAAATCCCAAACCCACTAGCAGTCACTTCTCATTCCTTCCGACTCCCCCAGCTCCTGGCAACAACCAGTGATCTTCTTTTGTCTATGGATTTGCCTATTCTGAACACATCTTTAAATGAAATCATACAATATATAGCCTTTTGAATCTGGGTTTTTTCACTTAGAAATAGTCAAGGTTCATCCACGTGTAGCATGCATGTATCAGTACTTCATTCCTTTTCATGGTAGAATAATACTCCATTGTAGGGTTCACCACATTTTAAAAGTTCTTTCATCAGTGGGTTGTTTCCACTTTTTAGCTATCCTATATAATAAAGAAGTAATATGCAAATTAACCTGCATACCCTCACAAGATGGCTGCCTGTGACCAGGCCGGCAGGGAGGTTAGTGAGGGACAACCAAATTAGGGGTGAGAAGGTCGGCAGGGGGGGCAGTTATGGGCGATCAGGCCGGCACGCAGAGGCAGTGAGGGGCGATCAGGCCGGCAGGGGGGTGGGGCAGTTAGGGGCGACCAGGCAGGCAGGCAGGCAGGTGAGTGATTAGGAGTCAGTGGTCCAGGATTGTGAGAGGGATGTCCAACTTCCGGGGATTGGGCCTAAACTGGCAGTCAGACATCCCCTGAGGGGTCCTGGATTTAAGAGGGTGCAGGCTGGGCTGAGGGGAACCCTCCCTGTGCACGAATTTCATGCACTGGGCTTCTAGTCTTACCTAATAATAGACAAACATGTAAATTGACTGTCCCTCCACTATGCTTACCAGCCAATCAGGAGAGTATGCAAAATAACCCAACAAAGATGGCGGTTAATTTGCATACATAGGCTCGAAGCGGTGGAGCGAAGACTGAAGGCTCCGGCTGTAGCTAAGGCCTGGGTCCCGGGTGCCGGAGGAAAACCGGTGCCGGCAGCCAGGGGAAGGGAAGGCCTATTGCACGAATCTCTTCGTGCTATGGGCTTCTAGTCTATATTATAAAAGGCCTGTGGCCCTAACGCCGTCACGGCCCAAGATCGGCTCTGGTGGGCGGGGCTGCGCGATTTCACGCACCGGGCTCCTGGTTATGAATAATGCTGCTGCTTTTTGAGGGACTTCCGGACTTTTCAAAAGGGGCCGCGCTATTTTATGTCCCCTTAGCTGAATGTGATGACTCCAGTTTTTCGTAAATGTTTTACTTACTGATTTTAGAGAGGGCGAAGAATAGAGAAACATCGATTTGTTATTCCACTTGTTTGTGCATTTATTGATGGCCTCTTGTTTATGCCCTGACGGGGAGCGAACCCACAACAATGGCCTATTGGGACAAGACCCTAACCGGACTACCCTGTCAGGGCCTATGGGGTTTTTTCCTTTGTCTGCAATCTTCGGCATTTTTGGGTTGCCAGACTTGTCACCTCGAATTTTCAGATACATAAGGCAAAAAGAAAACCCTGGGAACTCGTCACTGCATTGTTCCTCTGTTCCCAGAGCCTAGTGTTTCAGCCTTTTCCTCCTGCCTTTCAGAGTCTCGAGTTTGTTTTATATTTAACCAGAGGCCAGTGCACACGCCGCTTGCTGGTAGCTCTCCGCCGCTAGTAGCTTGCGCCCACCCGCCGCAAGAGCCACTGTTTGCAGGCCAGCGGGGAGGGACCGAGAGGGGCTCAGTGCACCTCCTGGTGACGGCCGTTTGGTCGTTATGGTGTACTATGGCCACAGGCCTTTTATAATATAGATGTCCAGGGTTTTCAGTTGTACCGAGTGGGAGGAGTAGGGAAAAGTAGCTCATCTTCTTCCCAGGAGCAGAAGAGTTTTTACATAGTTGTTTTTTAAATGACATTTATTTTTCCATTTATAAGAATGTAGATTTAATGTAGAAAATTTGGAAAATACCAAAGGTTATAGAATAACATTTTAATATGTAGTTTTCTACTGTTTAAGAATTGTTTACACTATTTATGAACTTTCCATCTCACTGTATTATAAGCATGATTCCTTGTCGATAAATACTTATGTATAATACCATTTTTTGTATGGTATCCATTAAGAGGTACTGTGTGCGTTCAGGAGATCATTGGTATGTGTTCCTCCCCTAGTTTAAGTTCCTGAAAGAGACTTCCTGTACAAATAAAGGCTGCTCTGTTTCACATGAATCTCAGTGTTTAGAGATTGCTTTCTATTAAAGGGAGTTGGAAATAATTCAGATTTTGCCATTAGTTTCAGAAATTCTGGGTGTTTGGGTAGGTATTTAGATTCTGAAATTTAAAAATAGAAGTATCTACATGTCTTTATAAGTTCTAGTTGATTAAAGTTTCTGTTCATGTTTTCATAATACCAGAGGAGGTCATTATACTTTCCTGAAGAAAATCAGAGATAATGATGGCTTTCTTGTTTTCCTTGGAGGAAATAGAGATACTAGCAGCGTGTGTTTCACTGAACCCTACCATTAGTTTTCTGCTGGAATTTGTGAAACATAAGCTAAGATGACTTAAACCTTTTTCTTTTTTTTTAAAAAAATATATTTTTTGTTGATTTCAGAGAGGAAGGGAGAGGGAGAAAGAGATAGAAACATCAGTAATGAGAGATAATCATTGATTGGCTGCCTCCTGCATGCCCCACACTGGGGATGGAGCCCGCAACCTGGGTATGTGCCCTTCAGGGAATCGAACCGTGACCTCCTGGTTCAGAGGTCCGCGCTCAACCACTGAGCACATTGGCTGGGCAAATCTTTTTCCATAGTACAACTTTTTCTGATTGCTATGTAATATACTTCCAGATGTTCAGATTTATTGGGAAGTTTAGATTTCATAGATTGGGATTTTTAGTATTAGTGATCCAGATTCATGTAACAGGTCTAGTTAAAAATTAATACTCAAATTTTCCCTCCACTTTGTGAAATCTTTTTCTTTGTATGATGTGAGTAGCTGCTGTGTATGTCAAATCAAAACCGATACCGTAGTCCCCCTCATCTGTAGTTTTGCTTTCCGTGGTTTCAGACACTTGAGGTCCACCGTGGCTTGAAAATAGTAAATGGAAAATTCCACCTCTTTATCTCATCACGTAGGCAGTGTAGCATCTCACATCATCACAAGAAGGATGAATACAGTACAAGATATTTTGAGAGCAACCACATTTACATGACTTATTACAGAATATTGTTATAATTGTTCCATTTTATTATTGTTAATTTCTTACTGTGCCTAATTTATAAATTAAACTTTATTGCATGCATGTACTGGATAAAACAGTATATATATATATATATATGTACACACACACACACACACACACACACACGATTCAGTGCCATCCACAGTTTCAGGCATCCACTGCGGGTCTTGGAACGTATCCCTCATGGATAAGGGGAACTACTATAATTATAAAATCTCTTTGCAAATGAGCATAGTTGTAGAGTATATAATATTTGGAGTTGTTTTAGTTTCTGTTTCTTTTTTATTTATTTTTAAAAACATTTTTTTTTTAAAATATATTTTATTGATTTTTTTACAGAGAGGAAGGGAGAAAGATAGAGAGCTAGAAACATCGATGAGAGAGAAACATCGACCAGCTGCCTCCTGCACACTCCCCACTGGGGATGTGCCCGCAACCCAGGTACATGCCCTTGACCGGAATCGAACCTGGGACCCCTCAGTCCGCAGGCCAACGCTCTATCCACTGAGCCAAACCGGTTTCGGCTTTAAAAACATTTTTATTGATTTCAGAGAGGAAGAGAGAAACATCAATGATGAGAAAGAATCATTGATTGGCTGCCTTCTGCACACCCCCGATTGGGGTTCGAGCCTGCAACCCAGGCATGTGCTGTTGACTGGAATTGAACCCGGGACTCTTCAGTCCGCAGGCTGGTGCTTTATCCACTGAGCCAAATTGGCTAGGGCTTTTTTAAAATAGAATTTTATTGATTTCAAAGAGGAAGGGAAAAGGAGAGAGAGATAGAAACATCAATGATGAGAGAGAATAATTGATCGGCTGCCTCCTGCACGCCCTGCATGGGGACCACCTGAAACCTGGGCATGTGCCCTGACCGGAAGCGAACTGTGGCCTCCTGGTTCATAGGTTGACCCTCAACCACTGAGCCACGCCCGCTGGGCAGTTTCTGTTTCGTGAAACATGAAGATGCATATGTCTTAATTTGTTTAGGGAGCTATTCTTCAACTTAACATGGAGTCATTAATTAAACATGAAAGTAAGATTGTTATTGATCACATTTTAAAAACTTAATAATTATATTTACTTTTTTTTCTGCAAAAGTGATAAGTAATGCTATAAAAATTAAGTTTAGGAAAATTGGAAAAAATTTATCAGCTTACCAGTTTTCATGTACTTTTACCAGCAGTTGATCATTGAGAAGTGCTCAGCAAGCTCTATTTCCTCTTTGCCAGTCTCTGTAGCTTGTGGTTTGGGATGTTTTCACTGTCTGGCAGTGGAGCCCAGATGTCCCAGACTAGCCTCATTAGGTGACCTGGAGGGCCTTGTGAAATAGTTTTGGCTTTCTGCCTTTGATTTCTAATTCATTAGATCTGAGTGGAATCCAGAATTGGAATTTTTTAACAGCTTTATTGAGATATAATTCACATACTGTACAGCTCACACAGTTAAAGTGTATATTTCACTGGTTTTTAGTGTTTTCAGAGTCATACATTCATTACTACAATCAACTTTAGAACATTTTTATTAGACCCCCCCAAAACCCTCACTCAGCCATCACCCCCTTATTTATCCCTTTATCACTCACTCCCACTTCCCCACCCCCACCTCCCAGCCCTGGGCAAGCACTGATCTCCTTTCTGTCTCTGTAGATTGGCCTGTTCTGGAATCACAATAAGTGGTCTTTTGTGACTGACTTCTTTCACTGAGCATAATGTTTTCAAGGTTCCTGTGTGTCACAGCAGGTATCAGCACTTCATTCCTTTTCATGGGCACGTCATGTTCTGTTGCAGGGGTGGGACCTTTCTCCTGCCCGGGGCCATCATTCAGGGGCCATACAGAATTATCAACTTAAAAATGAGCCCGCTCTGTTTGGTCAGACACTTAATGAACTCACCCTAATGCCTCGGCAGGCCTTGTATGGCCCTCGGGCCGGACGGTCCCCATAAAAAAACAAATAGTGACATACTGTAGACAAGCATGTCAAACTCACGGCCAGTGGGCCGCATGCCTCGTAGAAGAGTTTGACATGCTTGCTGTAGTATATCAAAACCAGGAAATGGACACTGGTACATAACTGTTAACTGGACTACAGACCTTACTTATTTTTCACTATATTTTTATTACTTTTTTAAAATATATTTTTATTGATTTCAGAGAGGAAGGGAGAGGGAGAAAGAGATAGAAACATCAGTGATGCGAGAGAATCATTGATTGGTTGCCTCCTGCACGCCCCCTCCTGGGGATCGAGCCTGCAACCCAGGTATGTGCCCATGGCTGGAATCGAACCCAAGATCCTTCAGTCTGCAGGCCGATGCTCTACTCACTGAGCAAAACCAGCTAGGGCATTTTTTCACTGTATTTTTAACCTGCATTCATCTCTTTGTGTTTGGTTCTTGCAGACCCCTTCTCTCATCTGTCCTTGTCTTGGCGGCCACTAATTTGTTCTCTGTCTTCAGAGGTTTTTTTTTTTTTTAATATATTTTATTGATTTTTTTACAGAGAGGAAGGGAGAGAGATAGAGAGCCAGAAACATCAATGAAAGAGAAACATCGATCAGCTGCCTCCCGCACACCTCCCACTGGTGATGTGCCCACAACCCAGGCACATGCCCTTGACCGGAATCAAACCCGGGACCCCTCAGTCCGCAGGCCGACGCTCCATCCACTGAGCCAAACCGGTTTCGGCTGTCTTTAGAGTTTTGTCATTCTGACAGAGCCATAAAATTGGAATCATACAATATGTGACCTTTTGAGATTAGCTTTTTCCCCTCCCTAAGGATAATGCCCTTGTGGCTCATCCAAGTTGTTTTGTATATCGTAGTTTGTTCCTTTTTATAGCTAAGGCTGAGTGTTGTGTGTGTAGTCTTACATTGTTGAAAGCCAATAAAGTGCCAGGAGCATTTGTGTATAGATTTTTGAGTTTTCTTTTCTTTGGGATAAATACCTAAGAGTATGAATACTGGGACTTATGGTAAGTGTACATTTATTTTTTAAAATATATTTTTATTGATTTCAGAGAGGACGGGAGAATGAGAGGGAGATAGAAACATCAATGAGAGAGAATCATTGATTGGCTGCTCATGCACAAGGATCCCCACTCGTGGATGTGTCCCTACCCGGAATCAAACCTCAACTTTCTGGTTCAGAGGTTGATGCTCAACCACTCAGCCACATCGGCTGGGCATGTATGTTTATTTTTTTAAAGAAACTGTCAAACTCTTTTCTAGTTGGCTGTGCCCATTTACAGTCCCACCATTGTATAATAGAGATCCAATTTCTGTGCGTGCTCACTGGCATTTGATACTGCCACTTTTTTGTTTTAGGTATTCTAATAGCTGTGCCCTTATTTTTTATAGTTCCTAAAATATAAAGAGCAGACAGCTCATTAAATAAAAACGTCACATACCTTAAATTTATAATTTTGTACTTTCAGTTTTGTACTTTCTGTGCTTGCATTTAAATTTTCAATGTTTTATTGAATGTATGCACACTAAGGCTTTTTCCTGTGTGGGTGTATATTATATCACATTGCTTTTAAATTTGTTGTTTTCTTACCCACTGTGCTTTATCCTGAATCAAATTTTTTTCAGGGTGTAAATTTTGCACTTCTTTTGTTAAATTTATTTCTAAGTATTCTTTTGTAAGTGAGATTGCATTCTTAATTTTATTTTTTTATTTTAAAAAAATAAGTTTTAATGGATTTTTATTTTTTAAATATATTTTATTGATTTTTTTACAGAGAGAAAGGGAAAGGGATAGAGAGTTAGAAACATCGATGAGAGAGAAACATCGATCAGCTGCCTCCTGCACACCCCCCACTGGGGATGTGCCCGCAACCAAGGTACATGCCCCTGACCGGAATTGAACCTGGGACCTTTCAGTCCGCAGGCCGACGCTCTATCCACTGAGCCAAACCGCCCAGGGCTTTAATGGATTTTTAGAGAGAGAGGAAGGGAGAAGGATAGAGAGAGAGGAACATCATCGATAGGCGCCTCTTGCACAGCCCCCACTGGGGATCGTGCCCACAAGCTTGTCATGTAAACTGAGGAATCAAACCGGGGACCGGGCCTTAATTTCATTTTTAGATGGTTAATTTGCAGGTGTTTTGTGCTCTTTTAATATTGACTTTGTTGAATTGAAAACTTTCAAGAATCCAGGATTTTCTTACTGGCGTGTAATTACAAGAAATGGAGGCTTGTATCGTAGGGTGCTCTTACAGAAACTTGATTTCAGCATCAGCTTTCCAAGCAGTTTGTGGTCAGACTTTGCGCTGTTAGCGATCACTTTTTAGGCCACTTGTGCTTAGGAGTTCCAAACTGGTGACTGCATATGCCACTTGTATGGTCAGTGTGACTGGTTTTCAAAAGCCCTTTCAGTTATAAAGCAAAGGACTTGCAACAAAAATGCCTTTCATTCATATCATTCTTTTGTTTTGTTGGTGGGAAGAGCCAGAAGAGCCACAGTTAAGAGGAACAGTTAGATTTTCAAGGTTTCCCAAATTGCATTAGAGGAAGCCCATAAAAGGGTTGTGGAGCCGACTTTGAGGTGGAAAGCCAACCTGTGAGCAAGGCAGGAACCTCCGCAGACACTGGGTTAACCTGCAGTTTCCTAGAAGAAGAGTCGGAACCCTGACTGTTGAGACTAAATCTTAAGTCATCTGCTGTAGGTATCTTTATGGGAAGTATAGTTTTATCATCTAGATCAGAACCAGTTGGACTACTTTGAAATGCAGATTCCTGGGCCTATACCCGGATTTGTCAAACCAAATTTTGGGGAAAGAACTTTGTAATGTATTTCATTCCTCACCCAAGGATATATTTTTATTGATTTGAGAGAGAGAGAGAGGGAGGGAGGGAGGGAGCGAGAAAGAGAGGGACAGGGAGACATCCATGTGAGAGAGAAACATGGATCATTGCTTCCCTGACTGGTAATAGAACCCACAACCTTTTTGGTATATGGGTCGACTCCAACCAACTGAACCGCCTGCCAGGGCTGTAATGTATTTTAAACCACCTTCCCAGGGGACTTTCACACTAAAGTTTGAAAACAGCTTTTAATTTTGTACCTGCTTCTCTTAGGAGATGGTTTTTTCTAGAATTGAAAATTTCAAATTGTAGGTCACAGGCAATCCTTAAGGGAAAAAAAAGCAGGAACAGAAGATGGCAATACATTTTTACATACAAACTTGTATTTCACTTATGTGTAAATGTGTGTGTAAGTAAATTTGTGTGAATAAGGTGAATATTTCCCCCGTGGGTTGTGATCAAAAGGGAAAAGTTGAAGCCCTCAAGTAGAAATGTGCAGCACACGTTACTTTACATGGTTTCGTGCCTGCCACGTCCCTGGCACTGGGCTGGGTGCTGGAGGGCACCCGAAGATCCTGGCACCCTGCTCTTGAGCTGGCGGTTGATGAGGGGAATAGGCTCGTGAAAGTAGCTTGTCAGTCGTGTGCTAGAAGCTCTGCACGTCGTGAGCTTTCATAGAGATGGAGGTCGCGGAGGGGGCCTTGAAAAGGTGGAATAGAAAAATGGCATTTCAGTTATTAAGCGAGAAAATCAGTTTTGGATTGAAGAGGAAGACGACAGATTATTTCTGATTCAGGGTATTGATGTACTTATCCACTCATTCACTTTTTTGAGGTTCTTTTTCTCAATCCCTCCAACCCGCCCCCCCCCTCCCATTCATGTTCCACTCTTTCTGATGTAGTCCTGAGGGCATGGGGGTCACTGCAGTGGTCCGGAGATGAAGGGAGGCGCTGGGGCTTTTGTAACAGCTTTCCTCTTCCTGGGACACGCCTTCCTTCCCTAGAGCTTTGTGTGCTAGCGTTTACTTGTTTCCTTGTCAGATTATATTTTGTGATTGTGTCACTGTCCTCACTGAATGAGGACACAGAGTGGGGAGGTCAGCTGAGATCTGGGGAAAGCTTGATGCATGTCAGAAGGCCAAACTCCACTTCTGTCTTCAGAAGCTGTTTAGGCTCCAGGCCAGGGCCCTAACTGGAGTCTTTATCTCCCTGTGGTCTTTGTAGCCATCTTTCTGTTTTCTCGGACTTTTAAGACAACAGTCACCTTCGGAATGTCAGAGAGCTGGTCCGGAAGCCAGAAGTGATTGTTAGCTTTGCTCCTTATCTTTGCTGTGGATCCTTTGTGTAAAGTTGACACCAGGCACCTGCAGCCAGTTGATTCTGACAGGCCTTCTGACACATGCACATCTAGGGTGATTCCCTCTAAACATTGCTCCAGATCTCCTGTGTGCTTCCTGAGGGTTTAGAGCAGAGAGGGCTCACTGACCCCCTCCTGAGCGGGTGTGGGGTGCACGCCCTCTGCAGAGCGGATGGCCTGGCTTCGTACCTGGCAGTGTGCCTGCTGGAGACAAGCAGAGAGAAGGCGCGTCCATGGGCTCCGAATACCTAGACATATATGATGAGTCACATGAAAACAGTAGGCGATGAATGCTGATGGATGGCAGCTTTATTTCTTCACTAGACATTGAAAGAGATTGCTTTTGGGGGTGAGGTCACTAGTGGTCTTGGTAGGGGAGCTAACTGGTTACCTGCCTTAAGGTCTAGGTTATAATCTTCAACTTTAGGTGCGGACTTTTCAAATGAGACAGACTTTGAGTGACTAGAGTGCCACCTTTTCCTGTTGCATTCCTTCCTCCCACCCCAACCCATCCTGGCTTATTCTAAATGGGAAGGATAATGGGTGAGAATGGATTTAGAACAAAGGAATACAGTTTGGGGCTATTTCATGTAAACTCTAGGAGAGCCAGACAAAATATATCTTCCCCCAGCAGAGAATAAATACTTTTTAAAAAATATGTTTTTTTAATTGGTTTTTAGAGAGAGAGGAAGAGAGAGGTATTGAGAGATAGAAACATTGATGAGAAACATCATCAATCAGCTGCCACCTGCAGATTGCGCCCATAACCCCGGGCATGTGCCCTGACCGGGAATCGAACCAGTGACCCCTTGGTTCATGGTTGACACTCACCACTGAGCCACACCAGCTGGGCCAGAGAATACCAGTACTTTTTAAGTGACTAGATTATGCTTATGCTTCCCAGATCCTCAGAAAATAGTGAAATAATACTGAGATTTTGCTTTTCTAAAAACTCCCTTTTCCATACATCTTTTTGTGTGGTAACCCTTGCCCATCTGGACCATCTAATGTCATAGAGTGAGATAAGTCCTTGCATTTGTCAGTGTGCTAGCCTGCTCATTTTCCTCTTCCCACTCCCCTTACCTCTCAGCTGTTGATGTCTTTTTATGTTTTGGGGGCTGGGAGTTGGGCTAAAGGATTGTAGGTGGAGGTGGTGGGAGAGAATGTTTATATTGCTTCTGACTTTTCAATGTATTTGATGATATTTTAGCTCTGCTTCAATACAGCAATTATTGCTGTAAAAATAATTGCAAGTTATTTAACCACTAAGTGCCTTAGTGTCCTAATTTTAAACGGAAATAATATACCTACATGCTAGAATTGTTCAACATATTTTTTTAAAATATATATTTTATTGATTTTTTACAGAGATAAAGGGAGAGGGATAGAGAGTCAGAAACATCAATGAGAGAGAAACATTGATCATCTGCCTCCTGCACACCCCCTACTGGGGATGTGCCCTCAACCAAGGTACATGCCCTTGACTGGAATCGAACCTGGGACCTTTCAGTCCACAGACCGACACTCTATCCACTGAGCCAAACCGGTTAGGACTTGTTCAGCATATTAATCGAATTAATATGTGTAAAGTGCCAAGTATCTAAAATATAAGCGCTCAGTCAGTGTTGAAGTGATGCTGGAGAGGAATCCTTGTTTTTTCCTACAGGTCACACCCAATGTAGGTTCAATATTGGGATAGAATAAGAAGCTTAAAGTTTACAATAAAACAATAGTTACAGTTATTTTTTTTACTGACATTAAATTATTCTGAAAGATTTTTTGTTCACTTGTAGTGAGATACCAAAGAAAGGGGAAAATTCTGTAGAATAAGTGATTTTTAGAAATGGCCACTATATGAGCTGTTTTTCCCCCTATGATTTCTTTTTTTCTTTTTGTTGCCCAGATAGTAAAAATAGATCTTGTTTCCTAGGTTATCACAGCTTGTAACAAAAAGCTTTTTGATAAAGTTTGCTGCTGGCTCAGTAGGATGAGATCATTCCTTCCTAAGTAGTTTGTAATGTCAAAGTATTTGTTGAAACAAAAGCCTGCTGGGTAGGCTCACCACACAATACCCTGACTCTGTGGCTGTTCAGGCCAGGAGTGTGGGTTTTCTGTGGGATAGAATACCGCTGATATGTAGAAGGTGAAAGGTGCTTGGCTGGCCACGTGTAGAAAGAGATTAGGATGATACAGGGGTTCAGGATACACTTAGGGTTGGAACCTGGGCTCAGGCCTTCATTGAGATGCGATGAATTAATTGAAAATAGTGACTCTTCTGCATCGGGATTAGTGCCTCTCTAATTAAAAATGAAAAAGACATTTTGAAACTAGAGAGATGGATGCCATGGAATTGTACACTTTAAAATTGTTGGTGGCTCTGTACATTTTACTTCAATTAAAAAAAGTATTAAGGCCACCTGGGAGAAAAACGGATATACTCACTTCTGTACCAAATTAAATTGTACACTTAGGACTTTAACCAAGGCTTCACCTTCACATCAGGGATACTGACTAGTGCCACAATGCAAGAATTGAGAGTTAGATAGGAGACAAAAATCCGTATCATATAGGCATGACATTTAGAAAAAGGATAGCTATTTGGTGCTATTTCTGATAGGCGGCTACAGCTGGACTTACCTTGTTGACCCCTGAGAAAATGAAAGCATTCTAACCTAGTATAGAAAATGGTCAGAATTATAATACCCTTATCTTTCCCTTGCTTCCTGCCTTGGAATGTAAGACTGAGGAAATCCTGGTTCCAGTTGAGACTCAACGATGACCTTGAACAAGTATCTTTGTCAATGCCCTTGGCCCTCTTCTCACTTATAAAGTAAGGAGATTGGATTCAGATGCCCTTTTTGAAGTCTTGTGATTCAGTTGGAAATATTAGATACACATTGCTAAGTTGTTTTGTTTCTCTAAAAATGAATAAGTCCTTGTTAGAGTTGGTCTGTGAATCAACAAAGTTAAGTTGGTTTTCCAGAGCACCAGTGGTAGGACCTCAGACTTGAAGCTTTAGCGGAGAGCCAGTTAGTTTTCAGTGATTAGAGACTTGGAAGACACTTTTTTTTAAATCCTCAGCAGAGGATTTTTTCTTTTTTTTGGCAAGAGTGGAAGGGAGGGAGGGAGGGAGGGAGGGAGGGAGGGAGGGAGGGAGAGAGAGAGAGAGAGAGAGAGAGAGAGAGAGATAGCGATAGCATCAATTTGTTGTTCCACTTATTTATGCATTCATTGGTTGATTCACTCATTGGTTGACTCTTGTATGTGCCCTGACCAGGGATCGAACCCACAACCTTGGCTTATTGGGATGATACTCTAACCAACTGAGCTACCCGGTCAGGGTCAGATTTGAATTATTATTATTACCATTATTATTATTCTTAGGGATTTTTTTGGAGGGAGAGAGGTAAGGAAGGAGGGAAGGAGAGAGAGAGAGAGAGACATTGATCTGCTGCCTCCTGCATGCATCCAGACCAGGGATTGAACTCGCAACCCAGGTATGTGCCCTGACCAGGAATGGAACCCGCCATCTTCTGGTTTATGGGACGATACTCCAACCAACGGAGCCACACTGGCCAGGGCCAGAATTGATTTTTGATGACTTTGGCAGCTTTGAGGACTACTGCTCTGACATTTTATAGACTGTCCTTCAGGTTGGATTTAGCTGATCTTTTTCTTATGTTTAGACTGGGGATATCAACACTAATAAAAGGGTAATACGCAAATTAGGCCAGACGTCTTCCGGACAACCATCTGGATGTCTTTCCTGACAAAGCTGGGCCTGGGCGAAGCTGCCCGTCCGGGGAGCCTGCAGCTACAGCTGGCCCCGGGCAAAGTTGGCCCGGGTCCCGGGTGTCTGAGGCCGGCCAGAGGGAGGGAAGCCCCAGTCCCTTGTGCCTGCATCCCGCTGGAGGAGGGAATCCTGGGTCCCGGGTGCGGGCCAAGGCAGAGGCCGTTAGGGGCGATCAGGCCAGCAGGGGAGCAGTTAGGGACTATTAGGCTGGCAGGGGAGCAGTTAGGGGCAATCAGGCAGGCAAGCAGTTGGGAGCCAGCGGTCCCAGATTGTGAGAGACAGTTGGACCCCCTTCTCCCCCTACACAAATTTTGTGCACCGGACCTCTGGTATATATGTATATATATTTAAGATTTTTTTTTTTTAATATATTTTATTGGTTTTTTACAGAGAGGAAGGGAGAGAGATAGAGAGTTAGAAACATCGATCAGCTGCCTCCTGCACATCCCCCACTGGGGAAGTGCCTGCAACCCAGGTACATGCCCTTGACCGGAATCGAACCCGGGACCTTTCAGTCCGCAGGCTGACGCTCTATCCACTGAGCCAAACCGGTTTCGGCATATTTAAGATTTTTAAATAGATTTTTAAAGAGAGAGGAAGGGAGAGGGAAAGAGAGAGAAACACCAATGTGAGCCAGGCATTGATTGGCTGCTTCCTACATGCCCCCTACCAAGGATCCAGCCTGCAACTGACTGGGAATCGAACTGGCAACCTTTCAGTGCACGGGACAGTGCCCAGCCAACTGAGCCACACCCGCCAGGGCTGTGGTTCTGGTTTTTGAGAGGAAGATTACAGAGGTAAAATGCCATTTCATCATATCATGTCAAGGGTACATATGTCACCATGACCTCGATTACATGCCAGTCTTGATCACCTGGCTTAGGCAGTGTTTGTCAGGTTTCTCTTCTTCCTTCCTTCCCATGTCGTGCTCTTCGGAAGGAGGCCACTGTGTGCTGCTCACACTGACGGACGGAGTCAGCGGTGATGTCCCACCTCCTGGGGGCGGCATCCATATTCCTCCGGAGGTTTTCTTCATGTAGATGGATTTATTTAATTATATCAGTGCGGATTCATCCGTGTTAATTGTGTGTGTGTGTATATGAATGTTCTTATTGATTTTTAGAGAGAGAGGAAGGGAGAGGGATAGAAAGAAACACCCATGATGAGAGAGAATCATCCATCAGCTGCCTCCTGCACGCCCCACACTGGGGATTGAGCCCGCCACCCAGGCCTGTGCCCTGACTGGGAATCGAACTGGCATCTTCTGGTTCATAGGTTGACGCTCAACCACGGAGCCACCCGGCCGGGCTAATTGTGTATTTTTGGTTACACGCCAATACCAGAGTTTGCTGCTTACGTCCCAGCTTTGGCCATCGGAGCTCTTTCCGTTGACTCCTGTCTTCCTTGGGCATGCCCCCATTCCCCTTTAAAGGAATTTCCTAGCTTTCTTACATCACAAGGTGCTCCAGGCTCTGCTTGTGTATTTGCTGCCCCCGTCCTGGGATGAGCTCCTTCTCCAAGGAGTCCTGGCTCCTTTATCAGAGACTGAGGCCTGAGCGCTGGGGTGCTCATCGCTTACTGGGGTGTCCCCGAAAGATTTTAATTAAACTTGATCTGTCTGCAAGGAATGGAAATGCCATATTTATGGGACAAATTAGGTTTGTTTCTAATTTAGACTTTTTTCTCCCAGTCTTTTCTTTTTTGTGCCTACTGTTACTATGGTTCTATTGCAATATAGTAGTACTAAGTCTTAAAAATACTTAAAAATGGCATCACACTCGTGGTCCGTAGCTATAACATACAGGGTTTTAAACCATTGAGATTCCTAATTTAGGAAGTATGAACATGCATTCTTGCCTTTTCCTTAAAGCGGAGGGGTCAGGACAGCTCTTCATGAGAGCCAAGTTCTGATTATGCTCTAAAGGAATTACCACTGAATGGTAGGTGGCTTTTTATTTTACTTTTTATTTAAAAAAATTATTATTATTATTATTTTTTTAAATATATTTTATTGATTTTTTACAGAGAGGAAGGGAGAGAGAGATAGAGAGTTAGAAACATCGATGGGAGAGAAACATCGATCAGCCGCCTCCTGCACATCCCCCACTGGGGATGTGCCCGCAACCCAGGTACATGCCCTTGACCGGAATCGAACCTGGGACCTTTCAGTCCGCAGGCCGACGCTCTATCCACTGAGCCAAACCGGTTTCGGCTAAAAAAATTATTTTTATTGGTTTCAGAAAGGGAGGGAGGGAGAGAGATAGAAACATCAGTGATGAGAGAGAATCATTGATCGCTGCCTCCTGCATGTCCCCAACTGGGGATTGAGCCCACAACCTCAGCACGTGCCCTTGACTGGAATCGAACCCGGGACTCTTCAGTCCGTAGGCCGACGCTCTATCCACTGAGCCAAATCAGCTAGGGCATAGGAGGCTTTTTATTTTTTTTATTTTTATTTTTTAAAATATATTTTATTGATTTTTTACAGAGAGGAAGGGAGAGAGATAGAGAGTCAGAAACATCGATGAGAGAGAAACATCGACCAGCCACCTCTTGCACATCTCCCAGCTGGGATGTGCCCACAACCCAGGTACATACATGCCCTTGACCGGAATTGAACCTGGGACCTTTCAGTCCGCAGGCCGACGCTCTATCCACTGAGCCAAACCGGCTTCGGCAGGAGGCTTTTTAAATTTGTTTCTCTTTCTCCCATCTTTCCTGTATATCCACTTTGTGCTTAGTTAAACCCAGCCACTAAATCCTAGCCAAAATCTACTACCATAAGAACTGTTTAGAATTTATGATTAAATCGCTCTAGTGAAGGAATCTCTTATTAAACTCCTACAGTATCCTTGCAGCTAAAGTGAATGAGAGAAGCAGGCTGGGAATAAGATTATGCTACGTACCCTGAGTGGGTGTGTACACAAGGCAGTTACTTAGCCCCAGTGTATTACTGCTGAGTGGGAATGCATGCTAGGTGTCTGATCTTTTTTGAAAGAAACTGTCAGTCTGTATTTTCATGCAAAAATACATGATTTTTGTGATGTTGGCACAGTTTTTCCAAAACACTCTGTGGACCACTGCACTGAGGGCCCTGTTTGATACTGGCTTTCTGCTTTTACCTGAGCAAGTGCTTCTCTTGCAGGTTGGGCCAGTACTTAGCCTGGGGAGGGAACTTTGGGTTGGTGGCAGTTGGAAGATCTTGGTTCTGATTTTAGCTTTGCAACTAATTAGCTGGGTGCCTTTGGGCAAGGGGAAAATTCTTTGGATCTTACTTTACTAGTCGTAAAATATGAGAGGAAACTAGATAATTTAAGGGGCCCCTTACTCTTTATTATTTTAATTTTTATGCGTGTATTTTTTCATTTTACTAAATTTATTGGGGTGAATTGGTTAATGAGATCATGTAAGCTTTAAGTGTGCAGTTCTATGACTACATCTTCTGTATATTGCACTGTGTGCTCACCACAGGTGTCTCCTTCCGCATCATGTATTTGATGCCCTTGGCCCTCTTCTGCCTCCCCCCACCCTCCCTCCCCTCTGATAACCACCACACTGTTGTCCCCGAGAGTTGTTTGTTTGTGTGTTGCTTTCTCATTTATATCCTACACTAGAGGCCCGGTGCATGAAATTTGTGCGGGGGTGGGGTGGGGGCGGGGGCTCTCCCTCAGCCCAGCCTGCACCCTCTCCAATCTGGGACCCCAGTGGGATCGGGCCTAAACGGGCAGTCGGAGATCCCTCTCACAATCCAGGACTGCTGGCTCCCAACTGCTCGCCTGCCTGCCACCCTGATCAATGCCTAACTGCTCCCCTGCCAGCCCGATTGCCCCCAACTGCCCTCCCCTGCCGGCCTGGTCGCCCCTAACTGCCCTCCCCTGAAGGCCTGGTTCCCCGCAACTGCCCTCCCCTGCCAGCCATCTTGTGTCCACATGGGGGCAGCCATCTTGTGTGTTGGAGTGATGGTCAGTTTGCATATTACTCTTTTATTAGATAGGATATGCGTGAAATATGTTGATTCTTGTCCTTTTCTGCCTGACTTACTTCGGTTAGACATTTCTATGCATGTCTTTCACTTGAGCTGTGAAACAGTGACCAGTCGTGACTCAGGACGACAGGGAGCTTACAGTCTCAGGCCTGTGGTCCCAGGGGAGACACGTTGTCTTCTCCAGATGCAGCATGTGGGCTGCAGAGGATTCTTGCTCTCCTCCGCTCCCGGCTTGCTGGCTGCTCCAGTCAGCGTTCGGCAGACGTGCCCTTGTGCATTGATGATGCATTTCTGTTTCTATTTCTTCACGTAAATGGTAAATGGATTCTAATGCGACGAAAGCTGTATTGATGGTGTGTTGATAGGCGGGGTTTGGGGCGTAGTTGTGATGAGTGGAAATGGTAAAGCTGACGGTGGACATTATCTTCTTAGGTACGGAGAACATATTATCGCTTTGATAGCTTGATTTGTTTCCGTCTTAGTTTAGGCCAATCATTTGCGGCAGTTGTGTATGGGAGTAATGATATTTGGTGTTTGTTGCTACATTGAATATCCTAAGATCACAGGATGACGTCTATGAATTACTCTAACTGCAAATCTGAAATCTGAACAACTACATTTTGGAAGTTAGTCTACAGAGATCAGAAAAGACTGTTACCTTCTCTGACTCAGACTGTTTTGTTTGTTTGTTTGTTTTTTTAACCAAGAAGGTGGTTTCATAGGAAAATTAAAATTCTTTTAGAAAAGATTAAAGTCAGTGGAAGTACGTTTTCATGTACTCTAAGAATACAAGCTACTGAATATGTACTTGACATATTTAGGTCAGCTGTCACATGCTTGTAAAAATATGTCCATTTGAAAGGAGACCTATGCACTACTATTTGTAATACTTTAAACAATAAAAAAATATGTCTATTTGGTTCTGGTGTTATGTTTGGAATAAAGTGTCTTGATGTAAAATGATTTGGTCAGGAACATACTCTGTCCTGGGAACAGTCTAAATCCTGTTTTGTGTGGATTGACAACGTTTTCAGAGAAACCTTTGAATTTACTGGGATGTAATACGAGCTTTCATAATTTAGTCTTTTATGGGAATGACTAACTATTTACAAGGAATTCAATCCTCTGTGAGTCCGGCAAAGCAAACTTAATCCTAAATCTTTAAATAGGAGTCTAAACTGATGGAATACTAGACAGGTAGGTTTTATGTTTTACACATTAACTGTAGGAATCGTGGACAAAACATTTGAATTTGGTATTATGATCCACTGTATCAGCTGATGATGTGTAGTTTTTTTGTAAATAGCACATAGTTATAAGTGCTCAGGAGAAGAGAATATGTAAAAGTTATATAAAAGGTTTTTCTCTTCAGATTGTAGAATTTGCTCTCTCGTTCTAATGACATCAGTTTAGGAGCTCCTAAGTCAGCATACTGGTGTTTCCAAAAGGTGTGCGAGTGTGTACATGCCTAATAAAATGAGTGATTTCAAGAACGGAGTGGGTGGCACTTAGTGTTAAGTCAAGTCTTACAAAAATGCAGTTTTTATAGGTCCACAGATTCACATATCAATCAATTTATGGTTCCACCTAATGATGCAGTATTCAATACGTTTTGTTGACCTGAACAGTCAAATCATAGTTAAAATGATAGGCTGAGCCCTGGCTGGTTTGGCTGAGCGGATAGAGCATCAGCTTGCGGACTGAAGATTCCGAGTTCGATTCCGAGTTAGATGCCTGGGTTGCGGGCTCCATCCCCATAGGGGGCGTGCAGGAGGCAGCGAAGCAATGGTTCTCTCATCGTTGATGTTTCTCTCTCTCCCTCTCTCTTCCTCTCTGAAATCAATAAAAATATATTTAAAAAAATAAAGTGATATGCCTAAAAAGTCTGTGGATAATTCTTTTTATGGAAATCACGTGAGGTGACTTGCCCAAGACCTTAGATCCAGGGTCTTATGTCCAGCTAGGACAGAGGTAAATAGAAGCCAGATGGTTGGCCAGTGATGAATTATTTTAAATCTGAGTTATTGTTAAAAACTTGGGATTTTCTTTTTCTTCTCTTTGGGAAATAAAGGTATAATCAGAAGCTATGTATTTAGAAGTGATCACAAATACCACTTTCACATGATATACTTACATAGTATATAATACCTTCAATATACTCCTTAGAAAATGAGGGTAATAGAGTAACAGGTTATATAAGGTTTTATGTAATGTATTAGTCTGTTGTAATATATGAAATTTCTAATAATTTCAGCCACATTTTACTGATGCATGTCCAAATGAGAGAACCAGTGTCTGTCATAGTAATTGGGATGGATGTCTGTAAGATTTTCACAAGCATTTTTGTAGAAATTTAAGGTCCCTCATGTTATATGGGAAACTGTCTATGTTACTGCCTTTTTGTGGTCTTATAACAAAAGGCGAACCTGGTTCTTCTATTAAATAGTGAAATTTTTGGAAAGTCTCTTTATCAATAGTGGTTTGTTTCGGGTTTTTTTTTTTTTTTTTTTTTTTTGTAAAATGAGGATGTTAGATATGTAAGATCCTCGTATTAATTGGGTAATTATTGCTGTCTGCTTTAACTTATCTAGCAGTTTAATGGCTTCACACAATTAGGGCTTATTTCTTTTTAAAAAATTTTGATTTTAGAGGTAGAGAAAAGGAGAGAGAGAGAGAGAGAGAGAGAGAGACAGACAGACATCAGTTTGTTGTTTCACTTATTTATGAGTTCATTGGCTGAGTGTTGTATTCGCCCTGATGGGGGATTGGACCCACAGCCTTGGTTGCAAAGGTTTATTTCTTGCTTCCTGTGGTGATTGAGGGATCTGGTCCCTTCCATCTGGGCCTTGGAGTCTTCCACGGACCCTTCTGTTCACGTGGCTGAGGGCACAGAGCACCAGCAAGACGAGTCTCTTTCCTGTTGTGGTGAACCAGGTGCTTCACCTTGCGTTCCACGGACAAAGCCCTGTCGGGGCGCAGCCTGTCACGGAGAGGGTGGCCAGGAGGTCGCGGGGGCTTGGCGTGCCCTCTGAGGACTGGCACCGAGCGCACGGCGCTGCCAACTCCCGTTCAGGGCGCTCGCTCCTCCATTCTCCTGATGCGTGATATGGTTGTGTCTCGGATTACTTAGAATTTACCTCAGAATTTCTTAGAAGACATTTAGTTTGGAAGTCTTTGTAATTTTAGTTTGTAAACTCTTTGGTGCCTGCTATATTTAGGAGTTTCCTCCCCCCTCTCCCCCAGTGGTTATATTATGTTATTTTCTTTTGTAATTTCATTTGTGGTTTAAACTGTTTTATTTCATTATGCCTTGCTTATTTCTGAAGGATTAAAAATGCATTTATGCCAAAAATCTTCCAGTGCTTGTAGAGGAAATGCAGTAGAATATTGAACAAAGCCAATATCAGAGCCACCAAGTCGTTGCCTCCCCGTTAAGCCTGTCAGCCCACGAGCAGAAGGGAGAGCAGACAGACCTCGCGCTCTCTTAAGGTCAGCACACGCAGCCTTGCAGCCGATAGAGAAGCACACTGCAGCGAGGAGGCAGCACTCTCCCTGCCTCTGCCCACTGCACATGAAACTTGAAGAGTCAGCAAAAGCCTTTTAGCTTTGATTTCAAAAGCTGCTGTTTTAGAATTAGCCCCCACCTCCCTTTTTTTGTGATACAGTATGTACACACCCTTTTACACCTAAGTACAAAGTGTACTTCTTCATGAATCCATCTTGTGTTAGTAAATCTGATGAGAATGTTCTAAGTATTAAATGCATTCTTCTTTTAAAAGATATAATGAGCACAAAATAATGCCGTAGTACAGGTTACATTGTATTTGAATCAAACGTTCTTGCAGGGTTCCCCTCCAGTAACCTCCCTCCCCCCAATTTTTACTTGTCTTTTTCCCCTTATTGCTAGAAAAATGTATGGCATCTATACACATATGTAAGGTCTTTCAGCTTTTGAAAATTATACTGTTTGTGGAAAGGTTAATTTTGGACAGTTGATTCTCAGCCAGTTTCTCAGTGGGTAGAGTGTGTCTCTCTCATATAGATGTTTCTCTCTCTCTGTCTCTCCCTCTCCATTCCATTCTCTCTAAAAATTAATGGAACCCGGCTGGTGTAGCTCAGGGGTTGAGCATCAGCCTATGAACCAAGAGGTCACAGTTCAATTCCTGGTCAGGGCACAGGCCCGGGTTGTGGGCTCAATTCCAAGTAGGGGGTGTGCAGGAGGCAGCCAATCAATGATTCTCATCATTGTTTCTCTCTCTCTCCCTCTCTGAAATCAATAAAAAAAATTTTTAAAAGTCAATGGAAAAAAATATTCTAGGGTGAGGAATAACAAAAACAACAACATTTAGACAGTTGTTTCTAGACCCAATGCATTGCCATCATCCTGGAATTTTATATTTTTCTTACAGATTAACTAGTGACCCGGTGCATAGATTTGTGCACATTGAAAGGAAATTACTTAGAAGGTGGCCAATGGGCAGGACTGGGTGAGATGGGCCAGATACGCCCTGGAGCCAGCCTCCCGTGGTCCCTCCCTGGCCGGCCACACCTGGGATGGCACCGCGGCTCGAAGGGCACCTGCGGAGTGAGCGGGGTGCTTCCGGCAGGGCGCTGAAACCAGCCCCGAGTGCGAGAGCTCCCTCCTCTCTGGTTCCGGGGTGCGTCACCTGAGAATTTTCTTTTTGTATTTTCTTTTCCCACTTCCTCTCTGTGCCTTTGCTACTCCACTGTCCTGTGTGCTCCACCCCTCCTTTTTGCAGTGATGTGATGTCATATGTACGTTTTTTTAAAAAAATGTTTTTATTGATTTCAGAGAGAGGAAGAAAGAGGGAGAGAGATACAATAACATTAATGATGAGAGAGAATCACTGATCAGCTGCCTGCTGCACGCCTCCTACCGGGGATCTAGCTTGCAACTTGGCATGTGCCTTGATTGGGAGTCGAACCGCGATCTCTTGGTTCATGGGTCAACATTCAACCACTGAGCCATGCTGGCCAGGCATCATATATACCTTTTTGTATGCAAAATATATATGCGAAATTTAAAGAGTAATAAAAAGATAAATTTTTATGAATTTACAACCCAGTTTACAAAATGGGACTTTCCTAAGCTCCTGTTTGTCCCTTTCCTATTGAAATTTCCCCCCAGAGTGTAGCACTATCCTGAATTTTGTGCCCTTCCTTGTGTTTAATAGTTTGAATATAAATAAATACATGACTCCTTTAACACCATGTAACACCATGTTGAGGGGTATATCTGTAGTTAATTCATTTTCAATGCTGTATTGATTTCATTACATTAATATAAAATTTAAGCTATTTTCTATTGATATACATTTGGGTTAGATTCTTGTTTTAGATTCTTGTTATGAATAATGCTGCTCTGACATTTTTGTACATGGATGCAAGAGTTTATCTAAGATATAGATCTAGAAATAGAAAGCCTGGGAAGGAAATGTAGAAATTCTGCCATATAAATAATGACATACTGTTGTCTAAAATGATTATCAATTTATAGCAGTGCATGAGAAGTACCGTTACTATTCATCCTTTCTAACACCTTTGGCTTGATTTTCATTCTCTTAATGGTATATTTGAATGGACTTAAATTCTACCTTTTAATGTAGTCCAATTTATCATTTTTAGCTTTTTATGGTTAGTGATTTGTGTGATCTATTTAGGAAATCCTTGCTTAGCCCATGATCATAAAGATATTCTGCAGATTACCTTCTAATAGCTTTATTGTTTTATCTTTTACTAGTGGCCTGGTGTACGGATTCATGCACATTGAAAGGAAATTAATTAGAAGAAATATTTTAATATCGCTATTCGCCCTTTCTCTGTAATAGAAGTGTCAACCAAATTTATGATCAACAGTGACAGACTGAAACACACATGTGCAATTGGCACCAGTGAGAGCTTTATATGTATCACGCATGTGCGAGTCAACTTAGCCTTTTATAGATATAGAGTAAACTGGCTTAATTAGACCTGCTTTCTGATTTAGCTAAACTTTTTCCAGCCCAGTGAAGCACCCCAACTTCTCAAGTAATTGTCAGCAACACAGCAGGAAATATCAACACGAAGCAGATTATTATTGTAGATCACGCAGGGAGAACAAAGGGTAAATATTTAACTGCAGCCGTGTTTGACTATATTCTGTGCAGTGAGAAAACCTGAAGCCATTTTCAAGGTCCACCATTTCTTACTTCTTTTCAGTCGGGTCAAGTTTCTAAGCTTTCTAAATCTCCATATTCAGCTAATGAAAAGAAAATAGGATTCTACTGTGTCTCCTATCTACCTACTCCAGGACTTCTGTGAGGATCAAGTGAGATGAGGCACGGGAAAACGCTTCACAGACATTTGGTTAAAGTGTAAAGTGTTTGCACCTGGCTATGAAGCAAGTGGTGTTCCTGGGCTGAAGAAACTGCAAGGAGGCTAGTCGCTAGGGAGAGGAAGCCGGGCGTTGCTACGTGACATCATTACCCGGTGCCCACAGCGAAGGTTTCCGTGCTGGGCTGGGGTGTGGCTGCATTTTGTGCTATGGGGTCTCGGCAGCGTTGGCTGCAGTTTGGTGGCTGTCGCTCCGGGTGGTGGCGGGGCCTGTGACCCACTTGGGGGGAGCCGAGTGTTGCTTTGTGGGCGCCAAATCTGCCGTTTCTCTGTAAATGGCCAGTGCGTATCATGGCAGCTCCTGTGTTGAGCGTCTGCTCCCTGGTGGTCAGTGTGTGTCATAGTGACCAGTTGGACGGTTGGAGGGACACTTAGCATATTAGCCTTTTATATATATAGATGTTTAGGACTGCCATTCACCTGGAATTGATTTTTTTTATACAGTGTGAGGTAGAACTCAAAAGACATTTCCCCCAATAATTGGATCTCCAGTTGACACAGCACCATTTATTAAAAAGAGAGTTTTTTCTGCACTGCTCTACAGCGCCACATTTGTCATAAATGAACTGTGCATGTGTAGTGGTTCTGTTTTGAACCTGTTCTCTTGTATTGGCCTCTTTCTTGACGGTTGTGCCAGGATACAGTGTTATTAGCTGTAACTCAGGTATTGAGTTCAAGCTTGCAGATCCTTACTGGTTTTTGTCTACGTGCTGTGTCAGTTACGGGGAGGGGTGTATTACAATATCCCCCTCCGAAGTCCTCCTGAGGACTCATCCGTTTCTCCTCATTACTGTCAGTTTTATGCATGTTAAAATAGCTGTGGTGTTAGGGCTATACAAGCTTCATATTTAATGTTGATAACTCTTCTTAGTGAATTAAACTTTTTGTTACTTTATATATCTACTCCAATCTGCTATGCTTTTTTGTTGCACAGTTGATACTTTTGTAGTAGATATGCTGGTGCCTTGTCTAGATTCCCGTTACCACGGAGTGCACACGCCCCACCCTACCCCCCTCCTGCTATGAGGGTCAGCTGCCTGGGGCCCCAGCAGGTAGAAGCTGCCTCCCCAGAAACGCTTGGGGAGTTCTGTCCCTCCCCTCAGCCATGACTGCCTGACGAAGGGACATAGAACATGGTGACTCCAGCTCTGATCTTCAGAGGGACTCATTTTGCTTGATGGAGAGACTTTTCTTAATAAGACAGTTTTTAAAAGCTAGCAGCTAGTGAGGTGTGAATGCTCTTCCCTTTATCAGTTTCTCCAGCACCGAGTCATCTTAAAATTACGTAATTTCTTATACTTGGACAGAGTAGAGACTTACATTTGAATGATGTAAAAGTTTTAATATTGACACAGTGGTGCTAACCAACATCGATGGCGGCAGCTAATCTCTTGTATGAAAGCCTGTTTGTTGCTGCCGCGTTGCGTCATGTTGTTGTGCTTCTCTGCAAGCAGAGAGCTATTTTTATGGCTCTGCCTCACAGTGACAAGACGGCCAGCGTGGAGGGCTGGCTGGTGTGGGGACGGCCTGTTGGCTTTCTGTCCATGATGGTTCTGGCATGTGTTTGGAAAGTAGAAGAAACGAGGTGAATATTCTTTTTTTTAAAAAATATATTTTATTGATTTTTTACAGAGAGGAAGGGAGAGAGATAGAGAGTTAGAAACATCAATGAGAGAGAAACATCGATCACCTGCCTCCTGCACACCTCCTACTGGGGATGTGCCCGCAACCCAGGTACATGCCCTTGACCGGAATCGAACCTGGGACCTTTCAGTCCGCAGGCCGACGCTCTATCCACTGAGCCAAACCGGTTTCGGCAAGGTGAATATTCTTAATTAGTGATGATCCTTCAGTCTGACTCGATTTATTCTTTCTCCAGTTCTGAAGAGTTTTTGTCATTTTGACACCTCTGATTCATTTTGAAGTAGACCTTTAAAAAAATGTAACTTCCGCTGCACCATTTTAGAACCATTTAGAGTTTAGAGGGCCGGCCAACACAGCCTACAGCGCGGCCAGACTGACCTGTCGAAGGCGATAGGTGTGAGTTTTGAGTGGCACCGGGAGGACAGATCCTAGGAAATAATCACAGGAGGCCGAGAGGGTGTGCACCTGGATTTCGCGACTGACGTACCAGGAGGGAGTGGAGCGGGCTCGCACCGTGCGAGCAGTGTCAGCATGGGGCGGGAGGAAGCCTTCCTCAGCCCCCAGGTCTGGGCCCGTCTGACATCAAGGAGAGCTGCGACAGGTAAACGAGAGAAAATAACCAAATTTAGTACATGCCTTTGTAGGGGAGCCCTGCGTCCTGAGAGTCAGAGGCCCCGTGCAGGGGGGGGTTCAGAGACCGGCAGGGAGAACGGGTACCCCAGACCTCCTGAGCGGGGCATGAGGTCACGCGCCAGGTCACTGTAGAGAGAGCACAGGTTCAGTGATTATTAGTTTTCCTGCCGCAGAGATAGGTAGAAGGTCATTTCTGATTTTAACTCTTACCCAGGGCCAGGTTCCTAATTTAACTTCTAGATAAGGAGGGAGCAGACGTTTCTTTTGAGTTCTCAGGGTTTGGGGTGCCTTTAGCCCAAAGCAGCCCATACACCACAGAGGCACCCATGAGGGTGGCTCGTTCTGAACCTCTACGAAGTGGTAGTGTCCGTGGCCTGCTTGTAAAATGGCAGTTGTCTCATGCCACTAAGGTGTAGGGTGACCCTCCATGGCACCTGCATGGATAGTTGTGGCAGGTGACAGGACTGCGTCTTCTAGGGCTGTGCGGCTTTGATAGCATACGAAAGAGTCTGGATTTCTTTTATTTTTAATAGGCATTAGGGTTCTTTAAATCAACGGATGTTTTCTTGGTGTTAGGACTCTTCCCAACTGCCTTAATCCTTTTAAGAAGAAAAGATGGGGCAAATGTAGAGGCAGGATCTATAAAATTCTAAGACTTGGCCAGTTTTGTCACACCCTCTGTTTCTGCTGCTCTCGGTCCCCTCTCAGGCTGGTCCTCCCCAGGCCCAGCTCCTGGCTATGACACTTGTTTCCTCTGGCTCTTTCCTTCCCTGTTACGGGGGGGGGAGCTGTGGTTTTAAGCACGCCTGTAGAGATTAAGTGGGTAAAGTAATTTTTGGATAGATGTAAGCAAACGTGTGTGTGTGTGTGTGTGTGTGTGTGTGTTGGACTGAGGAAGAATACATGGGATGAATAGTAAAGTTAAAAAAAACCACTTTCTCTTTTTCCGAATTGGGGGCATTAGGCATTGAGAATCCTCTTAAAATTTGCCCTCTCTCTCTCTTTAACTGAGATAAAATTGAAGATTCACTCTTCAGGATGGCTACTGCAGAAATGTAAGTGCTGTGTCATTGTCTCCTGTTTTGGCCCACGGAATCAGTGCAGCAGACTCTCTGCATCACGTGGCTAACAGTGGGAGGTGTCTGGTGCAGATTACTCTTCTTGGAGAAATAGATTTAAATCCACTCAGAAATGTAGCAGGCAGGCGCCTCTTTAGAGATCTGCAATGCATTCTGAAAGGACTGAATGCAAGCTGCCAGCATAGTTGCCGTGAGTAGGTAAGCTAGGCGTCTGTCTCGGGCTGCAAGGTGGTCTGTACGGCAGGGCGTGTGCCTGTGTATGCAGTGTTTTTATATGTAGGGGACAGGGCTCCCGAAAATAGCAGTTGGGAAAGGAGCTCTTTGTTTGGGGGACTACGTGGAAATAAAATGTATCAGCTGGGTGGTGGCCTCAGCTCTTCTGGTGGCGAAGGGCCCTCTCCTGGTGCTAAAGCGGACGGGACAAACTGGAAGCCTGCGAGCCTGGAACTCCCATCCGTTTGTAATGATACAGCTGTTGTCCTTGACGTGTACAGGGAGGCACCTGGGGTGGCAAGTTAGTATGTTCTCCTGGAGTTGGGAGCTGATTGCTCAGGGCAGTCAAGATGTTGTGAACTGTCTGTCGCCATTGCCAGTCCGGTTTGGGGATGAGCAGGAGAAATTCAGGTATCCTGGGGGATATGTGCCTCCGAGCTGCAGGCGATGGTAGCTGAGTCCCCTAGAGGTCTTTCCTAAAGATGTGGTTTTACTTAGACTAAAATACAGTTTTGATTGAAAGTATAAACCAAGGTTTTCCAGTTAATTGAATTAAAAACAGAACACAGCTGCCAGACAAACAAGGGTCAGCTTGCTCTGCCCTAGGTCTCTGGAGGATTCATTACCACAGATCTGAGGAGTAGAGTCCCCACTTAGTGCCTGAAAGCTGGCTAGGCAAACTAGAAAAGCCTCGGGTCGCATGTGGAGTCTGATGCAGGCTGCCCTCACCACGCCAGCGGATCGGTGGGCTGACCAGCACATGGGGACTGGCTGCTTTTCCCAGGCCTGAGAGGTAGCCCTGCCCTTCAGCCGCAGCACTCTCACGAATGTCCTGGGTAGCAGCTTGGTTGGTGGCTTCATGCAAAACAAAAGCATAGAAGAAAATATTCGCCCACATATCTTTCCAGTTCTGTGCCTTGTCCATAACTCAACCTTCTACCCCCCCCCCCAAAAAAAAACACCCACCAGGACAGATAATCACAGAACATTGAAATGAGAGTTATGAGCAGTCTCCTACCTTTAAGAATTATTATTAAACATTTATTTATTAAACTAGAGGCCCGGTGCACAAAATTTGTGCACTGGACAGGGAGCGGGGCGGGGGGGCGGCCCTCAGCCTGGCCTGCACCCTTCACAGTCCTGGAGCCCTTGGGGATTGTCCGACTGCCGAGGAGGTGGGAGAGGCTGCAGCCACCGCTGCTGCACTTGTCAGCCGTGAGCCCGGCTTCTGGCTGAGAGGCGCTCCCCCTGTGGGAGTGCACTGATCACCAGGGGGCAGCTTCTGCATTGAGTGCCTGCCCCCTGGTGGTCAGTGCGTGTCATAGCGACTGGTTGTTCCACCGTTTGGTCAATTTGCATATTAGCCTTTTATTATATAGGATTGGTTATTTGAAACTCAGAATACAAAATTTCCCTTAGATAACAATGCTATAAAAAATGCTATAAATGAAAATTTTATTTCTAAACTCATCCAGGTTATTGAGAAGAATGTTTCTTTTTTCCTTCCAAAATTGTCAGGAGGTGGTATTTTGAAAGACGTCAAACTTGTCCTTGGCCGTGGTATTACCTCCCTCTCCCTCCCTCCTAGGGCCCTCTTGCCCTCTCCTCCCAACTTTGCTGTCTTTTCCAGATCGGCTTTGTTGCTGAAATATTCCATATTGCTAAATTAGTTTTCTCTTTTCATACTAAACTCAGACACTTTCTGTGGAATTTATCTCTGGAATCAGGAGGGAAGCTACTAGATAAGAAATGTTGTATTTTTATTTAACCCATCTCCCTTTTATTTATTTGTTTTATTTTTTTAAATATATTTTTATTGATTTCAAAGAGGGAGGGAGAGAAACATCAATGATGAAAGAATCTTTGGTCGGCTGCCTCCTGAACCCCTCCACTGGGAATCGAGCCCTCCACCAGGGCGTGTGCCTTGACTGGGAATTGAACCCTGACCTCCTGATTCATAGGTTGATGCTCAACCACTGAGCCACACCTGCCAGGCCATCCCTTCTCCTTTTTAAATTATGAAATAGGAGTCTATACTTTTTAAAAGAGGATGCTGGCTATCAAACGAATCTTGGTAGAAGTTTGGCTAATGTAACAGTAAAATAAAAATATTATAGTGTTATGAACAGTGACTGCTTATGTTGATGGAAATAAGGCTCTGTTCTTCCTTTTCACCAGTTTTCTTCCACATTAACACCTGGGGTGGTAGGTGGGGGAGGACAGAGGCAACAACAGGCCATTTGCAAACTTGATGGCTAATTTTTCATCAGAAAGAATGAGCACAGATCCCAAGTGAATGACTATAGATGACTGACCTAAAATTTTCTAGAGGATTTCTAGGAGTTCAAAAAATGGTCCACACTTCCATGTATCTAAATCAGATAGGAGCACTATTTAATCTCTATAGACCTAGAAAATGTTTTCAGTTCAGTATTAACTTCTGAGTTTGTGATCTAAAGTGGACCATACCACAGAGAAGGTGCTGTGCCCTCATCATATATTCTTACGTGCTCTGTGTGAGTGCAGAGCTATTCATAGGAAGAGGGTAGTCAAGAGACTGAAATTCTCTCCTGTGCTTCACCATCATGTCATGTCGCTTCCTGTTGCCTTGTTTTCAAAACTCTCTAGAACAGCAGATAGTTCACTTCAGACATGTCGTCAGAATGAAAGCGCCGATGCCTGAAGTGCTGTGTTGAAAGCGGTTCTCTCGGTGCCGGTGGAATGATAGGGGCTTATTCTCTGGCCGAGCGGTGTCAGGTCTTCTTTGATGTCAGCCAGCACTGGGCGGAGTTTCTTAACCTCTAGTGAGATTTGCTCACACGGCCTGTGCACTGATGAGTTAGTTTTTAGTCCTCCTTTTGCTGAAAAGCTTTTTAATAAACCTAAACCCAGTTGTAATTGAGAGTACCTGATACAGAAAATACTAACTTGATGCGAATTCACATTTACATTGAGGATCTATATGAAGTTTGTTTATTTCTAACTTAAGTGATGAAATGGAATTATAAGTAGCTTATATAGGCTAATCAAGCTCAGGAATCGTGTGACAGACCTTTCTCATTTTACAGATGAGGGAACTCAGCCCCAGAAGGTGACTCACTCAGAGTAAACTAGTGCTTCAGCGAAGCGGAGAGACTTCTGTACCCAGCTTTCTCTTCTTGCCCCCGATGAACAAATCCATTTAAAGTTAACTTTCTTTATTAGTTATATGAATAAAAGACGAATAGTACAAATAGCGAGAGATATTTTTAAAAAGTAGATACTTATTCATTCACAAGGGTTTATTTTTGGATCTGACTATCCAGATTTGAGACTAACACTGTGTTATGTCATATCTTTTTGTCCATAAACTACATGACTAAACATTTTAATGCATAAATGAATATTAAGTGATCTCAAATGAGTCTGTATGAGAATAAATTTATTCATGAATTTATTAAAATCAATTCTGGAATACTTGCAGAACCAGTTTAACAAATCTGTATGCACTTAAGGGAATTTATTGTACATGTTTTAGAGAGAAATAACTGCACAATTGGGTGATCTCTTTAATGCACTGAAAACCGGGGCTTTAAAGAACCAGCACTTTCACTTCCAACACAGCACTAGCACTGCTGTTACAGGGTCGGTTTCCATAGGAGAGATTGTGTGTGTCTGTGTTTAAGGAATATTTCTCTACATTTGGTGACAGGACAGAATGGCTGCACTGCTGAGCTGTGGATGCTGGTTTGTTGGCTAAATGCACACAGAGCCAAGTGACCTTCCCATTTTCCGACTCATTTTCTATCAATTTCACCTTGTCAGGCTGAATTTAAACTCTTGTTCATATTCCATGACCCGCATGCCAGCTCAGGAAGTGGTTTAGGCAGTGCTGGTGGTGGGGAATGGTGAGGGGAAAGGTTACAGTGGATAAAAAGCTGCTCTTTGAAGACTGGACAAAAATCATGCACCTGTGGGTGAGGACAGTGGGTGGGGAGTGAGGGCGGAGGGTGGGGTGGGAACTGGAAGGAGGGGCGTTATGGGGGGGAAAAACGAGGAACAAATGTAATAATCTGAACAATAAAGATTTAATTTTAAAAAAAATCTGCTCTTTGAGCATCTGCACTCAGATAAATGAGGTTTAAAATGTGTCGCTGGATTTCCTGTATTTTCCCATGTCCTAAATTAGAAAAAGTTTGCGTAGATTGCGTGAAATAAGTGTCATAATTATATATTTCTGGCACAGATAAATCTATTTGGCTCTTATTGTATATTGTTAAGGACAGTATAGGTGTCCTTTCAAATTCTCTTTGATTATGAAACTAATTATAGACATTCTTTATTGTTTTTGGTTCATAACAGTTTTCATAGCCTAACTGATAATAATAGTTATCATAGGTAGGAAAGAAAAAAGCAATTACTTCTGTTGTTGTTCATCCTCACCTGAGGATATTTTTTCCATTGATTTTTAGAGAAAGTGGGAGGGAGAGAGGGAGGGTATGGGGAGGGGGGAGAGAGAGAGAGAGAGAGAAACATTGATGTTGAGAGAGACACATCGATTGGTTGCCTCCTGCTTGTGCCCCAACCAGGCCGGGGATGAACCTGAAACCCAGATACATGCCCTTGGCCGGGAATCAAACCCGGGACCTTTTGTGTGTGGGCTGACGCTCTAACACTGAGCAATACCGGCCAGGGCAAAAAAGCAGTTACTTTCTGTGGAAACCTTTAACGTTAGACTTTGTCAGGCTTTTAAAAAGGTCTTCAATGAGTCATTTTTTAGCATATTCCCTGTCAAGATCTGGAGTGACAATAATACCTGATATTGCTAAATAAAATTATTTTGTTAATTTTTCCATCATTACTTTTGATTTATTTATATATTTATTTTTGGCTTTAGTTAACAGCTGGCCAGTGTGATTTTTATTTTATCCTCACCTGAGGAGATCTATATCTATATATATGGTATCCCCCCAAATGTATACATATATTAATATATTTATTGATTTTTAAGGGGAGAGAGAGAGAGAGAGAGAGAGAGAAACATTGATGTGAGAGATAAACATTGATTGGTTGCCTCCTGTATGGGTGCTGACGGGATCGAACCTGCAATCTAGGTAGGTATGTACCATGGCTGGGAATGAACCTGAACCCGCAACCTTTTAGTGCATGGGATGATGCTCCAACCAACTGAGCCATCTCGCCAGGACCAAACTATGCTTTTTTATAGGCTTTTTAAATAAGATTTGTTATAGGATATTTAAAAAGCTTATTCTTGAAAGAAGGAGAAGAGATTAGCCAAAGAACATACATATATGCATAGCCCATGGACACAGATAACAGTGTGGTGATGGCCAGAGGGAGGAGGGGTGGGGGCTGGGCGGAAGTGGATAAAGGATTAGAAAATGGGGGACATCTGTAATAGTGTCAACAATTAAAAATATATAAAATATATGTATATATGTTTATTTCTAAAAACAACAACGTAATTTAATCTATTTATTAAAAGCATTGTAAGGTTTACATAGGACCTGCTTTCCCTCTTTTGTGATGGGAAATACTGTTCTAAAATCAGATAAAACTGCCCTACCTCTCTCTCCCTCTCCCTTTCTCTCTGAAATAAATAAAAAATATATTTAAAGAAACATCAATGAGGAGAGAGAATCATCGACCGGCTGCCTCCTGCATACCTCCCACCGGGGATTGAGCCCGTAACCTGACCGGGAATCAAACAGTGACCTCCTAGTTCATGGTTTGACACTCAACCACAGAACCATTCCAGCAGGGCTATCATTACATTTTTTGAAAAGATTTTATTTAGAAGCCTATGCAAATTCAATATTCCCAAATCTTGGAATTTTATTTTAACTTGCAATTTTATATAATAAAAGCTTAATATGCAAATTGACCTAGCGGTGGAACGACCGTCGCTATGATGTGCACTGACCCCCAGGGGGCAGACGCTCAACACAGGAGCTGCCCCCAGCCCGCAGGCCCTGACTGATGGTGGTGGCGAGTGGGCAGCGCCAGGCCAGCCAAGGCTGGTGCCAGCGGGGGCCCCGCCAGTTGCCCCACAGATTGGCCCTGATCGCTGGCTAGGCCTAGGGATCCTACCTGTGCATGAATTTCGTGCACTGGGCCTCTAGTTATATAATATAAATAATATATAGTGAGTGTTCTCACTGGGAGGAGGCCTTATGTATAGATATGTTTGTGTGTTTTTTCTGGACACTTGCCTAGAAGTAAGTCTTGCTTTGGGCTTATTCCCTCAGTGCTTTGTTTTGTGTCTAGAACTGAGCTTACAATCTATGCTACCACTCTTACACTTTCTGCAACATTGAAACACACAGCCAAGCCTTCTAGGCGGCGGACTTGGGAACTGGAGATGGGCTGGCTTCTGGTGTTCCAATGCTCCAAATGTATTTGCTTTGTGCGTACTTTATGACCGAGGTGGTGTCACAGCTTGGCCTTACAGAGAGCTAAGAAGAAGAAGTGATGGAAAAAGGATGCCTTTCATACTCGTATCACAGGATAGAAAAGTGGGAGGACAGTGTTTGGGGACAAAGATAAAGAGAGTGACTACACTTCCTGCTGTGTGTATTTCCTTTCCGTAGTAAATTCGCTGGAGAGAGGTAGACAGTGGAGGAGAGTTTGAAAGGAGAGCCTGACCATGAGTGTCTTGAATCATAGTAAATTTTTTCTTTTAAAAAATTTAGGTTGGGGGAAGACTGTGTTCATTGAGATTGTTTATCAGCAGAAATAGATTGACTACATCAGGCAAAAGGGAGATCGGAAGGTTGCTCACGTAGACTTGAGAAAGAAGACTCTCCCGTGGGCCTTGGAGGACGTAGTCATGAAACGGTCCTTTCGAACCATTGGCTTCTGATTGGCCAAACTCGGCCCTGTGCCTCCGGGCACCGGTGTGAATGAGGGGAGATGAGAGGAACACAGTCTGGGCAGACAGAAGCAGTAGCCATTGCACTCTTTGACGCACATTTACCTGGTCAAGCTCATCCGTCTCTCTGTCCTTATGTACTGGGAGTTCAGTTTATTATAGGCCTGTTGGCTCTTTTGACTGCTATTCAGTCACAGTTTTACCTATAATAGATTACACTTCTTAATTTCAGGTTATGTTTGAAAATTGAGAACCTGATATTCTGTAAAGATGGTGATGTATATGACCACAGAGAACTACTCTTAGCTAAGTCAGGGGGCACGTCTATATTTTTCATGTCAGCCCAACCCAAGTGTAGCTTGGTGTGGACATAGCTATCCACAAGTGATTCATGAAGACGCAGCACTTACCCCAGGATGAGGCCCATACTCACAGTATTTGGTCAAGAAAGGTGACTTCATTTGCCTGATATAATGTAACCTTTTTAAAAATATATATACCAGGTATATATTTTTATTGATTTCAGAGAGGAAGGGAAAGGGGGAGAGAGAGAGAAATATCAATGATGAGAGAGAATCTTCAACCGGCCGCCTTCTGCATGCCCGCTACCGGGGATCGAGCTCACAACCCGGGCATATGACCTTGACTGGAATCGAACCTGGGACCCTTCAGTCAGCAGGCAGATGATGCTCTATCCACTGAGCCAAACTGGCTAGGGCAGTAAACCTTTTTAAAATGGGAATCTAATAATCTCATCTGACCTCTCTGTTTATTCTTTTTAAAGAATTATTCTGGGATCTGATTTGGAAATTAGGATATGTGGAATATTTGAAAGGGTTATAAGACTTGAAATCCGAAGACCTGATTTGATTCTCAATGGGTGTAACCTCGGGTAGAGTGACTTTTTAAAATATACTTCATGTTTCTTACTAATGAAAGGTCAGAATGGCACTTGCTCTGCTTATTTCCCAGAGAGTGAGAAGAAAGTGTTTACCTTGACTAAGACTGTTCCTGAGCTTTATTTCTCTAATTTGTAGAATGAAGTGTCCCTTTTGGATCCAAAGGTTTGGATATTGTTTGTTGTTTAAAAAACCAACAAGAATGTTTCCCCTTTGCAGAGCTCATCATATGAACATTTTCCCTCCTAACCAGGCAGTTGCAGTGGTGCAGAATGGCTGACCTCAGTCTTGCAGATGCATTAACAGAACCACCTCCAGAAATCGAGGGAGAGATTAAACGGGACTTTATCGCCACCCTGGAGGCAGAGGCCTATGATGATGTCGTGGGAGAAACTGTTGGAAAAACAGACTACATTCCTCTCCTGGATGTTGATGAGAAAACTGGGAATTCGGAGTCAAAGAAGAAGCCATGCCCAGATACTAGCCAGGTTGAAGGTAAGTAATTAAGCCAAACTGGGTATATAGGTGCAGAACGTAGATTAGGAATTACACTTTGGATTACAACCTTGGAAACCTTGAGGAAACGGAACTGAGTTGTTAAGTATAGGCCAGTAATTTTCCCTTAATCTAAACTTTACTTGAAACCAAGGGGCTAGGTCCATACGCTTTAATAGACTGTGTGTTCATTATACTGTAGATTACTTTTTAAAACTATATATGTTTTTATTGATTTCAGAGAGGAAGGGAGAGGGAAAGAGAAATAGAAACATCAACGATGAAAGAGAATTATTGATTGGCTGCCTCCTGCAGGCCCCCTACTGGGGATGGAGCCCACAACCCAGGCATGTGTCCTTGACCAGAATCGAACCCGGGGCCCTTCAGTCTGCAGGCCAACACTCTATCCACTGAGCCAAACTGGCCAGGGCTCTGTATGTTTTAATCTAAGATAGTGGTTCTCAAAGTATGGTCCTTTGACCAGCAGGTCAGTATTACTTGGGAGCTTGTTCAGGTTGCAATTCTTAGGCCCACGGGGAATGTGACTCGGGATGGGGCTCCGCAGTCTGCATCTTAACAAACTCCTGCTGGTGACTGGGATGCACGTCCCAGACGGAGAAGCTTGAGCCAAGAGAACGGGTTCGCGTCACGTCAGTCGTAGAGAGGATGACAGCTGGATGCTGCAGAATGTTTTCTTGTTCAGCCTTCCATTGCAGAGCATCACAACCAACTCTAGTTGGCCACCAGAGGGCGAGATTGGCACAGGCCTCACTGGCACAAGAAGGTGCCCTTGTGTTGGGACCATGCTGAACCTCTCCCATTCTGCCCAAAGACGCATGGCTCTCTTCCTCGCAGCACACACGACCTCTCAGCACGTTGCTGCTGCTCTTCTCTGCCAAACTGATTTGCCAGCTGTGGCACCCCGAAATCTCTCGTGGAAAAAGAGATTTAAAAAACCAAGTAAATTAGAATATTCTTATATCTCAGAGCATGCGATAAGTTAAAAAAACAACAACACTTGTGTTGTCAGTGCTGTATGTGTTTTGTTGAGAGAGTTTTCATTTCATGAAATGGGAGTCCCTCTGGGGAAATCCGTGAAAAAAGGCAAGATAGCATCTTTGAATTCGGACTTGCCAGTAGTGCGCAGCATCCCAGTGATGAGTCCAGCAATTCTCGTCCGCAGGGAAGCGTGCAAGCCTTTTTCTCCCACTGAAACCTAATGCTTTTATGTTGCAGGGTTGTTTCTATTCTTCTCTCCCCGAGCTTAGAGTTTTAGATCATTAGATGTGTGTATGGTAGAATCTCAGTCTCTTTTTTATTTTCAATTTTCTTGTAACCTTTGTTTTGCTGTTATTTCATTTTATTCTGATAAGTTGCTTGTATATTAGTCTCACAATTACGGCCTAGTCTAGTAATGTCATTTAAGCTAGATTTTTATATAAGGCAAAAGTAAATTTCAGGGTTTTCACAAGGTTGCTTTATAATTTAGTGATCGAATCTATAGTTATCTATAGTTGGGCTATAGTTTAACCAATCTATAGTCAATCAATCTGCAGTTATTAACAATGAGAATAATAATAGTTGTTTACATTTGCTTAACAATTGGCACAGTACTGCCTCCAATATCATTGCACTCAGTCCTCATGATAACCATGGGAGGGAGCTGTTGTCCCTTTTTCCAGTTGAGGCTATTAAGCACGAGGGATTTGCAATTGATCATTTAGTTAATAGCGACAGAATCATAACCTGTGCCCAGATGTTCTGATTTTAAACTTACATTCTTTCTGTGAAACCTTACTATCTTCATGCATACTTTCTGCTTGATTTAATGTCTCATAGGTAAAGATTCACTTATTATTAGCCATACAAATATTATGCCCAGGAAAGGTAAGAATCTCATTTTATTTACATAAAGAGCATGAACGTGAGGACTCTGCTATGAATTCATATGCATTTTTAGTCTTCCGCTTCTCTGTTCAACTCCACATCGTCTCCTCTCTGTTCAAACCTCCAGGACTTCCGTACTTGCTCCCCTGTTCATGTTTTCGATTGACCTTGAGAAAAGAGACTCAGTCGTCTCAACCAGAAGAACAGTTTCATACACCTCTGCCCCCCTCCTCTCCTGCCTGCCTTCATCTTGGCCTTTTACTCTGCTCTGCTGCTCTTGCTGTGGGTGAACGGCTCGTACTCTAACTCAGGAGCACGACTCAGCAATGATCTCCTCTGTCTTCTGCATCATCAGCGCCTCTCTTTTAACTGGGTCGTTCACCAGCATTAAACAGAACATAATCTTTTCCTTCATTGAAAAAATGCTGTCTCAACCCCCTGTTCATCTCATCAACTCACTTATCTTCTCTGGAAAAGCGATCTCCCAATCCCTTTCCTCTCATTCTCTTTCGAACCCACTCCCATTTGACTTGCACTGATCCCGTGCCACCAGAACTGTTCCTCTTAGGGCACAAGACCTGTTTATTGTCAAGGATGACTCCAAGGGTTTGGGCCTGAGAAACTGAGAGGAAGGAATTTCATTAAAAAAGCAGCATGATTTTTTTAAAAAATTATGTTTTCATTGATTTTTTTAGAGAAGAAGGGAGAAGGATAGAGAGAGAAACGTCGATGAGATGAGAGGGAATCATCATCGTTCAGCTGCTTCCTGCGTGCCCACTACTGGGGATAAAGTGTCTCCCTGGCATGTGCCCTGACCGGGAAATCGAACCCATGACCTCTTGGTTCCTGGGTCGACGCTCAACTGCTGAGCCATACCGGCTGGGCAGCATGATATTTTTGTAAAAATAATTTCTTTAAAATTTTCATTTGAAAATACATCTCTTAACTAATTTCTTTTGGGAAAAGAAAAAGAAATAGTACCAAGAGTTATAGTTGATAATAATGGTCCTCTAGTCTAAAAGAAAAGCAGAGCCCTGGCCAGTGTGGCGCAGTTGGTTGGAGTGTCATCTCATACACCGAAAGGTGGTGGGATCGATTCCCAGTCAGGACACATACCCAAGTTTCGGGTTCAATCCCTGGGCATGTGCAGGAGGCAACCAATCAGTGTTTCTCACTGAAGGCAATGTTTTTCTGTCCCTCCATCTTTCTCTGTCTTTCTCTAAAAATCAATTAAAAAAAGAAAGAAAAGCAACGCAAATATTTCTTAAAAAGAGGTTAATTGGTCAGGCTCTTTCTGCAGCTGAGAAATTCTGAGTTGCACAGGGTAAAGATATCAAAGATATAAACTACCTACCTGTAAACGACCATCCTAACCCAGCTATCTTCGATGTCTTCCCCACCCTTTTCCTTCACCTAAAAGCTTCTGCTCTACTTCGGCACAGATTCCACCTGGGCTGGAGAACGTTTGTTTCTTACAAGCACGTTTCTGACTCTGGCAGTGGTGCAGACCTCTTTACGCTGGCATGGCAGGGATCGCAGCAGTCCCCTCCCCAACCCCCCCCCCACCCCAGGCCCTCACCACCCTATTGTCTGTGTCCATGGGTGATGCATAAATGCATGCAAGTTCTTTGGATGATCTCCTCCCACCCAGCCACCCTCCCCCGCCTTCCCTCTGAGATTCCACAGTCTGTTCCATGCTTCTATGTCTCTGGATCTATTTTGTTCATTAGATTCCACATATGAGTGAGATCATGTGATACTTCTCTTTCTCTGACTGGCTTATTTCACTTAGCATAATACTCAGTTAAAACATAGTAAAATTAGGGGCCCAGAGCATGATATGCATGCATGGGTAGGGTCCCTAGCGGCTGCCAGTTGCGGCCAGAGCCTCCCTTCCCTGGCTGCCTGCTGCCAGCTGGGTCCTCCCTTTGCTCCGCGCCGCCCCCTGGTGGTCAGCGCACGTCATAGCGAGCGATTGAACTCCCGGTTGGTTGAACTCCTGAGGGTGCACTTTTATATATATATCCTATCCTACATAATAAAAGGCTAATATGCAAATTGTCCCCTCAGGAGTTTGACCAAACCAGGAGTTCAACCCCTTGCTATGATGTATGCTGATCACCAGGGGGTGGCACAGAACAAAGGAAGGCTCTGGCCAGCAGCTGGCAGACGGGGAAAGGAAGGTCCCAGCCAGCAGCCGGAAGGCCCCAATTGGCCCTGATTGCCAGCCAGGCCTAGGGACCCTACCCATGCATGAATTTCATGCACTGGGCCTCTAGTATATATATAAAAGCCTAATATGCTAAGTGTCTGGTCATCCCATGACCGGTTGACTGTTCAACCAATCAAAGCATAATATGCTAATGATATGCTAAGGCCGCTCAACTGCTTGCTATGATGTGCACTGACCACCACCGGTAGGTTAGCTTGCTGCTGAGGTCCGGCCTATCGTGACTGGGCGAGATGGGGCTGGACATGCCCTGGAGCCCTCCTGTGGTCCCTCCCCTGCCCCGATCATGCACCAGTGGGGTCCCTCAGCCTGGCCTGCACCTTCTTGCAATCCGGGACCCCTCGGGGGATGTCGGAGAGCCAGTTTTGGCACAATCCTGCAGGCCACTCCCCTCAGGAGGGTGCCAGATGCAGGGCTCATGGCTGGGGAGCACCGCTATGGTGGCGCTAGCCTCTCCCAGTCGGGCCTGATTAGTAGTCATGAGCCCACAGCAGGTGCAGTGGGGCTGGGATGAGTGGGAGCTGCAGGTAGGAGCTGCAGGCGGCGTTGGACTGCGGGTTTTGGCCCGATCCCCACAGGCCACCCCGAGGGACCCCACCTGTGCAGAATTCATGCACTGGGCCTCTAGTAGATAATATGACCATTCAGTTCACCAGAGAAAACAACAGGGAGGCAAATAAACACCTGGAAAGACAGTTGGCATCTTTATTTACTAGGGAATGAGACCCGCTCTGCTCCATTAGAACAGCTCACGCGGAAGAAAAAGCCCTGAGCTCCCAGGTGCTGTTGGCCTCCCTGCCTCCCTCGGGGCCAGGAGCCGTGGTGGTGCCGGGGCTTTTCATGGGGTTGTTGTCAATGGCCCTGGCCCTCGGGAGGTCTGGTTTGAATTGCAGAGGGTAGACAAGTGGTGCTTCCTGATGGCTTATTGAATCTGATGCTGATCTGACAGCTGACAGAACGGAAAAGGCTTCGGCTGCTGTTAGGAAGCCCTCCTCCTCTGGGCGTGCTCAACAAGAGCGGGGCCGTGGGCATGAGTCACAGTTCTCTTCCGTTCGGGATCTCCTTTCATTGGGTCTTTACATTTTGGACTGATTTTTACCTGCTCTGAGCTAATGCTGTGACACAAACTCCTGGTTGGATAGTGGTTGGATTTGTTTTTCATGTTTTATCCGTCACATGGTGATCTTCTTCGTGCTGGTTGCAGGTGCTCCATCTCCTAGAGCAGCAGTGCTGGCCAACGGCGACCACGGGACGCAAGGGAATGACACTGCAGGTAAGGGGTCCGGATTCCCCAGTCGCAGTGCACACCTGGGTCAGCTCCTTGCGGAGGGTGATAATGGAAGCAGATGGGTCATTCTGTGATAAGGGTATTGTTGTTCTTGTTGGGGTGTTTAAACCTAGGGCAGCGGTTCTCAACCTGTGGGTGCTTCGACCCCCTTTGGCGGTCGAACGACCCTTTCACAGGGGTCGCCTAAGACCATCCTGCATCTCAGATATTTACATGACGATTCATAACAGTAGCAACATGACAGTTATGAAGTAGCAACGATAATAATTTTATGGCTGGGTCACAACATGGGGAACTGTATTTAAAGGGCCAGAAGGTTGAGAACCACTGACCTAGGGCATTTGCCCCCTAGCATCTCCAGCAGTGGAAAGGGAAGAGTGAATTTCCTTTGATATTCTTTGAATATTTGGTGTAGTTGTACCAAACAAGAACTGATGGACCTTAAAAATATGCTGTTAGAGGCAGAATAGTCGTCATGGAGATGAGGCCTCCGGTCCCGCCAGCTCTGCAGGCAGGTCTCTCCCCTGAACACACTGCACTCAGAGTGCTCCCATGGCTCTGCATAGGGAACCTGTGAGCTGAGGATTAAAGTTCTTTTCTTCTCTCTTTTGCCCTCAGTCTGTTTTTTCTTTATTTTCCTCTTAACTGTTCATTTTGAAGTCTGTCTCTGACTCTAACTCCTAGCCTGTGGCAAGGGCTTTGATAGTCTGCCAGCTGGCACCGAGTGCCTGTGGCTCCGCCTCACACCCAGTGTATTTGCAGGGAGCGAAGTTTTCAGAGCAGCGGCCCACGCCGCAGGGACGCCGTGTCTGTTCCCTAGGGAGCTGGTAGGAAGTGGTGCTGGATTGGGATGCTGACCGCACTTCGCTTGCAGTTGTGATCAGGCTGGCACTGTTGGCCCAGACAGTCTTCTCTGTCACCGACAGTGTGTGCCCTCGCGACGAGGCGGACGTTGGGTTCGCATGTCCGTGTGGACAGACACGGGCGTGGCCTGGCCTGGCCTGGTTCTCCTCTTGGGCTCAGACCTCAGCCTCGAGAGCCTTCCCTTCCGGCACTGCCGGGCTCTCAGTGCTGGAGCTCCCAGGCGCCTTTGCCGGCCACCGCGGCTCCTCCAGACGTAATCGTTACTCTGTGGCCTTTCGAACTGTGGCATCTGTCTCTGTTCCTCAGACTTACTGATGCCTCGGTTCTGTTTGTTGTGATTGTTAGTTTTATCCAGTGACTTAGCATCCTTATTAGCAACTCATGAATTAGAGCTCTCCACGTGAAAAGCAAGCAGCAACCCGGAGTGCCACCGTAGTTTTGTGAAATGAAATTTTTGTATTTCTTTGATAATCGTCGTTTTATGTGGTTCTGGCAGTTCCTGTGCCGGCTTTGAAAACAGTCATCTGTATCATTTGGTTTTAAGAAAACATTTGTGATTAAAGAAGAAGCTTGAACATGAACTTTAAACATGAGTAGATGTAACGTTCCTTAACCAGGAGACAGTGTGAGGGGAGTGATTGATGAGCTTGTGAAAGGGCGGTGCCGTCTCATCCAGGAAGGGAACCGCTGTCACAGCTGGAGGGGGTTTCTTCTCCAGCAGGAGGTCAGGTCTGATCGCACTTTATGTAGCAATCGCTTCCCACGGCCAGTCTCACTAGGGCAGGAAACAAGGACGGGAAACCATACAGCCGGCCCTAGGCCTTACGGTCCCAAGACTTTTCCTTCCCCGGTTGCAAACCAGAACCCGCTGGCTGTGCGCTCCCCGGGGGATGATGAGAGCAGGTCCTCCTTCCCCCGGGGAGGACAGTCGCACACTGGAAGGGGTTTGCCTCTGAACTGGACACTGGACTGCATGAGAGTGTCCATGCTTCTGTGTTCCACCTTGTATGTGGTTCTGGCAGTTTCGTTGGGGTGGGAAGGAGTGGGGGAAGGAAGGTGCATGTTTCTGGAGCATGTGTGACTTCATTCTAGTTTGGCCATCACTAACGGGTGCCACTTTGAAAATTCCCATTTCTGTTTCCTTCAGAATGTGACCTCCCGGCCTCAGAGCAGCACAGCCCCCCTGGTAGCATAGGATGGGTTTATGCGCCTCTTGTCGTGTTGAACTTGCTGTTGACTAATGACCTGTGCTTTTCTGCCCCTTCCTCTCCTTCCTCCTCCTCCCTCCTCTCTGTTTCTCCTCCTAGAAGCCTAGTGTCTCTGAGCACGGGGGCTGCGGACCACCCGACCAGTGGCCTTTCCTAGCACCGCACACTCCTAACCTTCAGCATTCGCAGAGCTTTGCTTCCCCTCCCTGGACGCGTAGAGAAGAAGCTGAGGGTGGTTCTTCGGGGCCTCTTTCTGCTGATGCTGAGCAGCCACCTGCTTCCTCTTGTCCTCTGAGGGCTCGCTGGAGCCCCTCCCCTGTGAACACCAAGTACAAATGGAGTCTCATTTTGGTCTTTATTTATAAGGGTCACCTAATGTTTCTCATTTCTGGTTCTCTTTTTCATTTCATTTTATCATTTAATTCGCTCTCACATTTTTCTTTTCTTTAAACATTTTTAGTTGGCGTTTTCATTGGGTTTTCAGATCTCCCCCCCAAATCAGGATGTGGTAACACGGAGGAGAACGGCAGGGACCCTCTTCCCCTTGCTCTCTCCCTCCGTGAGCCGACTTAGGGAAGGGGTTCGCCTAGGCACCGCGTTTCTCTCTCCCTTACTAAGAGCTGAGTGATGCTGCTATTTCATGTAGAGGTTTCTAACTTAGAGGAGCTCTGATGAAACTTTGAAAAGTATTTCCTCAAATTAAATCGTCCTTTGTTAGTTGCAAGTTGGGCCAAAATAGTTTCTATTTGAAATGATCTATTTGTCTAGGTTTAGATTCTCCCGAAAATTTAACAATCTTATTATTGTGTGTGGAATTTTATAAGCAAAATTACTTTCTTCACATGATCATGAACTGTGAGAAGTTAAAGAAATGGAATCCAGTGTTGTTAGAATACTGAGCTGTTGATACAGGAAGAAAATAACTTCTCCTGGAACAACACAGGATGAAACTAAATGGGGCACACTGAAGGCCAGCAGGTTATCAGGTCTCGTGAAGGGACTGTCTGCTTGGACTCAGCCTCCGTTCAGGATTAGTCTCCTCTGCTCTCGGCAGGTGCCAGGGCTTGGGGTCAGGTGAAGCCCCGGGTGTCAGGTCCTTCACGAACGTTAGCATCGATGTTCACACATTCTGAGGATTGTCTGATGGGACTTTCTTATTCCTGTTTCTCGTTTTTCCAGACTAATAGCTAAAAATTCTGGAAGCATTTGGGATAAGTACGATGGAACCTTTCAAATGATAAGCTGTGATTGGATCTTTACAAATAGAATATAAAACATGGGCCATGTTTTGAAATCTTAGAGGAATTCTGGTTTAAGATCTGGAATGCGAAATACTTTTAAGATTATTTTTTTGTTAATCCTTACCCGATGATATTTTTTCATTGTCTTCTAGAGAGAGTGGGAGGGAGGGAGGATGGAGAGAGAAATAGAAACGTTGATGTGAGATAGATACTTCTATTGGTTATATCCCGTGCGCACCCTTAACTGGGACTGGCGAAGTATGTGCCCTTGACCAGGAATTGAACCCGCGACCCTTTGGTCTGCAGGCGGATGCTCTAACCACTGAGAAACCCGGCTAGGGCACTTTTTAAATTTTTTTTATCCTCTTACTGTGCATGTTTTTATAATCACTAAGCTACTGATTATTTCAGATTAAAATAAATGTCACTGTGCTCTGAGGAAGAGTTTGAGATGTGCATAGTTTAGATCTTCTTATACAGAACTGCCTTTGGGGTGGTAAAGTCAGAATATTCTCAAAGTTTACACTGAGTCCCTACAGTGACTCCTGGGTGGTTTCTCTGCCAAGAGTTCCTTCCGTGGGTTCTGGTGAGAAGACACATAAGGGAAGCACGTTTAAAGGGAAGAGCTTATTTTTACTTGTAAGGATTTGATCACACAGGGAAGCTGTGACCATGGGAACCACACTATGAACTAAAACACAGCTCTTTCCCTTCGATGTGTGGCCATTTGTTTCCTGGTGGAGATTTCTGGTTAGAGACCTTTTTACAACTGGTAGTGCTAACTTTTTAAAAGTATGTTTGGCATCTGTCACTTCCAACCAGTCCCTGCAGTTGATGTGAATGGCAGGCGGGTGGAGAAGCCTGGTGAGCCCTGCTGTGGCAGTGGTCAGGGCGCACACACTCCATTGTTGCCCTTATTCTACTTTTATTTCCATCTTGTTATGTGTTTGTTTTGTTTGAAGTTTATTTTTATCTAAGAATGTTTTTTTAATTTATGAAATTGAAAATTTCTACTAACAGCCTGCTAAAATTTATATATTGTTAGCTCACTCTATTGCACTTGGATGTTTCATTTTGAAAGAAATAAATTTTGTTTTACGTACAGCTTTATATGAAGTAGCCAGTCCTGCCATGAAATGCTGTGTTGCCATGAAGGTTATACCTGAGTGGCCCAATATTTCACTGTTGAGATGACCAGGCTGGTTAGGATTGCTCTGTTGAAATGTGTTGTTTCTTATATGTAATCAAACTCAATCTCCCCTCCCCTCCCCTCCCCTCCCCTCCCCTCCCCTGCCCTCCCCTCCCCTCTCCCCCAATATTGAAGATGTAGACCTTTGTTTTTAAAGATTTTTATACTTATGTTTATGCGCCTAAGTTTATATTTCTTGTGATTTTAGACTTCAGCAGTTTGTACATTGGAACATTTTAATGTAATCATTGTGCTAATTAAATTACACTAATAAACATCTTACATTAACATCTTACAGACTGGATTTTGGTTGGGGTCTAATTATTGAAGTGTAATGTGACTAAGACGTGAGTTTGGTAAATAAAGATGCTTGAGGCATGAGTTCTCAGTCTAACAAAGCTACTAACCCCACTCCTAACAATCCCATATTGCACGGCTTTCTAGTCACTTACATTGCCTTTTTTGATTCTCAGGTTAACTCCTCTTTCCAGAATCTGTAAGAGTTAAGGTGGAGACAACTCTTGCATCTTATTAGTACATTTATTTTGCTGAAAGTGAGATGAAATCTGGCCACAGTTGGATAATATGGTGGAGCTGGGAGGTGAGACAGGGTTTGGGCTGGTGAGACACAGCATTATTTTAATTTCTGAGGCATGTATAAATCTGGGTTATTCTCAATTGTATGTTGGTGCTGCTTCCATTACAGCGAAGGCTTACAACACGTAATCACAAGCCATTTGTGGAGTAAACGTCTGTGCTGCCATGGGGGCGGATTACTGTGATTTGCCATTTGGGGCCAGCTGTGCAGACACTGAGTGCTCTGCTCGCAAACGGCAGGGTTACTGGTGTTTCCATTGTGAGCAGAGCAGGTGGCTTATTATGATGACTGTTCTGGGTATGACGGGATATCAGTCCCTCAGGTCAGATCAGCAGTGAAACTAAAACTGCTTTGTTAGAATGTCCTGAAACAGAAGATATTCTAGGTGTTTCAAACTCTTTTGTATCATAAGATACAATGCATTCAAGTTAGCATTAGAGTAAATGTAAGGCACCAAAAATGTGAAGTTTTAACAGAAAATAAATCTGTAATGTTAGTGTCTGAGCAGCATTTACACCTAACCCACCAATTGTCATCCTATATAATAAAAGGGTAATATGCAAATTGACCCTAATGGCAGAAGGACCAGTCACTATGACATGCACTGACCACCAGGGGGCAGACACTCAACACAGGAGCTGCCCCCTGGTGGTCAGTGCATTTTCATAGCCGGAGCGCTGTTCAGCCAGAAGCTGGTTCATGGCTGGCCAGCACAGCGGTGGTGGTGGGAGCCTCTCCTGCCTCTGTGGAAGCACTAAGGATGTCCGACTAATGGCTTAGGCCCGCCCCCCCACCCCCCGGGAGTGGGCCTAAGCCGTTAGTCGGACATCCCCCGAGGGCTCCCGGGCTGCCAGAGGGATGTCTGACTGCCAGCTTAGGCCTGATCCCCCCCAGGGAGCAGGCCTAAGCCAGCAGGTGGACATCCCCTGAGAGGTCCTGGACTGCGAGAGGGTGCAGGCTGGGCTGAGGGACCCCCTTCCCCCCGAGTGCACGAATTTTCAGTATGTCCATTTTTCATTTGAAGAAGTTGAAGTTAGGTTAATAATGGAACTCAAAGTTGGACCTAGTCTAATAAGCCTTTGTGCCTTTTCTACCACATCATGTCATATCACAGAGGATCTTCTTCCTATCCCCTTACAAGCCATTTTATTTCTGTAAGGTTGGTGTTGATGCCTCCTCTTTTATTTCTGAATATAGTAATTTAAGTCATCTCTTTTTCTTAATCAGTCTAGATGCCCTTTGTCAGTTTTGTTGATCTTTTCAAAGAACCAACTTATAGTTTTGTTGCGTTTTCTCTTTTTCACTCTCATCTGCATTACTTCCTTCCCTCTGCTTGCTTTAGGGTTAGGTTTGCTCTTCCCTTTCTGGTTTCTTGAGGTAGAAGGTTAAGTGTTGGATTTGTGATTTCCCCCCACTTTTGATGTAGGCGTTTACAGCTATACATTTCCCTCTAAGCACCACGTTAGCTGCATCTTGTAAGTTTTGGTGTGTTATGTTTTCATTTTCATTCATCTCAAAATATTTTCTAAATTTCTTTGTGACTTCTTTGCCTATTGGCAGTTTAAGAGTCTGCTGTCAATTTCCACATATTTGTGAATTTTCCAAACTACTTTCTGTTGTCATTTTCTAATGTTATTTCATCACGGTTGGAGAACAAATTTTGTACGATTTCTATCCTTTTAAAGGATTGTTTGAGGGCCTAACATATGGTCTGTCCTGGAGAATGTTCCATGTATTCTTGAGAAAAATGTATATTCTGCTGTTGGGTGGAGTTTTCTTTAAAATGTCTTTGATGGTGTTATTCATGTCTTCTTTTCCTTGTTGGTCTTTGTCTAGTTGTTCTCTTTATTATTGAAAGTGGGGTATTGAAGCCTCCAACAATCATTGTTGAATTATCTGTTTCTCAGTTAAGTTTTTTCTTTTTATAATCCTCACCAGACGATATGTTTGTTTGCTTTTTAATCGATTTTAATCTATTTGTAATTCCATAAGTAACATATGAATACTATATATAGAGAGAGAGACATTGATGTGAGAGAGAAACACTGATCTGTTGCCTCCCATACATGCCCCAATGGAGGACTGAACCGGGAACCTAGGTAATGTGCCCTGATCGAGAATCAAACCCGCAACCTTTTGGTGTACGGATGACACTCCAACCAACTCCAGCCACCCCACCAGGGGCATCAGTTTAGTTTATTTTTGCTTCATATATTTTAGGGCTTTCATTCTAATGTTTTAAAGGAGAAATTTGAATAATATAATTAACTTTTATGTGCTTTTTATATTCAAGGATTAATTTCTTGTGAAAAGTTCTGGGGTGTGGATTAGAGGATGTTTACAAAGGATTACTGCAACTGTGAGCTTCCAGGAGCTTTCAAAATGGAGTGCACTGTCCGTTATGGGTAGGGAGATTTAAGGTGCTTTTTCAAAAGATGATTTTCTTTTTTCCTCAAAATCCCAACCACCATTTTTGTAGAAATAGGAAAATCTACCCTAAAATTCATGTGGAATTTCAAAATAATCTTGAAAAAGAATAAAGTTAGAGGTTTGACACTTACCATATCGTTACAGTAATCAGTGTAAGCCTGGCATAAAGACAGGTAGACCAAGGAATAGAATAGAGCCAGAAACAAACCCTTGCATATATGTCCAAGTGATATTAGAACAGGGCACCAAGACCATTTAATGGGGAAACGGTATCTTTCCAACAAATGGTGTTAGGAAAACTGGATATCCAATTGGACCCTTACTTTACACCTTATACAAATATTGACTTAAAATGGATCAGAGACCTAAAAATCAGAGCTAAAACTATGAAACTCTTAGAAGAATCCAGAGCATCAGCTTGATGACATTGGATCTGGCTATGATTTCTTGGATATGACACCAAAAGCACAGACAATTAAAATAAAAAAGATAAACTGTACTACATGAAAACTAAAATCTTTTTAAAAAATAGATATTTTACTGATTTTTTACAGAGAGGAGGGGAGAGGGATAGAGAGTTAGAAACTTCGATGAGAGAGAAACATCGATCACCTGCCTCCTGCACACCCCCCACTGGGGATGTGCCGGCAACCAAGGTACATGCCCTTGACCGGAATCGAACCTGGGACCCCTCAGTTCGCAGGCCGACGCTCTGTCCACTGAGCCAAACCGGTCAGGGCAAAACTAAAAACTTTTGTGCATGAAAGGACACTATCAATAGAGCAAAAAGGCGATTCACGGAGTGGGAAAAAATGTTTACAAAACATATATCTGAAAAGGGATTAATATCCAGAATATATGAAGCACTTCTATAACTCAACAGCATTAAAACAAACAACTTGATTAAAAATGAGTGGGGGACTTGAACAGACATTTCTCCAAAGAAGATACACAAACAGCCAAGAAGCACATGAAAAGAAGCTTACCATCACTAATCATTAGGAAAATACAAATAAAAATCCAATGAGATACCACTTTACACCCATTAGGGTGGCTGTTAAAAAAAAAAGACCAGGTGTACTGGTTAATAATGCAGATTTTTTTCAATAGATGGAGTTACACATATGTTGATATATATGCGATTTGATATGCATGCTATTTTGCTGTATTGACAGCAAGCTTCAAAACTTCATATGTCAAATTTGCTGAAGGTGTTAACATCATAGATATTTTCACACTTAAAAAATGTTGAATTTCGTGCCAATAAAAGAGCATTTGCGGGAAGTTTTAATTCATTACTTTATTTTGAAGTAAAGTGCTGCTGAAAGTGATCGTATACTTCGGGAAGCTTATGGTGAACATGCTCCATCTCAAGGTACTTGTGAACGCTGGTTTAAACGCTTTAAACGCCCTCCACTGAGCTAACGTCATGCCAGCCGACAAGGAGAAACGTTTACAGGGCCCAGCTCCCTTATGGCCAGCAGGGCAGTGGAGCGGAGTGTGCAGCTGGGAGGCAGTCGCCCTTTGGCTGCTGTCATCAAGAGACCGATAGTGACGTTCAGACAGCTACAGTCCTGGGAAGAAGGAAGAGTGGAAATGGTTAGGGCAACTAGTAAATGTAAACAGAACAGAGAACATAACTCCATCCCAGCTCTAATTCTGTACGGGGTCGTAAGACCAGGATTGATACCTAGGACTTCTTTCTTCTACTACTCATTTGCCCTCAGCCCCAGTTCAGGCATTTAATCTCTGCTAACACCCAATGTTGTGTCAGTGTAGTGGGCTAGTGTGATAGATTTTGGAATGTCCTAATGTTCAAGGTCTCTGAGCAGATGATGGTAGAATTGACGTAGCCCTGAGGCAAGTCTCATATGCATGTAAAAGCAAAATGCTTCTGATGGTCCTGGCCAATTGATAGAGACAAAAGACGTTAGCCAGGTCATTAGCAGGGCGGGCCCAGTGGTGTCAGGCTGCCAGATGGGATCATCTGGTTAAGTTAGGTAGGTCACAGCCATTCGCCAGTGCCGGGGTCCAACCCCAGCAGGTCCAGGGGTTCCCAAAGGCGTAGACGGAGTCGGCGAAGAACGAATGACACGGAGACAGCGATCAGTTGATCAGCAGCCTAGCCAGGATCTCTAGCCTGGATCTCCAGCCAAGTTCTGGTCTGGATCTCCAGAGAGGTTCTGTCCAGGTTCTCCAGGCAGGTCCAGTCAGGCTCTCCTGCCAATCTCCGCAGTCAGGTTCAGTCCAGGATCCCCTGCCATGCTCTCTCGCCAGGCTCCGCCTCCAGGCTCCGAGGCCAGTCCCTGTCCAGGATCCTCCGGCATGCTCTCGCCAGCGAAGTTCTTCTGTCCCTAGAGAACGTTCTGTGTAGGTTCTGTGCCTAGGCTCTGTCTCTCTTGGTCCTGTCTTCCAAGCCCTGTGTTCTAAGTTCTGTGTCTGAAGTTCTGTGTCTCTGTCTGGTTCTGTGTTCTGAGTTCTGTGTGTTTCTGTCTTGTTACAACTGTATTTATACCAGTTGATTCAATCCTATCAATCTCTATTACAAAGGTTAGGGCGTTTCTTATCTCCATTCCAGGGAGAAAAGATTATGTAGTTTAAGCATGATTGTTCGTAGTTAAAGGGATTAATTACCCGCCTGGCACTTAGTTGAGGGGTTTTATTCCCTCCCTAACTTCAGGGGAAAATCCCTAACTGGGGATTCAACCTTTCTCAGAGAGGTGACCTTGGTTAAAACACAGCGCCAAGAAGGTGAGCAAACATATTAAGAACCGTATGCCATATATGCCAGGTCCCTTGAAACAGCAAGGATGGACCGGCTCCCGGCAAGTTCCCCCTGTTCCATAGATCAGTCCATGTTTTAGTAGGCTGCCTATGGAGCACTGGTCAAGTAGCTACCATGGAATTACTGACACCCTGCCGCCCTTCGTGAAGATACACCCACTGGTCTTGGTGAGGAAGCACTCCCAGCTGGGCGGAAATCTGTCTGTAACTTCTGACTCCCCCAAACGTCACTACTAATGGCCTCCTGTTGGCTGGAAGCCTTGCTGGTAACACGAGTCGTCTGTGAACACGTCTCTTATATGCTGTCGGTGTTACATACTGTTTTACAATAAAGGAAGCTAGAAAAGAGAAAACATCACTAAGAAGATTTTGAGGCAGAGAACACACTTTACAGTATTTATTGAAAAGAAAATCTGCATCTAAGTGGAGCCGTGAAATTCAGATCTGTATTGCTCAGGGTATGTGACAGGGACTCCCTGGCCTGCAGACCCTAAAATGTTCACAGTATTTGCTATATTCTCATAATAATACATTGGCAGAAACCTGGGGAACACGTAGAAGTGTATTCTAAGGACCTTCGACCGAGGAGGGTAGAACATAATTCTGTGTTGGGCCCAGTTCATGAACACGGGCTCAGTTACTAGAGTCCACATTAGGGCACTGGCTCACACAGCCAGCAGTGTCTCTAGCGGCTCAGTCAGTTTATTGAAATGTGGACTCAACAGTGACCTGCATGTAATGAGGCAGAGATGCCGAAGCTTCCCTGGCAAGATATCAAGGGGGCGACTCAAAGGCTTAGGGAGACAGAAAGGTCGGGTTTTCCATGTGTGACCTGTGCACACGGAGGCACAGAACCGCCCCCCTTCACCCGAGAAGCGCATCGTGGGGGCGTGTCTGCGCGGGGGGTGGGGGGGGTTGGGGGGGGGCGCTCCGTGGCCGTTCTCCTTTGTAGTGTGTCCTGCTCCCTGCACCTGGGTTGTAAAGGACCAGGACTTCTCCCAGTTGTTGCATTTGTTCTTTAAATAACCGGGTTGTTACAATTGGAATCTAAATTTCTTTTACTTCATAAATTCCTTTATGGGGGAACTTTTTTCTTTAGTACCATTTAGATTTTGTCTGTATTTTAAAGATGCTAAAGATTAGCTATGCTTATAACCAGAGGAGGAGCCGTGAGGAAAGACGGGATGAAAAGCAGGTCTAATGATCACACTCATATGTGGGATCTAAGTAACAAAATAAACTGATGAACCGAGTCGATCCAGAGACATGGCAGCATGGGACAGAGTGCGGACCCTCAGAGGGAAGGCCGGGAAGGTGGAGGGTGGGGGGAGGTAATCAACCAAAGACCTGTGTGCACATACGCATCACCCATGGACACGGACAATAGGGAGCTGAAGGCTTGGGGTGGGGGACCGGGGTGGGCGGGAGGGGTCAGCGGGGGAAACGGCACATATGTAATACTTTCAACAATAAAGGTTTATGAAAAAATAAATAAAACACATCAATCTGACTTAGCCCCCCCTCCCCCCCAAAAAAGCAAGTCTAGGAGGTTGGAAGGCTGGGTTGCAAGGGAGGTGACCAAGGGCACACTTACCCAGCTCTGCTGTCCTTAGAGAGGAGAAGGGCGTGCATTTCTCACCGGTTCTCGTTTAGCTTCTTCCCCTTCAAACGAAAAAAAATGAAGGAAAGAAGTCGGATGGCCCCTGGCTGGTGGGCTCAGTGGTTGGAGCACTGGGCTGCAGGCTTGACACCCCCCCCACCCCCCTCCCCGCAGGGCTCATGCGGGAGGCAACCATCCCTGTGTCTCTCTCACTCAATGTTTCCCTCCCTCCCTCCCTTCCACTCTCTCTTAAAAAAATCAATGGAAAGAATATCCTCAGGTGAGGATTAAAAAAAAGAAAGAAGTGATGAACTCACATAGTTAAGTTTGCAGTAGAGGAAAAGGGCAGTCAAAGAATTTTATTTTCTATAAAGTAAGAGCTTATGTGTTGGACTAGAGGATTCTGGAGAGGATGTGTAAAACCCTCTTTGGAGAACGAGAGAGGAGGTTATGGAGAAACACGTGCTTTTATTACGGGCATTCAGTGATAGTAAATCGTGTGTCTGGAAGGCGGAAGGAACCTCTGAAAACTTAGTGTTACAGCTAATCCAGCTCAGGCTGGATTCTGGCCTCACGGTCCACCTACCTGTGCGCACTCGGATGCAGCCTGCAGGTTTCTGACGGATGCTGCGGTCTGGTAGGGTGTCTCCAAGGCAAGCACGCTGTTCATCTGATAGTGAACCAGAAAGAAACTGCTAACCCAGAGCGTCATCTCTGTCCTGCTGGAGACCTGCAGTGAATGCTCAGTGTTTTCAGATATTGTTAGAACTCGGCACTCTTAAAAAAAAAAAAAGTCTCCCCGCCATTTTAGGGGTGTCAGATAACCATTGATTTCAAATCAGGAAGGTTGGTAGCCTGTTTTTGCCTGTTTAGGGAAAAAGACACCCTAATATGGTTATATATGAACATTTTATTGTAAAAAGTGGAGTTGGCTGAAAATCTGAGGAGTTAGCTTTCTTCTGTCACTTAAAATTTTATTTCAAAATAATTTCAAGTGTACAAAAAAGTTGAAAGAATAGACTTAAACAAAGAACTTCTGTATGTTTTTTTCAGACTTACCAATTGATGACATTTTGCTACAATTGCTTTATCATTCTATAACATGCAGGAATGTACACATACTATTCCCTGGTCAGTTTTGTTTTATCTTTGTAATCATAATCTAGGACAGTCCTTTCAGGATATAGATGAGAATATCAAAGTTCAGAGGAATTCAATGAGTTAACTTAGGTCTTGCCTAGGAGCTGGGACTCAGTACCCGAGTCCTCTGTCCCAATCTATGTTCTTTTTCTGCTTTACTATCTTTTACTTGACTCTCCCAATGAATAGGCATTCTCTACAGAGAGAATGTCCGCAGATACTCTGAAGTCATCCGTGCTGCAACTTTTTAGTACCAAGACAATTTTCATGCTTAAAACCGTTGAAGATGATGAGTATGTTGACTCTCTTTTTGTGGTGATGGCATACACATGTTGAAATTTATTAAATTGTACACTTTAAATATGTGCAGCTTATTGTATGCCAATTGTACTGCAATAAAACTTTATAAAATTAAGGACCCCAAAGAGCTTTTTTGTTTCTATGGGTTGTATCTATCAGTATTTATCAAACTAGATATTAAAATGTAGGGACTTTTAAATTATTATCTATATATATATAAAAGCCTAAGTGACTGTTATGACCAGACGACTGGCCAGTAGCTATGATGTGCACTGACCACCAGGGGTGTGGTTAGTGCATTCTCACAGCCAACCTCCCATGGTCCCTCCCCCTGCTGGCCGGCCTGATCAGGACTGGGCGAGAAGGCCGTGATCGCCGGCCAGGCTGAGGGACCTCACTCATGTATGAATTCGTGCACCAGGCCTCTAGTTTTAAAATAATACTAAACTTAATATTAACATTTTTCATAGGTATAGTTACCAAAAAAAAGAGTTTAGAAGTAAGGCGTGTGTTTTCCATTTCTCTGCGTCTCTTTGACATCTGCTTTGTGTGTTTAGTCTGTCACAATATGTTGTTTGAGTTTGAAGCATATGAAGAAACTTCGCTTCACATTTATATGCCCTTAAGAGGAGGAACCTTTGCTAGTGTTTTTCAGATAATGGATATTCGTCTTTGATTTGATATCAGATCTTGACAAGTGGTTGTCTCTTAAAGGTTCTTGCAATGTAGAATCTGAAACAATGAACTTTTTGTATTCTGTTATCTTAAAAGCCATGGGTTTATTTGCACTTGGAATGGATCTTGCCTGATAGAATTAGTCTGTCTTTTATGTATAGACTAGAGGCCTGGTGCACGAAATGTGTGCACTTGGGGGGTGTCCCTCAGCCCGGCCTGCGCCCTCTGGCAGTCCAGGAGCCCCCAGGGGATGTCTGACTGCCCTGGAGGCAGGAGAGGCTCCCGCCACTGCCACTGCACTCGCCAGCCATGAGCCTGGCTTCTGGCTGAGCGGCGCTCCCCCTATGGGAGCACATTGACCACCAGGGGGCAGCTCCTGTGTTGAGTGTCTGCCTCCTGATGGTCAGTGCGTGTCATAGCAACCGGTCATTCTGCTGTCCAGTTGATTCACACATTAGCCTTTTATTATATAGGCTATTACTACTTAATTGGTACTTTTAATATTTAGTCACTTGCCTTTTCTGTTAAATGCCCCAATTTCTCAAAAATAGAAATTGGGCCCAGCCAGCGTTGCTCAATGATTGAACATTGACCTATGAACCAGGAGGTCACGGTTCAATTCCTGGTCAGGGCACATGCTCAGGTTGCGGACTCAGTCCCCCAGTGTGGGACTTGCAGGAGGCAACCAATCAATGATTTTCTCTCATCATTGATATCTCTCTCTCTCTCTCTCTCTCTCTCTCCCCCCCCCCTCCCTTCTTCCCTCCCCCCTTCTTCTCTGAAATCAATAAAAATATATTTTAAAAAAATAGAAACCAGCCCCTATGTTTTCCCATTTTACTTTTATAGGAGAACCAAGGTATCTAGACTTGTTTCCATTGCACTATGTACATTGCTTTTTGTTTTGAATTTAATTTTTCACTCTTTTACTGAAATAGACTCTCTGAGTAGACTGCAGTTATGATCAAAACAAAAAAAGACACAAACATTTATTCTGAAGGCTGCTGCTCCTGCAAGGGAGTTTGCCTGCTTTTGCTGGGGAGCTTTGAGGAGGGGATCTAGGTCAGTAGCAGTGAATGAAGACGGGGGTGAGCCTCTGTCAGACATGCTCACGAGTGACGCTGTGGGGGGAGGCGGCGGTCCTGCCGTGGGGGGTAACGGTGCCGCCCACGTCTGACAACATCCTTCTCCGGGGTGGGGGAGGAGGTGGACAATCGTGAGGTTTGCCAAAGGGTAAGAAATATCAGCAGAAAAATGTATATGTAAGCACCATCACTAGTCTTTCAAAGTTTACTTTGGAAACGATAGGCTATTGTGTGCATTCTTTGGGGTTCCTAATGCTTTTCACACTAAATGTAAATTCCTTTCCAAGAAGTTTGGTGTAGAGTGGAAGACAGAGGGAAAGACGGAGGGAAACATCGACGTGAGAGACATACATGGATTGGTTGCCTCCTGCACGAGCCCTGACCAGGGCCTGGGCCAGGGAGGAGCCTGCAATCGAGGTACATGCCCTTGACCGGAACCAAACCCGGAACCTTTCAGTCCACAGGCCGTTGCTCTGCCTACTGAGCCACACCAGCCAGGGTTTATACATTTTCTAAAAAGTTTTTGTCAAAGGCACTAGCAGGTATGATTGTTTTATATTGTACTAGGTTTCCTACAGAAACTCAACTCCAGTGGGGAAACTGGTACGTTGTAACTTTTGTTCCATGTTTCTATTTGCAGGGTCTCCAACTGCATTTCTTGAAGAGAAAATGGCCTTCCAGGGGTATCAGAACAACCAGAACTGGCCAGAAAACACAAACTTTTACTTTGAACCCGAGCAAGTGGTGAATCCTATCCAGACTGGTAAGTGCAGGCTTGCCTGTGACTGCTGAGTGCAAACTAGACGTCAGCCTGAGAAAACCACCACCACCCCTCAGGTCAGACAGTTCGCCTCAGCACAGCTCGGGAAGTAAAGCAAAGTGCAGCCGCAGCCCTGGACATGGAGGTGACCCTCCTCTCGGGGCCTCTCTCCGTCTTAGGCACATGCCCTCTGGCTCTCTCCCCTGCAAAACCTGTTTTGAATAAAGTAACTGAAATTCATATTCATTGAAGTTTAATTCTTCTAAAAGGAAGTATTACAGTAATAATAGCACACTTTTTCCTTTTCATTGAATCTATTGGGGTGAGTCTGGTTAACAAAATTATACAGGTCTCAAGTGCACAGTCCACACACAGCTGTACACTGTTGTGTGTTCACCACCAAGTCAGGTCTCCGTCCATCAGTCACCATTTCATAGCACCATTTGTTGATGCCTATTTTGTGCCAGGCATAGTGCTACAGCCTGTGTGTGTGTGTGTGTGTGTGTGTGTGTGTGTATTATATGTGTTTCTTACCTAACTCTGCCAAATATATATTATACTCGTTTGACAGAAGAGAAAAACCAAGACTCAGACCCACTTTCTATAAAATTCATAGTAATCTGGAGTCAGAAGGCCTATCTGAGCGGGAAGCGGTGAGGAGCAGATTGCAGGAGGGCCTCCACGTGGAAGCCTCAGTGCCTCCAGGCCGAGTGACCTGGCTGAGCGCTCACGTTGTCTCCACTGAGATGTGGCTTTTTTTGCTCTTGGACTTACAAGGGACACAGAGCTGGGTTCAAATTAGTGAATATCTATTGATTTCTTACATTATCTCAATTTCTTGAACTTACTTTTGACAACACACCTGTAACTAATCAGCACTCACTGTGGGGTAGTAGGGAATGCTGTCTGTGTAGCCGTGTTCACTGGGGTTGAGTTTTCAATCCCTTTCCCTCCAGATCCCTACAAGATGCATTGCGGGGACGGCCTGGACGACCTGCTCTTCTTTCCCGGCGGAGCTCACAGCGCTTCCGCACTGACGCGGCAGAGGGACCCTCTGAGAGACAGCTACGGTACGGCTCCTCCCGCTGGGCTGGCTGCTCCCTTCAGACAGTTACCCTGGTCTTTACCCATCACCTTTGACGTTCACTAGGCACAGCCCTGCTTAGGGGCTGTGGCTGGGACAGGCACTTTCTAGACCAACCGCAGGAGAGAATTCAGTTGGGCTTTCTGGGCTGCTCACCTCACGTGATGGGATCTTGAATTCTATGTCCTACGGCCAGATTCTGCCTCCACATTTTAGTGCCTCATTCAATGGCCTTGGGCAAGTTTTGTTTATCTGTAACTTTAGTTTCTTTTATCTAATAAGGGGCCAACAGTAATTCCTACATTAAAGATGAGCTAAGATCAAATAAAATTATGTAAAAGCATTTTGCATATTGTTCATTACATAGTAAACATGAAACAGATCTTAGTTATGAATTGGGAGTATCCTCATTTATGATGCTGCATAACTTTACACAGAACTTTACTTCTCCTCACCTTGGGTTTCAGCGGGCCTATTTAACAAGAAGACAGATGAACAAGAGCAGAATAGCTTATTAATGCATGTAGCATTCATCATGCAGGAGAAGAGCAACGCAAGGTGGTTTCTTAGAATTTCTGTTTCTGTAGCATCTTCAGTAAGAGCATTAAATTTGTAGGGAAATGACAGGGAAAAGGAGGCCATTTTAGACTGAAGGTGGCAGCCTGAGGGGCAGGGTGCGGAGGGAACTCATGGTTTGCCTGCAGCTTGCTCTGGGCCCCCTCTGGGCTGGGAAGAGTTTAATCTCAGTAAAATCTCAGGCAGAAATGGGGGGGGGGGGGCGCTTTCTAGGTTTGCTGCTGCTTAATTACCTTCAACTCAAACTAATTTTTCAGTCAAAAAGACATATTCTGGGGTGACAGATTCTGGTTCCCTTCACTGCCCAGCATCAGTGAGTCCCACGTCAGACTGCTTGTGATTCTCTCTTTGTAAAGATCGTGGCTAATGGCCCTGGCCGGTGTGGCTCAGCGGATAGAGCGTCGGCCTGCGGACTGGGGGGTCCCGGGTTCGATTCCCGTCGAGGGCATGTACCTGGGTTGCGGGCACATCCCCAGTGGGGGGCGTGCAGGAGGCAGCTGATCGATGTTTCTCTCTCATCGATGTTTCTAACTCTCTATACCTCTCCCTTCCTCTCTGTAAAAAATCAATAAAATATATTTTAAAAAAGAAAAAAAAGATCCTGGCTAACAATATGTTTCATTAGGTTTTTCTTTGGACTCTTGGGAGAAGGATGTTAAATGAGTTGACCTTGATGTTACCCATCTAGTTTCCTGATACTTGGATTTTGGCTTTGACTCCTGTTTTCCCTAGTTCACTAGTTAGTGAGTCATTTAGATGCATTGACTTCTTTCCTCACAGCATCTTTCTTCTCTCCTTTTGTGCATCCTCGCTTTTCCCCCAATGTAACCCCTATCACTCCACACCCAGCCACCTCAGTCATCTCCTGACTGAACTCCTGCTGCCTTTTAAAATCCATCCTGATTAGACCTGGACGATTGGCCCCTCTGCGTCCTGTTCTGTTTGTCATCTCGTTTTCATGAGTAAGACTCAAGGTGCCTTGTTTGTTTTCCCTGCTCAGGCCTAACTCTCTCTGGCTTTCCAGATCCCCTGTTCGCTCTGACCGTCTTTCCCTGGCCGATACGCAAGGTGTGCAGCATTGAATCAGACTGACCTCATAGTCCCAGACACACCTTGTCCTGGTGGCCTCTCCGTACTGCTTCTTTGCTCATTGTTCTCTGTCCTTGACATTGACTCCTCCCTCCTCTTCTTGCTCTTGCTTCTCCTCGGAAGCCTTCTGTGGCTGTTCTGGTCCTTGTGGTTGATTTTAAACTCTGACAGCACTTCGTTCAAACTGTATCTTCTGTATTATTTGATCTATGTCAAAGGTCTTGCCTCTCTAGCTAAACTGTAATAATGTTGATGGCAAGGGATTATTAAATGCACGATTTTTAAAATATATATATATTTTATTGATTTTTTTACAGAGAGAATGGGAGAGGGATAGAGAGTTAGAAACATCTATGAGAGAGAAACATCGATCAGCTGCTTCCTACACACTCCCTACTGGGGATGTGCCCGCAACCAACGTACATGCCCTTGACCGGAATTGAACCTGGGACCCTTGAGTCCACAGGCTGACGCTCTATCCACTGAGCCAAACCGGTTAGGGCTTAAATGCACTATTAAGTCTGGCAGTGGACAGCATAATAATAATCTTTTGACATTATCTAGTTCTTAATAATTTACAAAGCATTTCCACAAAATTGTTTCTAACTTTGAAAAAGGAGGTGTGAATCTCTTTTTGTGGGTGAGAAAATTAAGACCCTCGATTCTTTACTATACATTATGTTGTATCAGTTGTGATGTTGAATCTTTGAAACACACGCTGGGAGGTTGACTCATAGCACTCCAGGGGTCTGGTGACACTGCACAGCCTGCTCATTGGCCAGAAAGCTAGAGAATGTCAGCAGCGTTTAGCCAGAACTGTCAGCGTTTACCCAGAACTGTCTGCTTTGTTCTCATTGGCATGTTCCCTCAGGTCTGCGTGCTCATGGCAGTACAGAAAGCTTGCTTCTCCCCCATGTTGACAGGTTTGTTTGTGTTTCACTATTAGGTCACCTTCCTTGCGACACATTGACTCCTGAAGCAGTGGTCCCTCAGGGCTGGCCTGTGGAAGCCCCGAACTGCCCCCAGGCGGGGGTCTTCATTTCCCCAGAGGCCACACCACCTCTGCAACCCACAGCAGGTAAGGATGAGAACCCCTCTTTGTCGGTGTGTGGGTGCAGTATTTTTTAGCAGCATATAACAGTGTAGACAAAAATGTCAGATTTGTCACAAATATTTTTAAACTTATATTACTGATTTCACAGCTAGAGAAATGTAGGTGTAGTTGAGATATAAGACTTGGGGTTAATGGGCAAAGAAAATCCCTTTTTAATTTGGTGCAGATTTCAGATTCTAGGGCCCACATTCCCTTTCTGACAGTAATTATAAACCTGTATGTTTTTTTAAACATTGGGTGTTTTTCTTCTTTGCCTTTTCTCCTCCATTATTTCTTCTCCCAATAGCCTCTTCTTTTACGTATTGGGACTGTCAGAGTAGGCACAAATGCATTAACTGGCCAGCTTCTTAGTTATGTTTGGGGTGTTAGGGTCACAAAAGCCAGATATTCCTGTGCTCTGAGAAAGTGAGTTTTGAATGCAAAACTCTAGCAGACTATGATGGCTCCTACATGTCCAACGTGTTTCCCTTAGAGCCAGCCGGGGAGAGAGAAATGGCATCGGAAGAGAGGGCACCGACCAAAGCACCGGAAACGATGCTGGGACTGAAGGCTGCCGACATGGCACCATCTAGAGAAACAGAGATGGCCCTGGCTCAGGACATGGTGCCAGTCACAGAAATAGAGGTGGCACTGGCCACAAACGTGGCATCACCTACCAAAGAAGATGTGTCATTTGCCAAGAACATGGACTCACCCATTGAGTCAGACGTGTCTGCAGTCACGGACGTGGTACTGCCTATAGAAGCAAAGGAAACCCCAGCCAAGGGTGCAGTGCTCTTCAGAGACACAGAGAGGGCACCACCCATGGAAATGGACGCGGCTCCAGCTGAAGGCATGGTGTCACTCGCAGAAAGGGAGATGGCATTGGCTAAGGACATTGCATCACCCACAGCCAAGGAGTTGGCCTTGTCCTCGGGAACAGAGGTGGCCCCAGGCAAGGACATGGCTCCGCCCCCAGAAACAGAGGTGGCCCTGGTCAAGGACATGGCTCCGCCCCCGGAAACAGAGGTGGCCCCGGTCAAGGACATGGCTCTGCCCCCAGAAACAGAGGTGGCCCTGGTCAAGGACATGGCTCCGCCCCCGGAAACAGAGGTGGCCCCGGTCAAGGACATGGCTCCGCCCCCAGAAACAGAGGTGGCCCCAGTCAAGGACATGGCTCCGCCCCCGGAAACAGAGGTGGCCCCAGTCAAGGACATGGCTCCGCCCCGGGAAACAGAGGTGGCCCCGGTCAAGGACATGGCTCCGCCCCCAGAAACAGAGGTGGCCCCGGGCAAGGATGTGCCTCTGCTTCCAGAACCAGAGCCATCCCTGGCTAAGGATGTTGCACCGCCTTCAGAAACAGAGGTGGCCCCAGTTCCGGCGAAGGACATGGGAACTGTACGGACACCAGGAAAGCCAAGTGAGGGCCCCCAGTTTGCATCTCTCCAGAACGAGGGTCCTTCAGCTGTGCCTGCTGCCATGGCTTCCCCAGGTGCGGACTCTCATGTGCTCTCAGTATTTCTGTCCACCAGGGGGCAGTCTCCATTGGGGCCAGGGAAAATAGTGCTTTGCAGATCCCTACGCATCCCTGCTCTCCCAGACAGCCCTTCTCACCTCACCTCCTCCAGCACCGTCTCCATCCCCGCCCTCTGCGGAGCTTGTTCCCCTTACAGGTCAGCGAGCGGCCGGGGGGGTCACAGCCTCCCTCCTCATCTGCCCGCCTGGCTGCTTGTGTCTGTGTCCAGGGACTCCGCCCCCCTGTTCCTGGGAGTAAGCATCCCTGCTCTGCTTAAGGCCACCTCTCTGTTTTGTACTAGATCCCATCTCTTCTTGCTCTTCTTGTGTATTGCTCTGGTATTCTCATTCTCTCTCTCTCTCTCTCTTTCTCTTTTAATCCTCACCAAAGGATATGTTTCTATTGATGTCTTTAGTGAGAGAGGAAGGAGGGGAGAGAGAAAGATAAGAGAGACATTGATGTGAGAGAAACATCAATTGGTTGTTTGCCTCCCCTGTGTGCCCGACTGGGGATTATCCAGATGATCGACCAGAGATGAGCCCCCAGCCTCTGGTGCCAGGACAGCGCTCCGGGCAAGCGAGCACCCCGCCAGGCGCGCTCCCTTCCTCTCAGCAGTGCTTTCCCTCCAGTGGGCCCTGCCCACCAGCATGCAAGCATTTGTTATTGTCCCATCTTAAAAACAAAACGAACAAGCCCCTCCAATTCCATCTCCCCCCCACCCCCTCCCTGCTGCCCTCACTGCAGCCCCTCAGTCCTCAAACGCTCCTCCGTCCCCAGCTCTGGAAGTGGAGAAATAGCTGAGTCGTGCTTCTTGGAAACCTGTGTGGTTTTACTGTCACCTTTAGAGCCAGTCACAGCCGTGGGCCAAACGTCCGCCTTGCCACCAGACGAGGCATCTGTGCCAGAGAAACTAGAGCAAAGGCAGCCGCTCAGCCATCAGCCTCTGGAGCCGCCTGCAGCGCCCTCAGGTGGGTCAGGAACCACTGCCCTGGGAGTGGTGGGTGCGGCCGTGGCCTTGCCCCTGGTCGCAGGGGGTGATCAGCAGACCGTTGATGAGGTCAGTTCTCTTAGATTTTGTCTTGTTTGGGCAAAGAGTCAGCTTGTTATCTACTTTTCAGTGATCACCACGCCAACCCAGAACACCTAATGCAGGTCAGCTGTTCCCCATTCTGCCCCGTGTGGTCGCAGGCAGGTTCTGAACGGCCCTCAGCTTGCCCCGCTGTGAGAGGAGTATGCTGGTTCAGTTCCATGAACCCCTGGTGACAGTGCCACAGCCCGGCCGCATGGGCACCGCCCGGGAGCTCGTCAGAAACGCGTGATCTCGGCTCCACCTCAGCCTCCCGAGTTTGCAGATAATTCTTACGCCCTTACCTGTGCGAGGCCCTGCTCCCGGAGGCTTCCTGACTTCAAGTCCGTTACTTTCTATTGTGAGCCAGAGACGTGCCTAGTTTATCATCTTGAGTCTCTGCTTGCTTTCCCATGATGGTTAGAATGTGACCTGGAGGGCAGGAACTATGATTTATTTCCTTTACAGTCCTGTGCTTTGCACACTGAAGAGCCAGCACCAAGAAGTACCACAATTAAGTTTAGGGTTTTTGTTTGTTTGTTTTTTAATATATTTTATTGATTTTTTTACAGAGAGGAAGGGAGAGGGATAGAGAGTTAGAAACATCGATGAGAGAGAGACATGGGTCAGCCGCCTCCTGCACACCCCCTATTGGGGATGTGCCCGCAACCCAGGTACATGCCCTTGACCGGAATCGAACCTGGGACCCTTTAGTCCCCAGGCCGATGCTCTATCCACTGAGCCAAACCAGCTAGGGCAAGTTTAGGTTTTTTTTAAGATGTCGTTTTAGTGACTCGCATATCAATAAAGATTTATCAAGTTCTTAATATCCACAAAATACACCATGCTGAAGCATAGAGGTAGCTAAGTCGGGGCCCTTGCCCTTCCATCGTTTTATTACAGCCTGATGGGAAGAGAAGTCCCCAGGCATGGACACTGAAACCAAAGATCTATGTAATTGAATTAGTTTAAGAGATGGCACCAAATACTAGTAGCTACTGATTAATTTCCAAGTTAAATGTTATAAATGCTGTAGGGTACGAAAGCCTAGCAATTTTTTTAAGAGAAGCAATTATTGATCTGAGGTATTTAATAAAGGGTAAGATTTGGAGGAATTGGGTGGGTGAGTATTTGAATAGTCTCTGGAGGCATTTCACGGGTCAGACCTGACAAGAGCTGCCCGAGAGCCGCTCTTCATGGGCCTTTCTGGGACTCAGGTCCTTGCAGCCGTGACGTGGAGGCGGGCGGCTGGAGCAGTGACTCCTGGAACACTTCCAAGGTGTTTCTCCCAGTCGTTTTCATTCATCGTCCTGCTTGGCGTTATGTATCGTTCTCTGACTTTGGGGAAGGACATTTAGGAACAGAAATTGAAATCTAACACATCTGTCTTTTAAAATAGGAGGTTCTGGTTCTGGAACGATGAGATTATTTCTCTGGCCCAAATACGAATTCAGTATCTTTTCCTTTTCCTTTTCTTCTTCTTTTTTTAGTAGTATAAGTCTGGTCTGTTTCCCAGAATTTATCTGGTTAGTTTGATAATGGATTTGTATAATATTGGTGACAGACTCTTAGAATTATAAATTCAAATGCCACCAAAAAGAAACAGGAGTTTACCATTTTATTGCAGAACTAGGAATTACGTGCCTAACAAGAATAATGACAAATGTATACCGGTATCAGATGAGAGTCATAGGCAGTAAATGCTTATTATAGGGGTTAGGAAACCTCTGAATTTCTTTTCTCCAGTTTTAAATACTTTGTAAATACGTTTGAAAAAAACATTTAAGATGATGATCTTTGTTAAATATTTGCTAATCCCAGTTAAGGGTGAGAAATATTTCAGGAAAAAAACTTTTCCTAAATGAATTATGATGTGGGTTGGCGAAAATAGACTACTTAAATGAGCCAATAAGTGGACTTTTTAAGAAACAATAACAAGGAGTTTTCTGTTTGGAATCTTGGCCATCTTCGTGTATTGCAGGTACCCTTCCCACACCAGCCAAACAAGTATGCAGACCCAGGGACCGCAGGGCCGCCCGGCCCCGGCCCGCCAGGGTCCCTCCTGAGCTGCTGGGAGGCTCTTCACGGAAGACTCTCGATCCCGGGCTGGGCTGCTCCGTGCCGGAGCCGGGCTGGGTCTCGGGCTCGTTTCCCTGTGGTGAGCCGGGGAGCCAAAGGAAAACCACTCCTGCTGCCTTCCCTGAGACACAGAGGGAGCCTGGCAGGGAGGCCTGGGAGGCAGAGAGCACAGCGATGCTGAAGAAGAAAAAGAAGAGACCAAAGCAAAAGCGGTGCTCCCCACCCCGGGGCGGGGGGCCCTGGGGTGACGACAGTGCACGGGAGGCTGACGGCCGTCCCATGGCAGCTGACCCACAGAAACCAGGTGTCTGCCCCAGCCAGCCTGCCACTGTGGGCAGACAGCATGGACCGGCCTCCAGGGAAAGCCCGGAAGAGGATGGTGGAGTTGACACTGGGACAGCCAAACCGGCCGCCGAGAGCTTGGTCTCGGAAAGCCCCAGGGTTCCTTCCTGTCCTTGGGAAGAACCTCCTAAAGCCGCAGTGAATTCTCAGCTCAAGCTGAGCAGAGAGGCAGAGGTCAAAGGTAACAAGTCAGAACCACAGAGCCAAGACAGGAAATCTCTGCAGCAGGGTGGGTGCGAACCACAGACTGCTCCCCACCTGGCGACCCCTCTCAGACCAGAGGGGTCCCTGCCGGCAGTTTCTGCACACAAAATAGAAGCTCCCTGGGAGGTCAGAGCCCAGGAGGGTTGCTTTCCTGTCTCGGACCAAGAGGCTCCGGGGCCAGTTGTAAAACCCACAGCAGCAAAAGAGCTGCCTAATCCGACACGCACTTTGACAGCAAATAATCCACTAGAAAGCAGCCGGGAAGAAGGGAGTGACGGGAGGACAGTGCCCGCGCTGCCGACTGACAAACAGGAAGAGTTCTCCGAAGCAGCTGAGGGTGCTAAGGAACTTCACGAGGAAGTGTTTCCCACGCAAGGACGAGAGATGAGCATCTTAGCTTCAGAGCAGCTGCCACAGGGCGAGATTCAGGTTCCCGGGCCCGGGAATGAACCACCTAAGAGAACAGCAGGTGATGGCAAGAGCAGGAAGGGAAGGGGGAGTTCTGGGAAAGTGAGAGCGAGTTCTGGGAAGGCAAAAGCAAGGGCTGAGCTGCCAGTCCTTCCTGACAGCCAGGGAGAGGGCAGAGCTGCCCGGGGGCCAAGTGCGCCAGCCCCTGAAGCAGAAGGAGCGCTTGCTGGGGGTGGGAGGGAGGAGCCGAGGCTGGATTCTTCCCAGCAGCCGGGGGTCAGGGCTCTCCCTGAGGCAGGGCTCGCGGGGGGGCCTAAGGAGACTGGCCCCAGTGTGGCCAGCACCTTGCAGATGTTGACTCCTTTGGAAACTAGGTCAGGTATGACTCAGACTCCCAGCACCACAGCAGACAGAGGAGCTGTGGCCATAGATCTGGGTGCCAGTAACCAGAGCAAAGAAGGAAAGTGTCCGTGGATGGATCGCGAGGCAGCTCCCAGGGTTTCTGAAAAGCCTAAAAAAAGAAGCAGTGAAGGCAAAAATAAAAAGTTTAAAAATAATTACTCTGCACAGCTTGCTAGGGTGGAGAGCAAGGAAGAAGTCCTCAGCCCACCTTCCATAGGGACGGATGGAGGCGCTGGCACTCCCCATCAAAACGAAGACTTAGGACCCCCTTTCCCCATCAGCCACGCGCCTTTGTTCTCACAGACGTCCAGCACACCCACAGTGGAGGTGGTTGACGGAAAGGCTAGAAATCTTGAGGGTAATTCTTTTGAGCGCGGGGCTCTGGGTGGGAACAAAACAAGTACAGCCAAGGATGCTGCTGTTACTGAAGTAGCTACCCAGGTGACAGCTGCGAGCTGCCAAGACCAAAGCCAGGGGGCGGGACTTGTCCCTTCAGCCCCGCCTGCAGAGCGAAAGGCAGAGGCAGCCCAGGGGCCCACTGCAGCGAGGGACAGCCCTAGCAAAAGGAGAAATGACGGGAAAAGCAAGAAGGTGAAAAATAGCTTTTCTGAGAAGCACATTTTGGAGAATAAGACAGATGCGACAGAAAGACATGTTCCCATGGAAGCCACAGGAGACCACAGAATTGAAGGAGTGGGCTATGTGGATGAAAACAGAAACATTACATTTACCTGCCCCCAAACACCATCTGAGGCCATGAGTACGCCAGCCCCTCCAGAGGCTCTGCATTCAGCAGCCTGTGAAAAACTGCCCACTCCTAGTCCTCAATTAGTAAAGGGAGGTGAAGCCTTTACAGGCACCTTGGCAGAAAGTAGGCAAGGGACAGCTCTGGCCCAGATCTCCGGATGGTCAGTGGTGGGTCATTGCAGCAAAGATGGCGTCCCAGAGCAGGAAAGAGCCACGGCCGCCTCTGCTGCCAGGCCCTGTGCAAGCCCAGGAGGAGGTGCCCTGACCCTCCCAGCAGCCACAGAAACAGGGCAGCGCCCTGGGGACTGCTGTCCTGAGCATAAAGAGCAGCTTGCTGATCCCATGGAGAACAAAGCAGGGGTAGACGGAGGGCATGCGGGGGGAGAATCTGAGTCAGTGCCCAGGGGGGCATCTAAGCGTCCAGCAGAGGAAATCACAGAACCAGCCAAGGGCCCCCGTCCTGCAGTGCCCACAGCAGACCAGAGCCCACCGCCTGAGCGCGGAGGCCCCGGGGTGCGAGCCGGTGGGAGTCCTGTCCCAGCATCTCCAGTGAACAGAGAGGGAGAGGCTGGGGAGGGTTCTGCTTCCGGTCATACTGCCGACTTCCCGGGAGACAGACCACAAAAGCCCCTTTGCTATGAGGACCAACATGCTGAAGGCAGAGAGTCCAGGGGTCCCACTAGTTTGAATAAGGAGATGGAGATGACTCTTTCGACTCCAAAAAGTGAAAAGGATAAATGGGAAGGAAGTAGCCTGGCTCCTAAAATCACAGAATCAGCAGATGCTCCCTTGCCAGCACCAGAACTCCAGTCGGATTTCTTCGATGGCCAGCTTGGCGCTGCCCCCTCGAGTGCGGTAGAGAAGTTAGTAGTGACTGCCTGCCAGGGGCTTCAGCTCCCAGAACCCAAAGATAAGGTCTCGGAGGCACCTGAGAAAATGACAGGAAAATCTGAACCGAAGGCTTTGGGCGAAGGGAAGAAGGAAGAAAAAAGAGTGGCAGAGCCAATGAAAGGCTACATGAGACCCACCAAGTCCCGAGGACTTGCTCCACTTCCGCCAAAGTCTGCTGCAGTCCAGGAGCGCGAGAGACCCAAGCACGCCACGCCCAGCGGTAGGAGCCTGCCAGGCGCTGTGTGTGTGCTTGTGGCTTTGAGTCCGCATCAGAGGCACAGAGCTTGTGCTTTGGTTCCATCCAGACTTTAATTCTCCTTGTTAATAATCAGTGATTTGTTGGCATGAAAAACGTGTAACTTCTAATTATGTGTTTTCTGCAGCCCAGGCATGTCTTGTGCCCAGCTTGAGGAGATGGTGACTTCGTTGCATGCCTTTTTACCCAGCAAGGAACCTTGAGTTTTAGGTGGAGGTGAATTTCAAACAATGAATTGCTTAGCAGAAGGCTGTCATTATCCACTATCCTTAATTTTTTGTTTAAAGTGTGCCTTGTATGTGTAAAAGTTCCAGCCACATTTAATCATTTTGTGTAAAGAGGAGAAAGCATTTTACATCCGTTTATTCTTATACTATTACTTACTAATTATTGTTACTGTCTAGTTATTGTGTGGTAGCAACTGTGAACCTGCTTGTACCACCCCCCCCAGCCCCCGGGTGTCTCTCTCTCTCTCTCTCTCTCTCTCTCTCTCTCTCTCTCTCTCTCTCTCTCAGGGAAACGGGCCGCCTGCTGGCGCAGCCGTCGCTTGTGCTTGTAGGAGAGACCAGGGGGGGACCTCGTGAGGCAGCCCGTCATTCACGGTCCGCTGCTTACAGCTGCTGGCCTGCAGTTGCCTGTGGGGTAGAGCTTTGGGCTTAGACTGTGTCCATCAAACAGTCTACAGCCACGGGCAGATCTATGAAACTTGCCCATGTGGGATTCCTCATAATTTTGTCATTTTTGGCTCTAATCAATCAAGTAATTCACATGAGATTAAGGAAGATGATCCCTTAAAGATTTAGAAATGTTATCTGCCCCCCCCCGCCCCCCATACACACACACCCTCAACAAGTATACATCTAACCCTGACTTCCCTGAGCCTAACCTCCAAAAATTGGTTCCTGGCCTTTGAAGGTTTTCACAGCCCACAGGTGCTGTTTCTCAGTCACTGTCTCCCACCGTGCACGCTGCAGCTGCTCACTCCAGAGATGAAGGCGCCACTTGGCCTTGGCAGCCAGCTGGGCTTGAGGGGACTGCGCCAGGCGTGGGGGGCACGCTGTGGGCTTGTTTGGGCGAAGCGTGCGCTGTGCATGCGTTTGTTCCCAGTGGGGAGCACTGTGTGCGCGCAGGATGCTGGCGGTGGCTCTTCGCGTAAGATCTGCTCACCTTCTCTGTGTTTATCTTCTGTTAGCTCTCCTGTTGCCGGTGCAGAAAAGGAAGTGGAATGCAGGAGCTTCCCGCTTCTGTTCAGGTTTCCAGTGTTCTGTCCAGGGCTTTAATTTAGTTTATAGGTCGCTGCTTTCGTCTCAGCAGGGATGCAGAGGGCACGGACAGTTCCTGAAACTGCGCCATCTCTTTCTGTTCAGTATCTTCCGAGAGATGTGGAAAGAGAGTTTGTCTGGTTTGGAAGGAAGCAGAGGCTGTACAGCTGTGGGCCTGCCTCGGCCAGGCCAGGCTCAGAGCCCGCGTGCGGAGTGGCCTCGCAGAGGGGCTGCAGAGAGGGTGATGGATTTTGGACAAAATTTATTGTTTCTTCTCTGAATTCTAGGATACCTTTTCCCTAATGTGAATGTAATCTATACATTTTAATAGTTAAACCCTTTTTGTACTCGCTTTTGAATAGGTAGTACATTCACATGGTACAAAGGGGGGACACAGTGAAATGCAAGCCTGCCTCCCGCCAGGCGCCCCGTCCAGGCTGAGCACAGCTTGTCGGGAAAGGGCTGCCTGTGGGACAGTGTGTTTTGTGATGTTGACGGGCGATCGTGAGGGACCCGTGGGTGCTGTTGCTCCACAGAAGTCCCCCTGGAGCCAGGAGAGCGGTGGGTGCAGGGCCCCTGGCACGCGGTGCTCAGGCGGGACAGCTAGGGGCGCCTGTGCACAGCCCTTCCCTCTGGGGGGCAGCACCCGGCCTCCTTTCTCTCAGCTGCTTCCTTTTTCTGTAGTTTCTTGAGCCCATCAGCTGACTTCCATCAGCCGGGAATGTCAGTTTATGAGGGAAATTCTCTTGGTGTGAAACTGTATAAATCCCAAATCCTAACAGTTTCAAGGCCCCTGTACATAAATAAAATACGTGCAGCCTCTGAAGAAACGGTTGGTAAGTTTAGAACTTGCTCCACTTCCACGACCGGAGAAGTGCCGCTGGGTAACCCTTTCCTTAGCAGGACGCCGTTCGCGAGGTTCCTTTGCTGTCGCTTCCTCCCACTGACTCGCTCATTCTTTGGCTTTTTCATCTTCCTGGCTGAATATTAATGAAACTTACGGAGAATTCTATATACATACACAACTAAAGAGAAACTTACTATGTGCTCAGCACTATCTCACATGGTTTTCGCCCTTAAACAGTTCTCCTCACTGTATTTCAATGAGAAAGAACATCTAGTCTGAAAGGAGTGCAGCACATGTCAGCTGTTCCACTCTCAGGGTTCTTCCCCTCGCCTCTCTTCCCCCACTGTTACCCTGTCACCCTCTGGCTGACAAGTAGCATTGGAGGGTTCAGGAAACCAGTGACAAGCAACAGCTTCTGACGTGGGCTGTTGCCGAGATAGGTACTTGCTTAGAAGGGGAGCGGTCCTGTTTTCTGGGGCAGGTGAGCCTGGCTGGCACTGACCTGGAGGACTGATGGCTGTATGGTAGGTTCCCTCGACAGGGTGTTTCCATAAATCACTTAGTTTAGGTTTGTGCTGTGGGTGGGCCACTGGTGTGGCCTCCGTTTCTGTGGGTCCCAATGTGGATGACCTGGGTCAAGGGTCACATAAGTCAGATTACGAGCTCCAGTTGTTTTCATTCGTCTGTTTGCATTCCATCTTTTGAAAGTTAATCAGGGAGAATCGTGATTCTCTTGGTTCTCTTGTATTAAGAAATGTTTCTAAAATGTAATTGAATGTGGTTTTAAAGTGCTTCTGCAGGTAAGTAGAGAGATAGCAATTGTACAGCCTCCAGCTTTGATGAGTGCCACAGGCATTGTCACCAGTAGAATTACTGACTTGTATTGTAATGATGACGGATAGAAACGGTCCCCTGGAGACAGTAGCAGGGAGCATTTGGTCAGTCTAGAAAGTAGCTTTGTTGCATGAGGAACGGATAAGAAATGCAGGGCAGCCAGTTGTGGAGCAAATCGGGACCAAAGCCTGGACCCGTCGAGGACTAGCTCAGGGCACAAGGCAAAACCAGACCCATCCGCCAGTGCGTCCGCTGAGATGGGCCTGCGGCGGAGCCAGCTCCCACGAGGCGTGGCATGTCTGTCCTGTGGTCTGACGAAGAGCGTGGAGACCACCTTCGACCAGATGCATGGGGGGGATTCATGCACTTTCCTCAGACTTGCAGAATGGAGCCTAAACATCGTCAGCCCCAGGCACATTTCAGATCAGCGCCTGCCTAGGCGAGGGGAGTGATGGGACGGTGAGGGCACGTGCTTCAGCACCAGTGCAGAGGGGTTTACCCGTCTGCCCAAGAACCTGCTTAGTGTGTGCCAGGCGCTGTGCTGGACGCCGAATGCAGAGTGGACAGGTGTGACCCGCCCTTTAGAAGCTCCCAGGAGAGGCTCATGGATACAGTTACGCTGTAGCTTCCAAATCCCGGGAAAGGGCAGGGCAAGTGAAGTGTTGCCAAAGCAGGAAGGAGCCAGCATCCAGGGCAGAAAGGATTTAGTGAGCCATAAAGGACCAGGCCCTGGGGCACGAAGCCGAAGCCAGCTGCAGCGGGCGGGCGGGGCGGGGCGGGGCAGGGCAGGGCAGGGCAGGCAGCATGCCGCAGTCCTGGGGTTGACAGGCACTTCCGTACATTGTGTTTGGGGAAACGTTGCTTTGAAAGCACTCCCATGGGCCACAGATAGAGGGTGGCAAGGCGAAGCGGGCGGAGCTCTTGGGCAGCGCGCAGTCTTCAAGGAGAAAGTGGTTACTGGCTCCGATTGGTTGCAGGTCGTCGTCCTGACAGTTCTTGCACGTGCGGCATGCAGTGCACAAGGCTCCCTCATGCCTGGAGGCGGACGCAAAGCTCCGACCTGCATCAGGATTGTGGGCCGCAGCCACGAACTGGCTCACTGCTCCGCCTGTGATGTCATTTAGAACACCTCGGAATGTGTTTCTGTCAGAGTCTAGGAGACTTCACAGAGGAGGTGGCGTTGAAGGGAGTTGTGAGTGAGCAGGAGTA